>NW_022631055.1:997035-1440546 GCF_010015895.1 Lontra canadensis | reverse complement strand
AGAAAGAAAGAAAGAAAGAAAGAAAGAAAGAAAGAAAGAAAGAAAGAAATTAATTAATTCACTGTTAGCTGCATTTATTATTAGCCAGATGCTATGTTAAGAATTTTTCAACCATTTCTTAATTAATCACCAAGATAGAAAAAGAAAAAAAAAAAAAGATAGCACCTTGAGGTATATACTATTATTATAATCTCCACTTTTAAGATAAAAAATGAGCTTCAAGTCACACAATTGGTAAGTAGCAGAGCCAGGACCAGAACCCAGTTTGGTCTGACTCAGAAGGCTATGCTCTTAACCTCAGTGGGGAACAAGAGTCAGGGGCAGAAGAGGAGGAAAGACTGACAGTAACTGTGCCTTAGATGCTGTGTCTCTTCTACACTTTCTGTCACGTGCCTGATGCACAGTTGCTGTCTGTGTGCTAGATCAGAAAACCTGAGTGAAACTACCCTTCAGGCAAACATGTGTTGCCTTGAAACAGCCCCGGGTCATCCCCTACCTGATCCAATAGCACACGCTGGTTGAATATTGGCTTTTGAGGTCCCTGGGAGCTCCGAGTCTGCGCATTTATTTTCATGAGATGCCACCTCCCGACCATCTCCTTGGCCTCATCCCTGCCATGGAGAACACAGAGTTTGGCAGCAATAATTCCCAGTCCCCATTCAGCAACATCCTGGGGAATCAATGGTTAGCTCAAGAGCACCATGAAATTCTTATTAATCAAATGAATTTTAATTTGCTGTAATTCTAAAGGAAAATTACTTTCTGTGCTTCCCTGGGTGTCACTATGGATCCAAAAACAATGAGAGGACATTGCAGCTATACGAAGGACAAGAATTATTGTATTAAAAGCTTAATGAAATCTTGCAGACAAAAGACTGAGCAAAAGAAGCCAGACACCAAGGAACGTGTCCTCTGTGATTCCATTTAGATAAAGGTCAAAAACAGGCAAGACTACCTTCTGCTATTTAGGGATGTATTTTTAGATTATAAAAATATAAAAGAAAGAAAGGTAGTGATGACCACAAAAGCCACGAGAGTGGTTCCCTTTGGGCAGAAAAGGGGGTTGGAATTCCTTTGGGAAATGGGCTTTTAGGGTTCTGGCAAGGTTCTACTTCTTGACCTGGATGGAAATAAGACAGGTGTACTTTTATTATCATTCATTTCATTTTCTAGGGTTCCCTTCATATAATTAATCTCTGTACTTTTCTGTGTGCTGTATTTCACAATGACAGGTTTGGTTTTGTTTCACTGATGAAATTTGTTTCACTGATGAAATTTGCAGCAACCCCATTTGAGAAGGCATTTTAAAAACCATAGGAACTAAGTAACTTTTAATTGAACAGAAAAGCCCTTGAGATATCATCAAGCTCAGTGATGTTTAAACTTTTGCATGCATAATAGTCATTAGAGAACATGGCAAAACAGAGATTCTGGACCTCACCCTCCAATGATTGGGATTCAGTAGGAGCAGAGTCTGGGCCCCAAGATCCTGAATCCCTCACAAGCTCTCGGATGATGATGATATTACCAAAGCTGGAATAGTACTGATCTTGTCCACTCCCAAAGTTCTGCCCATCCTTTAAAAGACACACAAGGAGACAATCCACATAACACAGGGTATAAGATATGGTCCTCTGCCTGTTTGTGAATGCAGATCTATCTAGCTTCTCGTCTTGACACATCACTGATTCTAAGTACTTTTTGTAAAGATTCATTTATTTATGTGAGAGAGACAGAGAGAGATAGAAAGCATGAGGTGGAGGGAAACAGAGGGACAGAATCTCAAGCAGACTCCCCACTGAGCGTGGAGCCCAGTTCTGGGCTGGATCTCAAAATCCAGAGATTATGACCTGAGCCGAAATCAAGAGTTGGAAGCCTAACCAACTGAGCCACTCAGGCACCTCTCTAATGAAGTGTCTTATATGAAATAATCCTCCTTGCCCCCCAAATGCACCCACACACCCACACACACAAACACACATACTCACACTTCCAACATGATCGATTATCTGTGTCATTTGGAACTTCTACAAAACCAGGAGTTAGTGTCATGGTTTCTGAAGTCATGCGACCAGCCACCCATGCAGAGGTAAAAGGATAGGTTCTAGCTCACAGGATCCTGAAAAGACACTGCTCTTTAATGCGGATGAAGGCACAACCATTTTGTTATTCCCTGTTTTTCTGACAGCTATCAGCCTTCAGCCCTCAAATATGGATCACTGCCAATTTATGGGGAAGAAAACAGCCTGACTTCTCCCTGCCTAAATTCTGCATTATATTTCCATATGCTGCACAAAATGCAAAACAGAAGCTAAAATTAAAACCTGAGGTGCTAATGAGGTTGATATGTGCAGGGAGAAGGCCGAGAGGGGATGTCACAGAGAAGGATACAGAGAGCTCCCTGGGGCCCCATCCTTCCCTGTCTGCAGCACAGAAAAGAAACAAAGGGGAAAGAAGGCGAAGGCGGCCCCATTACAATACCTGCGGAGAATCCTGGTGGGTTTTTGTGCTCCCTAAGAGGGCCATGACCTACTTTTTGACATATTGTTTCCTTATTTATCAAAATACATTCTTAGTGAATCATAGTCAAGTTTTCTGCAGTTTTCCAATAAAAAGTTTCTGTTTCCACACTGGAGGCTACGATCTGTGTCTCTGTGCATAGTAGTAGTAACATACCCAGCCGTACCAGGCTGATGGTGGACATGAGGAATTCCTTAAGGGCAGGGAAGCTGCAGTTTTCAATGACTCCATCTGAAAAGCTGTGAGCAAAGCCTTGAGTCTATTTAAGAACAGAGAGCTGGTGCCTGAGACCCGGCTGGCTCCATTCCTCAGCTGAGGTGCACAGACTTGCTGGATGGGGGTATAAAAGCCCTAAGGCAGAAGCAAATATAATAGTGCCCTGGATTCATAGGGCACTTTATTCTTCATGCAACCTCGGGCCTTCCTGGTTACAGTGTAAGGCCACACTCTCTGGGCAGAGTGACCCGCCCCACTTGAAACTCACTGAGCAGTAGTAAAAACTCTGTATTACAGGGAGCAGAAATACGGAGCGGAGTCAGTAGTTCCCCTGGGATCTCCCAGGGCAGCCTGGCTCCCAGGCAGGTGGAGCACCACTAGGACCCAGGGCCTGTGGTTTCAGCGGCTGCTTCTTCCTCCTGAGCCTCACTGGGCTGCTGAGAAAATGAGACAGACCTCTGGACACCCCCTAATTATGCAGGGGCATGCAGATCATGCCACTGGCTGGCCAGAGTCCCATCTGCCCTGTTCTCAGCTCCTGGCGGGGCACACAGTGGAGGAACTGTGGGAGCCAGCAGGTTCTGGGGGGTGGGCTGCAGGGGTGCTGCCTGTGGTGAGGAACAAGGGGAGGGGGGGTGGCTCCTCTGCCCCTCCCCCAGCCCCTGCAGAAGGGCAGAGCTGTACCGCCCAGCTCCTAGGGTCAGAGGGCGGTGCAGCAGCTAACCAAAGGTTCCTAGAGGACCACCCTCCCTGCCCCTCTTACTTTGGCTCCCCATCGCTTCTGCCAGCTGGTCCCCCATCCCCCGGCCCACACCAGGGACCAGACTGCCCCACCCGCCACCGGCCACTGTGCCACAACTTGGCTTGCCCTTTCCACTTCCGCGGCTCAGCGCCAGGGGACAAGCAGCAGGGCAAATTCGAAAACTGGGACCTGAACAGGTTGACTTGGAGGTGGTTCAATAAATGTCCAAATGAGTTTTCTGTGCTTCTGTGCTCCTCTGACTCCTGTTCTAAAACCAGGGGAAAACGTCTGAGTGACGTGCTGGAGCTCTGGCTAAGAATATGGTGTTAATATTAGAGCAACTGGGAGGGAGTCATGCCTCCTTCGGGCAGGGCTCACTGGGCTGTGTGGGAGGCGACTGTCAGCAGCTGCTGGGAGGGAGGCTTGTTTATTGTCAGCAGCCAGGCGCAGAGATTCAGACAGGCTTGGTCCCCAGCTCACACCCCCGCAGTTGCAGGCAGCGGCTGCTGCAGACACCGCATCCAACTGCAGAGATCCGCGGGGTCTCCACTCTGGGAGGACTCCGCCCACCAGGAAACCCACGAGGCCCCCAGGACAGCTGGGGAAGTTCCAACCAACCAAAGACTCCCAAGAGCAAATTGCAGTATACAATGCCTTGTCCAAGAGCCTAAACCCAAGAATCCGGACCCAGCTGCGAATCCCATGCCAGGGCTCCGTGTGAGTGCTCTTTGTTCAGCACCAAATACTCATGGCGCACCTACTGCCGCAGAGGCATGGGACTGGGAATACAGCAGTGAGCGCGACCGGCCCAATCCCTGCCGCCGTGGAGCTGACTGAAGAAATCGCGTGCAGCTAAACTGGTCATTATATGACGAGTGTTATTATATAGTCGAAGGAACCAAGAGCATAATAATAGAGGAAATCTAAACTGAACACAGCAATTGCCTTGATAGGGACACTGTCACTAAGAGACACAGTAAAGTTCAGATCTATTGGGGTCCCGAGGGAGGTCAGCCTACACCCCTCCCTTCTTTTTCTCTTTCTTCAGCTAATTAAACTTTTAGCTAATATCTACCCATCTGGTGTGTGTTCTTTTTCATTACCAGCCTCTTGAACAAAGCTCTGGGAATAAATAATAATAATCACAGAGCACCAACCAAAGAACCCAGAATTCTCTGGGAAGCATGACAGATCCCTTTATCGGCTGAGGTCGTCGCAGTCAGCGTGCTCTTCTCCGCCATCATTCTTACTCTCTCTCGGGACGCCAACAATCACCAGAAGCCCCTCCCCCAAGAGGGCCCAGCCCTTTGGGGCATCTTGGAAGTAGCCTCCTGTCAACGAAGAACAGGCTGAAGTGGATGCCCTCAACCCCAAAAACAGAAAAAGTGAGGTGATGAGAAGTTTCATGGACTTCCCGAGCGCTGCAACCTGGGCGAACCTTTTAAAATGTAAGTCAGGGGGCACCTGGGTGGCTCAGTCATTAAGGTCTCCCCTCTCAGGTCAGGATCCCAGGGGTCTGGGAAGTCCCTCTTGGGGCCTGCTCAGTGGGAAGTCTGCTTCTCCCTCTCCTGCTCCCCCTGCTTGTGTTCCCTCTCTCACTACGTCTTTCTCTGTCAAATAAATAAATAAAATCTTAAAAAAATAAAATAAAATGTAAGTCAGATAATGTCCCCTTCTCTTCAGAAGCCTGCACTGTTCCCCAGCTCGCTCAGACTAAAAGTCAAAATTCTGACAATGACCCACAAGGCCTTACATGATTGAGTTCCTCATTTCTTGTCTGACTTCCTCTCCTGGCCCATTCTGCTCCAGTCATGTGTCTCCTTGCTGGTTTTCTTGAACATGCCAAGCACACTCCATCCTCACGGCCTTTCATACCCTCTTCCTGGAACTTTCTTCCCCATAATTCCACATCCTCACTGTCTCACTTCCTTTGAGTCTCTGCTTGAATGTCACATTGCCAGCCTGTAAGCAACACCTTCCTCAGCCACCCTATTTATAATAGCCATAGTCCCTCCACAATCCCTGTCCTCCTTATCCATTTTATTTTCCTTCATAATTGTATCACTATCTGACACACAGTCTACTTTCTTTGCTGTTGCCTCTGCTAGAATATTTGCTTCTTGAGAACAAAGTTTTTTTCTCTTTTTGGTTTTTTTTTTTTTTTTCGTTTTCTTTTTCTCACCGGTTTCCAATGCATAGAACAGTTCCTGGAACATAGTACAACCTCAATAAATATTCAATGAATAAACAATTAAATTATAAATTAATTGGGAAAGGAAGAACATTAAAAAAATGGTTTTGGAGGGGTACCTGGGTGGCTCAGATATTGGGCATCTGCCTTCGGCTCAAGTCATGATCCCAGGGTCGTGGGATTGAGCCCCATATCAGGCTCCCTGCTCAGCGGGAAGCCTGCTTCTCCCTTTCCCACTCTCCCTGCTTGTGTTCCCTCTCTCGCTGCATCTCTCTGTCAAATAAATAAATAATCTTAAAAAAAAATGGTGTTGGGATTTTTGGTGTTCAGATAGAAAATAAATTCAATTCCTACTTCACACTACACACCAAAGCAAATTCTAGATGGATTAAACATCTAGATAGAAAAAATGAAACCTTAAAACTTTTCTTTTTTTTTTTTTTTTTTAAGCTAGAGAGCGTGCACCTATGCACGCAAGTGATTGGTGGGAGAAAATCTCAAACAGGCTCCACGCCCAGCACAGAGCCCAGGGTGGGGCTCAATCCCATGACCCTGAGACCATGACCCCAGCCAAAATCAAGAGTCAGACATTTAACCGACCGAGTCCCCCAGGCACCCCAAAAATCTTTTAAATGACATAGACGTCTATATGATTTCAAGATAGAGAAAAAATTCTTAGAAAGTGAAAAGCACATGGGAAAAGATGCATTTGACTAGAACAAAAATTAAAGCTTCTATACATTAAATGACACCATAAACAGTAGAAAGCAAAACAAAGAAAATAAATGAAGAAGAAGAGGTTTGTAACATACAAAACTCCCAAAAGTTTAGAATTCAAAATAAAGAATTCCTACAAAAATAAAAAGGTAAATTCCAATAGAAAGAGGGTTCAATGAAACAGAAAGGCAATTCACAAAAGAAGAAACTTGAATGGCTAATAAATTTAGGAAAATTTGCCCAACCATACAAGAAAATAGAGACATAAATAAAAGCGATGAGCCACTTAAGCCCATTAGATTCACAAGAACTGAAAATCTGATAAAATTAAAAGTAGATGAAAATTTAGAAAGGAAAAAAAAAAATAAAAACCCGAGACCTCTTATTCACCACTAGTTGGGGGTTCTAAATTTGTATAGCAATGGTAGAGGGGAATTTGTCAGCGAAACTCCAAATGCATCCACCATTCAACTCAGCAGTTTCATGTGTTCTGGAGAAACTGTCGCACACAGGCATAGGACATATGTGAGCATGTTCGTAGCACTTCTGTTGCTAAGAGTGGCACAGTGGAAGCAACCTCAACATCCATCAGTGGGCACTGGATTGTTATAAAGGAATACTATGCAACAGGGCTCAGCAAACTTGTTCTGGGCCAGATAGTATATGTTTGGCTTTGGTCAATCACCTAAGTCTGTATTGTAGGTTCTGGTTTTTTTTTTTTTCTTTTTTAACAAATTTTACAAATGTAAAGCCATTCTTAGCCATATTTGCTCACAGGATGGATATGATCACAGCCCTAGTTTGCCAAATGCTGCTGTAATGGCAATTAAAATTAGCGAATTAGGTATATATGCACCAACTTGAGTAAGTCTTAAAGACAAAAGTGAGTGACAAATATAAATTCAAGAAAAATTGTATGCTTTTCAGGTACATCTTCAATTCTTTACAAGATATAAATACATGCATGTAGTAAATCTGTAAAAATGTGTCTGTTGGAGCACCTGGGTGGCTCAGTCTGTCAAGCGTCTGCCTTCAACTCAGGTCATGATCCCTGGGGTCCAAAGGGCTCCCTGCTCAGCAGAGTCTGCTTCTCCCTCTGCCCTTCCCCCACACTCGTGCATATTCTCTTTCTCAAATAAATAAAATCTTTCAAAAAATAAAAATGTGTATGTTAAGGTTATATGTAAGTTTGCAATAGAAGTTGTTTCTAGGGGAGGAAAATGGAAAACAGGATCTGAGTGGGGCACCAAGAGAACTTGAACTTTATCAGCAATATTTCTTTTATATAAAATAATCTCAAGCAAATATGACAAAATGTAAATACTTATTCAAAGTACTGGGTGCATGAATGCTTATCATATTTTTCCCTGTGCTTTCCTACAGTCAACATGTTTTCCTGATATACATCCAGAAAAACAAACAAAAAAGATTGCTAGAGTATATGTCAAAATTTTAAGTGATTATTTCAGCTAATGATATTTCTTATTTTTACTTATCTGGATTTTCTAAATAGACTCCTGTCTCTAAAGATTAGAATTGACTTTATAATGCAAAAATAAAGTTCAGGGGTGCCTGGGTGGCTCAGACAGCTCAGGTCATGATCCCAGGGTCCTGGGATAGAGCCCCGCATCGGGCTCCTTGCTCACAGGAAGCCTGCTTCTCTTTCTCCCTCTGCTCCTCATCTCTCTCTTTCTCTCTCTCAAATAAATAAATAAAATCTTAGACAAAACAAAATAAAAACAAAGAACTTTTCAAGCAACAGCTTAACTACGGAGCTCATCCAAAGTTTGGTTGGAATCCTGGATAAAGAGAAAACTCCCACTTCCATCTTCAGAGAACTCTGTGTGTCCCCCTGAAGAAAGCACCTGCAGCAGGGCGGAAATGAGACCAATTCCCCTTTCCTGGATGTAAGAGCAGGTCTGCTTCTCTGTCTCCTGTTTCTCCATCCAGTTAGCATTCTTGTCCTTGGTGGGGAGAGCTGAGGCCATTGCACAGAGCTCTCTAGCACTAAGGGAGGAGGGCTGTGATGACAGTGAAATGTCAGTGGTCACCCCACTGCGCTCAACTGACCCCTCTCTGGCTGAGGTCACAAGACTGGGGGCGGAGTTGGGGGAAGTAAGTAGCACGAGGTGCTGAGTAATGGCTTCCTCTCTACCCTGGGAAAAATAAGCCCTTGGAGCTGCTGATCCAGATGATGGACCTCCTTTATAACTCGGGGTGCACTGGGTTTCCCTTTGTAGACCACAGTCCTGACTTTTATGAGTCCCTTGGCTTGGAGTGCTCTCTGGCTTGCAGCGCAACAACCCCGCTGCCTCCCCACCGAGGTTTACACACAAGCCCCAGTGAATTGGGGCTGACCCCGTGGGTGTTCACTCTGTGCCTTCCCAGAGCCCAACTCCCAGATTCGGTTTAAATGCTCTGTGGCCACTAACCCTAAGTTCCAGATGACATTATGTTTGAATGTGTGTTTTGCAAGCAAAGTCGGCTGAGTACACAGAGCAAGTATGAGCAGAGGAGGCGGGCTGACAGCAGTGCGCATGCTCCTGCCTTCAGGCGATGGGACAGAGCAGGGGCAGCCAGGCCCAGCTCTGAGACAGACTAGTGACAGTGACTGGGACAGCAGTGGAAAGCGGATGCGCCAGTCCTTCCTCCCCCGAGCCCAGCCCTGCAGCATCTGCACTAATGCTAACTCTGCAGTCCCAGCACTGGGGCTGCCTGAGCACCGAACTGCCTGTCCTGCGGCAGCAAACTGTCAGTAAGCTACTACAGAAGGAAACTGTGTGCATGGACCTTGCAATCAAACCTATCTGAGAGTTATTTGAATTCTTTAATGCGTTTAAGATCTCTAATTTTGAAAACTGTCACACCACCACAAAGCAAATATCCACAGGCTGCGAAATAGAAAGTAAACTTACAGATCATTTTTCAACAGAAAGGATATTATTCTCATACAAATCTTGAGATATATCAATTATTAATAAGAAAGGCAATTTAGAATTGATTTTTCTTATAATGGAAAATAAAGCAACAAAATGCATAAATAAGCATGTTTAATTATACACTAATTATGAGGCTGCTTTCAATTTCTTGTACAACCTCTACAAGTTACAGGAAATGCCAGGGGAAGCATTAAATGCCATTGCATAAATGTATACTTAAAATTAAACTCAGACGGACGTGAAGCTCATCATCAGCTCTAGATGTACGAAAATTTCTATTTTGAAATAATTTTTACCAGAAATTTACCCCAGTGTTGTCCCAGCCTCTAAAATATACCTCACATTTCCAGTAACAGTTGTACCAACAGAAAGATCCTTCTCAAAATTAACAGTTATCAAAAATTACTTGAGATCTTGCATTTGCCAAGAATGACTAATATCATTTTGAATTATATCTGTTGAAAACGGAGTTGCTGAAAGGATAATTTCTGATGCCCTAATAAATGAATTTGCAAAAAAAAAAAAAACAAACAAAAAAAAACCAGAAAAATCTTAGGATTGAGATACCATGTTAATAAAATATTACTGGTAATATATAATATTATACCATACCAAAAGCATTATTCTGTTTGCATTTGTAAATTTACCCTGTTATTCATGTAATAGCATCATGTCTGTTAGGCTTATAAGTAACAAGAGCTTTTTAAAAGAAAAAGTTTTATATTTTAAAACTTTAAATGGCACTGCATTCCTGCTTTTTGAACTGGGGCCCTGAATTTTTATTTTGCACGGAGCCCTGAAAACAATGTAGCCAGCCCCACATAGATGGTTTTCCAGAGCTGATCGAGCCACTGCCACCCTTTGTGAAGAAGGCTGGGCATCTCTCTGTTAGGCAGCTGGTCTTGGGAAATAAACTGGTCCATTCAGAGATGAACTGGGGATCTTCTGTCCTCACACACTGGCCAACCCCAGTCCTCTCCTCTATCCACCACAGTGGAACTACCAGCCCCGCCCACACATGTACTCTGTTGTGAGTTACAGCTGAGAGCATCACTCTAACCTCCCTCTCCTTCATAGGAGTCTTTTCCTTCTCTGAGGGACATCTGCACTCCTTTGGGGACATGGCATGGAGAAAACTGAAATCCTGTTGAGGGAACTCAGCACAAGAGAGATTACAATTTTGTTACTGAAACACCCACAGCCACTTTCTCAACCTTTCCCTCTGAATACTATTTGGCGATTCCTGGTCAGGTACCCAGAAGGGGCCACTTCGCCAAGGCTGGTCAGAGCCTTGGCGAGGGATAAAAGCCTTGTAGGACTGAAGGCTAAATGGAAAGAAAAGAAAAGTCAACCTTCCCGTGAGGAGCTTGGGGACAAAAGCTGCGCCTGCTGATGCTCCACTGTCCTCCGCTGAACAAGGCAGGACATGGATTCTGCCTGCAAAGGGCTCTACAGTTTCATTTCATTGCACACAAAACACATTTGGCAACTTTCATAAAAACACAACCACATATGGAATTGTGCTCAAGCCACCCAAACTCTAGACCCTTCTCTAATTTCCACTACCGTACAACTTGACCATGTCCTGCCTTTTCTCGTTTCCTGTTTCCATGGGCATACATCACGAGCTCCTTGAGGACAGAGACCCTATCTTCTTCATGGGTCATCCAGACCCCAAGTGTAAGACAATACTGTAGTTCTTTGAACACTTACGACCCACTTTCCCACTCATTAACTTGTCAGTCCTCACAGCACATCCCTCCAAGCCAAGATAATGCCCATTTTACAGAGAAGGAGATCAAGTTCT
The DNA here is from genome assembly GCF_010015895.1 of Lontra canadensis. Lineage (NCBI taxonomy): Eukaryota > Metazoa > Chordata > Mammalia > Carnivora > Mustelidae > Lontra > Lontra canadensis. The sequence goes on along the minus strand of NW_022631055.1, from coordinate 1,429,414 downwards.
CGAGAAGTTCACCAGTTTGCCCACATTCCCACAGTTGCTCAAGGCCAAGGCTAGGACTCAATCACACATTGGGCTGATTCTGTAGGACCACAACTTTGTGGAGTCAGTGTCTTTAAAAGGGCACACATCACTCTTTTTGCACACCCTCACCGTGGTGTGTTACAATGGCAAATATTCCATGAGACCTTGTGATGCTAGATGTTTCCATGTTTAGCATTAGAACCGCAACCCAGTGACTGTGTTTTCTATTACACAGCAGCACTTGCTGAGAGTACCACCTGCATGGTGCTGGGACTGCTGAGCATGTCAGGGACTTTGGGCACAAGGGGTAGAGCTCTCTCAAACTCACATCTTCAAGCTTGCCTCTCACTTTCCACACCATTCTGAGGTAGAGTGGGCAGCACCATGACTTTCTAAAGGCACCCTGCCTAGACTTGCCTCCTGGCAGTATTGACTATCCCTGCAAGCCATGGCTTCCATTTGTTGCCCCCATAGACGAGGAGAATGTGAAGGAGTAGGGCTCTAGAGCACAGCCCCCAACACGAGCTTCTTTAAGTGTCTGAGGCCCAGCAGATTCAGGCCTACAAGACAGTCCCAACTCATTGCAACTTTAACAAATGGTTTTTATATGTTTATAACCATGGGGTAGGGAAAACCTATTTAAGGTACAAAAACACAGAAGCCATGAAGAAGAAAAATGACTAAAAGCCTGGGCAGCATATGAATTCAAAATTTAGAATGATAAAATGTATCAGAAAGTGAAAAGAAAGTGGTGTTATTAAAATCTCGCAACAGGTATAACAAAGGATTAACACTCAGGATGAAACTGCTTAAAAGCATGAAGTTGAACAAAAAAATCAAAATGGCTGCACTAATGCTTCTTTGAGGCTGTATCCCCTCGAATGGAACCCAGAACCTACCATCCTCAAGACATGATGAAGGAGGCTGGCAATACTTACACAATGTCTGTCAAAACCAACTAGATCCTACATTTCCCTATAAGCCCCCAGACCCTTCCTCTGGGGGGCTCACAGTGTTTGAAGGCTTCAGACTGCTGTCACCTCCCTTGCCTGGCAAAGGAATAAACTATCTTCCTTCTTTATATTAAAACTCGGCTCTTACATTACATATTTTGGCTCCAGAGCACAGAAGTCAATTTACGGCAAGTACCAACAATCTTACAATAAAGAAAAGGAAGGTGAATGATTTAATTAAAAAGATGCAAAAAAATATCTGAAAGAAATATAAATGGCAGGGGCGCCTGTGTGGCTCAGTCAGTTAAGCATCTGCCTTCAGATCCCAGCGTCCTGGGATCCAGCCCACTTCGGGCTCCCTGCTCAGGGGAACCTGCTTCTCCCTCTCCCTCTGCCCCACCTCCCAGCTCATTCACTCTCTCTCTCTCTCAAATAAATAAAATCTTTAAAATATATGGAGATACATATAAATGGCAAACAGCAAAGGAAAATATGCCAAATCTCACTGTCAACAGAAATGCAATTAAGGTACTAAAATATGACTGTTTTTTCATCCAATTGGCAACCATTAAAAAGACTAATAATACCCAGTGTTGGACCTTCAGCTAGACTTACCAAGAAAAAAAAAGAGTGAAGGCTCAAATAAATAAAATTTTATATGAAAGGAGACATTAAAACTGACACCACAGAAATGTGAAAGATCCTAAGAGGCTCCTATGATCAATTATAAGCCAACAAATTGGACAACCTAAAAGAAATGGATAAATTCCTAGAAACACACAACCTACCAAGACTTAATCATGAAAAATTAGAAAATATGAACAGACCAATGACAAGTATAGAGATTAAATCAGTTATCAAAAACTCCCCAAAAAGAAAAAACTTGGGCCAGCTAACTCCACTGGGGAATTCTACCAAACATTCAAAGAAGAATTAATGCCAATCCTTCTCAAACTCTTTCAAACAACTGACCTGAATAGACTTCCAAAGAAGGTATACAAATGGCCAACAGGTACATAAAAATGTACTCAACATCACTCATCATCAGGGAAACGCAAATCAAAACTATAATGAGATATCTCCTGACACCTGTTAGAATGGCTATTAGCAAAAAGACAAGTCATAAAACAAATATGCTATGGTCTCATGTATATATGGAATCTAAAAAAGCCAAACTCACAGAAACAGAGTAGACTGGTGGTTGCCAGGGCCTATGTATGGGATGAGGACAATGAGGAGATGTTGATTGAAGGATATGAACTTCCAGTTATAAGAGAAATAAGTTCTGGGGATCTAACCTTCAGCATGGCAACTATAGTTAGCAATACCGCATCATGTATTTGAAAGCTGCTAAGAAAGTAGATCTTAAATATTTTCACCTTAACAACAACGACCACCAAAAAAATAGTAATTATGTAAAGTGATAGATCTGGTAGCTAACTTTATGGTAGCAATCACTCTACAATAGAGATACATATCATACCATTACATCATACACCTGAGACTTAGAAAACATCGTATGTCCATGAGATCCCAATAAGGCTGGAAGAAAAGAGGAAAAAGGAACACCCAGTATTGGGAGTTAGGAGGGCAAGGAGGTTGCATCAAATTTTAAAACGTCTGTGCTATTTGACCCAACATTCTACTCCCAACAGTTCTGGTGCCTAGAGAAGCACCAGAACTTGTGAATGAAGAATCATGTAAAAAACATGAATTACAACACTGTTCGTACAAGCTTAACATTGGAAACGAACTTAAAATGTCCTCTAGTAAAAGCATGGCTTAGTAACACATGGGGCGGTCATGGCAGGGATCACTATGTAGCAGTTAGGCTGAGCGCCCAAATGGAAACATTCCTAAGACCTGAAGTAAAAAAAAAAAAAAAAAAAAAAAGGTGAATTGTTCAACAGCATGCATAGAGTAATCTATTTATTTTTTAAACATGAGCACCCACAACACCACACGTTACTATATATACCTATACATGTAAATGGATAGAAATACACCCCAAAATGGCACATACTAACTTGACAATGACTGTTCTCTCTGAGTAGCAAAGTGGGCTTGGGGATGCAGCGGTGGAGAGAATTGTGCAAGGACTATTCTGTGAATTGACATTATTACAAGAAGAATGTATTCATATATTACATGTACAATTTTAAAACGAGAAGAAAAAGGGAACTACCATAGCCTCAGGGCTGTTCAAGGGCAGATCTATAAAATCCATTAGGTTTGCCTTCCCTGGGAGGGACACAGATAGCCTGATTAGGGCATGGGGAGAGGGGACGGGGTAGAGAAAGGGAACCACCACCTACCCAGAGTCAGGCCCCTACCCAGATGCCAGTACATCTCCTTCCTGACGTTCTCCCTAGCCAGGACCTTTCCTAGAAGCCTTTCCTCCGTTTCCTGATTTGCCTCCACTGTATTTACTGGTTTAAGTAAGGCCATCCTCCCCTCTGTTTTTGTGTTCCCTCAGTTAGAATTGTTATAATACTTGGAAAGTAATGCATCAATTACACAGCCTACCAGGACTCCTAATAAATTCTAGGAATTGACAGATGCCCTTCTACTTTCCACTCATGCACAGGTCAGGTCCCCTGGGAAATCTGAGGCTCTGAGCTCTGCATGCAGAAGAGCTGAGGGAAGCCCTTACCGGCAAGAGCTCCTGGGAACACCAGCTCTGGGGGAGTGAAGACAGGACTGAGCAGAGGAAGAAAGGGGGGCCGGGTGGCAGTCACAACAAAGGCCTTGGCAGATCCCAGAAGGAGTTCTGGAGCTGAAGGGCCATTTGGAGTTATTCCAAAATAAGGAACGGGGCTGGACATTTGCACCTCCACCTGGACCCGTCACTGGGTGTGGGCTGATCTGGGAAGGGAGTGTCACTTTGGCCGAAGCCACTTGTTTCAGCTGAGGGCCGGTCCCCAGGTGACTGCTGGGGAATGAGCACCTCAGCCCTGAAGGGGAATCTGGGAAGTTCGCCATGTCCAGAGGAGTCTGGAGCTAAGTGACCATTCACCTATGAGGGGGGAGGAAATGAGGCAAGGCGACACATTTTTATCTCCATTTTACAGGTGTAGAAACCCCTGGTATGTTTTCTGCAATGTCCTGGAAGTCGGTCAACAATGCAAGCATGGAACTGGGTGCCTAGTCTGAAGGGGGAAAACATCTAAATTATTGCAGCAGAGGGGTAGGGGGGATGGTTTGAACAGAAACAGTGAGCCATGCTTTGAGTTTAAATGCCCTGGTAATGATTTCATTTCCGTTTCCATATCTAGAAAGAATTTAACTTACAGTAAATCAAATCCGTTGCTTGAAAAGTAAAGAGAGGAGACAAGAAACACCACATTTAGGGTGCTAACATCCCAGCTGTCTGGAATTGAGTCCAGGGGCTCTCTCCCATTCTTGTCCTGTCAGTCTGTTGGGTCTAGACACTTGTGCATGAAAGGCCTTCTGGAGAGGGTCAGGGACTTCCATCAGCCTGAAAAGCTGAGCCCAGGACACATGGTTACCAACACAGAGACATTTATTCTGATGCTACTCCTGTTCACAAAGGAAACAGTCGCTCTTTCCCTCACAAACTCTGAAGAAACCTGTATAGCCTGGTTTAGACCTTCTGCTTATATCTGGCAGTTCTAGATCCCTGGAGGGGGGATAATAAAAGGCCCTGATTCCCTTCAGAGATGTCAGGCTGCAAAAATGGAGGAAGAATTCAGGATATCGCAATCTGGAAATCTTTGATTTGTCAAACTCTTACCATAAGGCTCCTCTTATGCATTGTTTTCCTGAAACCTCGACACTGCGAGGCGCATGCTAATATTATCTCTTTTACAAGTATTAATATTTTTGTTTTACAGATGAGGAAATTGAAGCTCAGAGAGGGAAAGTAAGTTGCCTGAGGTCACAGAGCTGCAGGTAACATAGGAAGTTTTCAGTCCAGGTCTGGCTGATTACAGAGCCAAGAAGGGAGGTGGCTTAGACTCAGGGTTAGCCAGGACAGATAAAAATAAGAGCAACAATGGAGAGGTATTAAGAAGATAATAACATAATTTTTCTGAACAGCAGGTTGGAATAGAGATATCCAAGAGCCAGCCACACAAAAGTCCTGGGCCCCGTATTTATCTTCACTGTACAAACAAAATCAAACATTTCATTCCCTACAGCTTGTATAATGCTATTTTAGTACATTTAAGGCATATAAATATTATTTATTATATTTATGAGTATTTACTGTGAGATATATATATATGTGTGTACATATATACATGATGGCCACATGAGGTTTCATTATACTAGGCTTTCGATTTTTATGTGGGTCTGAAATTTTAAAGAAAAGTTAAAAATAGACTTGTCACTTGAGGGGTTAGTTTCTCACACACACAGATACACACACTTTATTATTTTGTGTTCTTTTTAGCATTTTCTCTTTCTCTGCCCCCCTCTTTTTTTTTATTTGCAAAAGTAATGGATTCTTATAAAAATGTCAAATAATACCGAGAGCTATAAATCCACGTTCCATTAACACAGGCGAAGACTGTATCATGTGTGTCCCTTATAATTTCTCCTGCAGGACACTGCCCGGCGCTGGTCCGGGCTCCAGGGAACGCAGTTAGAGTCACTGATCCTCACAAGACTGGAAGGGACCATTCAGATTATCTCAATTCCTTCACTTTACGAATGGGGAAACTAAGACTCTGAGAAGAAGGGGTAACTTGGTTGGGGTCCCTGAGCTGGTTAGAAGCGAAGCATCCTCAGGCAGCCTTTGCTGGGTTACCACAGGGCTAGTGAAGCTGCCTGTTCTGCCCCCAGCACCTCCCATCCCCTCACCCCTTCTTAGCCCTCCTTGGCAGGAGCTGAGGGAATGGGGGGCAGATCCCAGCCTTGGTGAAGGCTTGCCAGAGGTCCAGGGCTGCTCGGCACCAGGACATTCCCAGGCTGCCAGATGCAGACCCCAGACTCACTCCATCTCTGAGGCCAGCGTGCACCCCTACTTCCCAGCCCACACCAACCCCTGCACCCGGTCAGCGAGGTAGAGTGCGCTTCCTGGTGCAACAGGGAAAATAAAAAGGAATTCTCTGAGAACAAATAGATACGCAAAGAGAATGCTGCCTTTCAAGCTTAAACATAAGAGGGAAGAGAGGGTCGGACAGAAGGTGGGAATTCATGCCAAGTTCTAGGTTTAGAATGGAGACTCTTCAGAGTCACTCTCGGATCCACAGCCCCAGAGAGCCCAAGCCTTCAAGACCACAGAAGGGGACTCTGGAGGTGGCTCAAAACTATCTCACATACAGATTTCAGGAATGGTTTGCTCACAGTTTGCCCATTCTCACGAGAAAGCCATTTCAGATCAGGGGAGGGGATTTCACTGGAGGGTCTAGGTCTCTGCTGTCCAGATAGGGCAGCTCCCGGTCACATGCAGAGACAAGCGCTTGAAACAGCGGCTCCAGGGACACCTGGGTGGCTCAGTCATTAAGCATCTGCCTTTGGCTCAGATTACAATCCCAGGGTCCTGGGATTAAGGCCCCTGTTAGGCTCCCTGCTCAGCAAGAAGCCTGCTTCTCCCTCTCCCACTCCCACTCCCCCTGCTTGTATTCCCACTCTCTCTGTGTCTCTCTGTGTCAAATAAATAAATAAAATCTTAAAAAAAAAAAGAAAGAAAGAAATAGCGGCTCCAGAGTGAGGTTTGCTATAGTGTAAAATGCACACCAGATTTAAAAAACCATACAAAGGGGCCCCTGGGTGGGTTAAACCTTCTGCCTTCGGCTCAGGTCATGATCTCAGGGTCTTGGGATCGAGCCCTGCTTTGGGCTCTCTGCTCAGCGGGGAGCCTGCTTCCCTTCCTCTCTCTCTGCCTGCTTGTGATCTCTGTCAAATAAATAAATAAAATCTTTTTTAAAAAAAACATACAAAAATAAGAAGGTAAAAAAATCTATTATTAATTTTTGTATTGATTAGATGTCAAAATGATATTATTTTAGATATGAGATTAAAATATATTAAAATTATTGCTGATTTTCTTACTTTACTGAAGCATAATTAACAGACAATAAGCTGCCCATACTTAAAGAATTCTAATTTGAGAAGTTTTGGCATCATACACCGTGAAATCATCCTTAAAGTCAGTATCATGAACAGGCCCAGCACCCCCAAGAAGTTGTCATGCCCTTTGCCTGTCCCCCATCCTGAGATAATCACTGGTCTGCATTCTGTCACTACAGAAGTATGCATTTTCTAGATTTTTATGTGAGTAGAATCACAGAGTAAGCATAATTTTCTTCCTGCTTATGCTCAGCCTAATTATTGTGAGATTCATTCATGTTGTTCCACATATCAGAAATCCGTTCCTTTTTATTACCAAGTAGCATTCCATCTATGACCATATCCCAGTTTTTTTATCCACCGCCTGTTGACAAACATTGGGGTTGTTTCCATTTGGGGGCTATCACAGATCAAGCAGCCATGGACATTTACCCATTTAGCTTTTACCTTTTTTTTAATGTGGCAACTAGATATATTAAAATATGCTCCCACTGTATGTCTATTGAACAGTACACACCTAGATTCTCTGCTAGGCCCTCCACTTTCCCTGCTCAAATTGGCTGCCTACTTAACTGAGTTTAATTCAACCAACTGGGCAGGTGCAGGGTGGGAAACTGCTGTCACAGAGGTGAAGGGCCCCAGAAGACAGGGACACTGGGTACATATTCCCTCTGTGCCCCCCAGAATGGACTTTTCCTGGGACTGCCTCAAGGCACTGGCCATCTAGAGGGAAAAGAGGCAGATGCATAAACCATCACCTCAAATCCAACATGAGAATTTAGAGAGACATGTATAAAGTCTCCAGTGACAAAAGGAGGAAGCACTTGTGTGTCTGTCTGGGGAACCCAGGGAGGTTTTCCCAGGAGATGATATTTGAACCAGGTCTTAGAGAGAGTAGAATTTACTAAGCAGAGTCAGGGGAGGGCTTTCTGAGCACAGGAGAAACTCAGGAATTCCCCATGGCCAGGCAGATTTTAGGAACTGGGACGTGTGAGCAGAGAGGATGGCATGGGATGGGGGTGGAGGGAGAAGAGGCCAGAATGAAGCACCTGCTACACCACGATGAGGGGCTGATTCTTGTCTTCCAGGCACAGACACTTCAGACCCAGGAAAAAGAACCAGGCCAGACTGTACTTTGGAAGAACACTTGTGGGAAGAAAACAGGAGTGATGAGTATTTGGATGATGCCACTGGGAATGGACAACAGGGACAGACTTATGTTCTGGAGAGTTCTGTAGCAGATTGCACTGGGATTGCCAACAGGATATAAGGCACGCAGAAGAGCCAACTCCAGGGTCCCTTATGGCTGGTGCTCCTGGGTGGTCGCCATCTTTTTTTCCTCAGTTGTGGTGACTGTCTCCCCACAGGTGTCCCTCTCATTCTGCCAAGACCACCCAGCTCACTGTTGGCACAGAAAGACTTAAACTCCCTCTCTCCTGCCAACTCAGTTTCCCCTGTGGCTTTCCACCACCTAAAGAATGAAATCTCACTTCCCTTATATGGCCAAAAAACCCTGGGCAAGCTGGGCCCACCCACTGGCCGGTACAACCCTGTCCTGCTACCCTTGAGCACTCAGCAGTTCTTCCCTTCTCTGCCTCCCTGCACCCTTGCCCAGCGTGCATGCGTACACACACACACACACACACACACACACACACACACACACGATACAACAGCACACTGATTCTCTCCTCCTCTGTGTTTCCTTCAGGTACAGCCCGAGGCTCCTTCTCCAGAAGCTTCCCCTGAGGGCTCCAGACCCAGGAGCTCACACCCTGTGCCTCAGTGCACACTGTGCACTGCCCTCCTGTAACCTCCTTCGCACCCACTAAGCTATTATGTCTTCAGGACAACGCCCTCATCTTTCCTTTTTGAAACTAGAGTGCTGGAGATAGAGATTTTAGAGTAAACAGACATAAGCAGGAACTGCCTGAGGATTAGGAATTAGGAATGCTGAGATCAGGAGAGTGAGTGGAGGGATGAGGGCAGAGCCCCGAGGGCTATGCTCTTGGATGTGCACCAGGATTTCTGACCCAACACAATGTGGAAAGAGAGTCAGAGGTGAGCTCTATTTCATTACTCTATTACTCTATTCTCTATTCTGACGAGTCCTGGGGAAGATTTATTTTACCAAGGAGGGGAGGGACGGAGTGGGGGAAGCTGTATGAAAATAAGAAAAAATAGCCAAGGTTTCCTACCCTTAATATATTATTAAGATGAAGAAGACAGAATAAACATGCATATAAAGGACATCAAAACATTAGAAGTCTGATGTTTGGGCCAATCTTGTTAAAGGAGCAACAGATAAATGTGACTTACAGGGCAAATCTGCATGGAATTAGCTAAGTATTTACTGAGATCTTACAATACACTCAGCACTGTCCTCAAGCTCTCAAAGATACTGTAGGTCAACCCAAGTCAACTGGTCTTGTGTTCAGGTGCAAACACTCATATTGTGGAAGCAAGATGAATGCCCATGAAGACATCTGGGGATAAATGCATCACCAGGTGGGGAGGACAAGTTGATAAACACATGGATATGGAGAAAGGGGTTCCCAACACTACTGGGCACATGATATCCCCAGGGATCTCATTCACATGCCGATTCCAGTTCAGCAGTTCTGGGGTAGAACTCAGGATTTAGCATTTCTCACATGTTCTGAGAGAAGGCCAAGGTTTTTGGTCTGGGACCCATTTTGAGCAGAAAGGACCCTAGAGAGGGAGAGAGCCATGTGAGCTGGAAAGCTCCATCAACAAGGAAGTCTGGGACTGATGGCAGGGTGGCCTGGATGAGGCAGAAGGGGCTTCTCAGGTGGGGCCAAGCTCACCCATGACCTGAGCAGAGTGCAGCTCACAGGTGGGGAGAACCATGGGCTCAGGAGGTGGATGCTGGAACTGACCAGTCCCATCAGTCAGCAGCGACAACTAAAAGGGAATAAGTTATGTATAGTCTTAAATGCCACACTGAGGAGTTGCAGCTTACTTAAAAAGGGAATAGTGAGCAGGGGTGATTCTTGAATCGAATTTTGCGTCTATGTTCAGGAAAAGTAGGAGAAGAGGAAGAACTATGTCCCCATGCAGAAGATAAGGAGAACTGGAGGACAGTTTCTCTCACAGTTACTCTAAGAGATTCTGTTCGACTGCTTGATGCCATGCCTCCATCCCTCACCGTCCATCCCCTCACTGCCACCCAGACCTCGCTCCCGGAGTCCTGGGCTCTAGAAGCCTTTCAGCAGGAGAGCTAAGTCTCAGATGATCCAGCTCCAGGAGAAAGAACCTTTCTTCTGCAGTGTGGAGTCTTTCTTTCTCTCCACGGATGTATAAACAATTCGACAGCACATGATAAAAGTGAGGGGAGGGGGGACCCACATTAATTTTCTCGAGGCAAATGATAAGCTGGCAGGTCTTGCTCTATGGAGGAGATAAAAGCTCCAAACACGGCCGAATGACTCTTGGGATCCGAGCCTGGTACGGATGCAAATTAAAATAAAAACTATATAAACAGCAGCACAATCGCTCCATTCAGGACGCCTTCATTAGCAGCCGGAGCTCTAGCGCTCCTGCCCACAAAGACAGCTTCCCTTTCTTCTCCCTGCTCACTAGTTTCCAAGCTGCTCAACAAAAGGAAGCTGAGGACAAAAGCAGTTCTAATTGAGGGGGCTCTGGGGAGAGGGTCGTTGGGGAGATTTATTTTATGTGTGCAGATCCAAAAGCAAATGCTATGTGTCAGACCCGCTGAGGCCAGGTCCCCTGCTGGGGAGTCTGAAGGGGCCAAGTTCCTCCTCTCAGAGCTCATCACAGCATGATAACAACCCAACGTTCCCATCGACTAGCCCAGGCCTCCCTGTTCCCTGATAGAGCCAACTGCCCCAAGTGCAGCCTTGTGGAGGGGGACCTCATTCAACAAGCAGGCCCGCAGTGCAACAACTCGCTACCTTAGCAGCCTCTACTCTCTACTGTAGAGGACAGAGCTCATTCATTGTATCCCCATGAAGTATCATTGTGCTGGGCAGTCACTGGGGTGAGGAGACACAGTTTTACCAGTATCCATCTACTACTGAACATTCAGGCTTCAGGAGGGAGGCGCTGTTCACAAACCACAGGTTTCTCTCATTGTCTTCCCATTTGACCAGCATTCCCAATCGCCTACTCCACTCCTGGAACCTCTTCAAGTGACCAAGCCCCCCAGCTTTCCCCTCACCCTACATGCCCCGCTCTCCAGCCACTCCTCATGTTCATCTCCCACCCTGCGCTCCTCCCCAATCTTGAAATTCCCTACTATTTCCCCACTATCCGTGAAAACCCTCTTAGCCTTACAAACCTCACGTTTTATCATTTCAAAGTAGGGTAGGGGCACCTGGGTGGCTTGGTTGGTGAAGCGGCCAACTCTTGGCTTCTGCTCAGGTCATGATCTCAGCGTCATGAGATCGAGCCCCACATTGTGCTCCACGCTCAACACATAGTCTGCTTGAGGTCCTCTCTCCTTCTGCCCCTCCTGCTCCTGCTCTCTCTACCCCTCTCTCTAAAATGAATAAAATAAATTAAAAAAAAATAAAATAGGGTAATAATCCTCGCTCTACCATTCTCATGGGCTGTTGGAAGGCTCATATTAACTGAAGGATGTGAAAGCAACTCGAAGTGGCATACATGTATTAACAGAAATGTCTTCGTTGAGGCTACACCACTGAACCCTTTAGTGACTGCCAAGAAGCTCTTTACTGTTAAATGAGACAACTGGAGGAGGCGGGATTCCAGCCAATAGGACAAATGAAGATTCTTGCACATTAACACCAAAATGAACTTACAGTATTTTTAAATGATAGAAAAGAAAACGGCTAAAGTGAACCATCTCTTGCCTTGGCCCCTTAGTGGTTCCCCAGAGCATCTTGCCTACACAAGTCTGGTCCTCACACTCTGCTTCCCCCAGTTTATGCTTCTGGCCACACCGCTGGCATCAGACACAAAGGCTGGTGCCTGACAGAGGGAAGGAACAAAGAGAACAGTGAGGGTGGGAAGGTTGTTTTTCTTTAATTTTGAAGATTGCTTTATTTTGTCCCTGTAGGGAAGATTCCATTATTTAGAAGATGGATTGTGGCACTATTCTTTCCCAGCTTATATGCTTATTTAGGAACGGAGACAGGAAACAAATAGGAAAGAGCAGACTGCCCTTTCCACCCCTCCCGTCAGCTAGGTGGTCACTAAGCTATATGGTTATTTTCTCATTTTCCCAGCTGATAAGGAGAAAAGAGGCATTATCTGCCTCAGACAGCTCCTGGCTCTAGAGGAGGAGAACCCCAGGGCTGGTGGTTAATAGCACATGACCCAGCACTGTTTTCCCAGACACAAGCCCTGGCGGCATCAGCCTAGACAATGCCATTGGAAACATAACAATACAGGTTTGAAATGCTCAGGTCTTATGTCTTTTCCAAACCACACTCACATCACCACTTGCATTCGTTTTCTAGGGCTACCATAACAAACTCCCACAATTGGATGGCTTCAAACTAGAGGCATTTGGGGGCACCTGGGTGGCTCAGTCCATCAAGCATCCAACTCTTGATTTCAGCTCAGGTCATGATCTCAGGGTTGTGAGACTGAACCTACTCACATCAGGCTTGTGTGCTGGGGCTGGAACCTGCTTGGGATTCTCTCTCTGCATCTCTCTCTCTCCAAAAACAAACAAACAAACAAACAAACAAACAAAACAAACAACAACAAACAAAAAATATTTGTTCATGCACACTTGGGGAGGCCAGAAGTCCAAAATCAAGATGTAGGCAGGGTTGGTTTCTTTTGGAGGCTCTGACAGAGAATCTATTCCATGCCTTCACTAGAAGCAAACTTTGTCATTCTATGGCTTACGTCTGTATCACTATAATTCCCACCCCCAACTACATAACCTTCTTTGTGTCTGTGTGTCCTCTCCTCTTCTTTTAAGGACACTTGTCATTGGACCTAGGGCCCACTCCAAGTCCAGGATGATCCCATCTCAAATTCCTTATATTACATCTGCAGAGATCTTTCTTCTAAATAAGGTTACTTTTGCATGTTCCAAGGGTTAGGACTTGAACATATCTTTGGGGGAGGGGGGGCACTATTCAACCACTATAGTCCCCAATCAAAGGGGAAGGGAGAAGAGAAGGAAACCACACTGAGCTCCTATTCAAACCTGTTTAAGAATTCATGAGACAAGGTAGGGACTGCATTAATCAGTCAAATTATGGTAGCAAAGGCCAAGGTAACTGAATGAAACTTCAGCATGGCTATGGTAGGGAGGAAGGGGCAGTAGCCTGGGATCTGCCCTCCACTGAGACCCGCTGAGGTCACTAGGTAGCTGGAATGAGAAAGTCACGGGAAAGAGCCAGGTCATCAATCTCTCTCCCCTCTCATCCACGCCCTTCCTCTCACCTCACTTAATCTTGCTGGGTTACCTATGGATAACCCAGAGCTTCGTATCCTCCTGGGGGTGAGCAAGGCAGCAGCCTGCCTGCCCAGCACTTTGCTGCCTGTCTTGTGGAGGTCAGCCAGCCCTGTCCACCCTGGGACTGCTCAAAAGCTTGCACTTTCCTGACTGGTTTGTGAACACAGGATTCAGCATTTATGTTTCTTCTGCTGCAGTTAATATTTACAAAAGGAAAAGCCTTCCAAAACTTAGCTAACAAAATTCAATTTAAGGATCAGAAAAAGGCACACCACATACAAAATTTCTAAAAGTTCCTTTCTCCAAGAAAGGAAAGGAAGAAAATATTGAACGAATTACCAAGTTTCAAAGGAACCATTTCTTGAGTTATTAGTGTGGCCTTCCTCCAAGAAATGCCTGCCAATTGCGTCAACAGAAGTTCTGTCAGTGAGAGTTACCAAGAAAACTTCTGAGGCCTGAGACTGTAGGGTTTTGGCCAACACCATGCCTATAAAATAAGCCTTATTTTTCAGGCCTAGAGTCCATGAACTTTACCCCTCAGTGTTAAGATGACAAAGTCTAGCAAATGTTGCCTGAAAAAATTCTGTGGATGAGGGGTTGAACTTGAGTAGGTATTTGTTGAGTGTGTGCCTTGTGTTGGTCTCTTTGCTAGATACTAGAGATATAGCCATGGACAGCAATTCCAAAGTGGCCCTGCCTTCACAGTGGGGGAGAAAGGGAGATACTAAATTATCACACGAGTAATGTGACAAAGCCAGAGTATGGGGTGTCATGGAGGCATACATCAGGACACTCCGCACACCTAAGAGAGGGTTTAAATGAAAACACAGGACATAAGTACTTTGTCCCCAGTGATAATGAAACTCCAGTGGGTCTGCTCTAAAAGTTTTATACACATTCTCTCTATACTATAGTGGATGGAGTTTCCTACCCTTCCAGGAGCTGCAACAATTTGAAACAAATCTTCACACATATTTTGGAGCTGTATGCCTAGTGAGCCCCAAGAGGATCCTAGAGCCCCTCAGAGTAAGAAGGAGATACTTCTGGAAAGATAAATGCAATAGAAGCAGGTCCCCAGGGCTAAGATCAGAAAATAAGGCTCTAATCACCTCCCAGTTGGTAGAATGGCTAGTATCAAAAAAGAAAGAATAAATGTTTGCACGGATATGGAGAAGTTGAAATTCTTGTGCATTGAATGTAAAATGCTATGGCTACTATGGAAAATAGTATGGAAATTCCTCAAAAATTCATACCATATGATCCAGCAATCCCAATTCTAGTTATCCAAAAGCATTGATGTCAGGATCTCAAAGAGGTAATTGTACCCCCATGTTCACTGCAGTATTATTCACGATAGCCAAGTGGTGGAAACAATCCAAATGTTCAACTGTTTATCAGTGGATGATGAGATAAAGCAATTGTGGTATATACATACAGTGGAGTATTTTTCGGCTTATAAAAACAAAAGAGAAGGAAATCATGCCACATGCAACAACATGAGTAAACCCGAGGATATGAAGCTAAGTGAAATAAACCAGCCACAGAAATGCAAATATCACACAATTCTACTCATAGGAGGAGGTACCTAAAATAGCCAAACTCATAGAAGCAGAGAGTAGAATGGTGGTTGCCAGGGGCTGAGAGGTGGTAAAACAGGTAGTCACTGTTTGCTGGGTATAAAATTTCAGTAATGCAAGTTGAGTAAGTTCTAGAGATTTGCTGTACAGCACTGTGATGACAGTTAACGATTCTGCATATAATGACCTTCACCATTTGTTAGCATGGTAGATCTCATGTTAAGTGTTATTACCACAAGAAAGACATAGATAAGTCAAGGAAAGACAAGGAAAAGAAAAGAAAGAAAAGGAGAGAAGACATTAGACCCGGGCTTGACCAACAACCGCCAATGTGTCAAAGCCAGCCTGCTGCCTGTTTTTGTAAAAACATAAAGCTTTACTGTCACACACATTCATATGCATTGTCTATGGCTGCTCTCACACTACAATGCCAGAGCTGAGTAGTTGTGACGGAGGCTGTATGACCCACAAAGCTGAAATCCCTGACTACCCTACACAAGGGTGTCCACTGTGCATCATCTTGGTATTCTCCACATTTTTTCCTTGATACTTTCCTACTTCAAAACTTGAAATGTGTCCTACTGCCAATGGTCTTTCACTCAGTCCATGGACTGGGCTTAACCTTGTTTGCCACAATCCTAATCCACATGCTCCAAGGTTATTATGCTCAATAAGGAAGTCACCAGACATGTGGCTATTTAGATATAAAGAAATTACGTGTGGTCCTGGACAAAAAGAATCTTGCAGCCTTTGCCTGAGATTCCTCATCACTCTCCTCACCATACCAGAATGTCTCAAATACTTTTACCTGGGCTGCTTTAGAGGACAGGGAGCCAAAACCCAGCAAAAAGTCCCTATACTAAGAACTTCAGAGGGCACTCATAAGCACCTACTGTGAGCCAGGCTCTGATTTGAAAATATCATTGCATTTAGCCCGCATATCAACTTTAGGCATCACATCACATCCTCATATCAGGAATGATCCCTGTCTTATACATGAGAAAGCAAAGGCTCAGAGATGTGGGAACTTCAATCTGCCTCTCTGTGTACTTTCATCACTGCATCCAACTTCCATACTGTCTGCTGCTTAAACATTTCTATACAATTACCGGGAAGAAAGTCTATCACTTCGGATAAAGAGATGATCAGCAGGAACTATGTTACATGAATTCAGTCCAGATGACATAGGAGAGCCTGATGCCACTGTGTTGGTTCCTTGGAGAGCCAGTTACCATTGGGTTCCTTTTGAATTTTTATCGTTGTGTGCTATAGTAAGAGTGCAGGGAGGAAGGGGGCACTATTCAGAGTGAAATTTGCCTTCTCAAAAGACCATGGAAGACTTAGTTGTTCTCTGCCAACTTATTATCTCACCAACAATCATCTTGTAAACATTCATGCTTCGTCCAAAGGAGAAAACCAAGATTGTGAGATGGTTCTGGAAATCACATCAACAAAGGACAGTTACAAGACCAGGGGATGCTTAGTTTAGAGAAGAGAAACTCTGATGGAAGCATACTGGCCGTGCATTCTGTTTTCAGGAAGCTCTGCCCTATCAAGAAGGGCAGCCTTCTGTGTGTTCTGTCAGAGTTGAGATTGAAGACAAATAGTTGGAAGTAAAATGGCAGTAGATTTTGGCTCAAAAGTTGAAAGAATGTTCCAACAACTGCAAATATCTAACAAAGCAATGAGCTGTTGAGATGATGAGCCCATCCAGCTCTGAAGACTTCCAAGCATGATCTAGATGACGTCTGTCAAGAATACTGTGGCATGGGCTTTTGAAAAGTGAGAAAGGTTAGACTAGCTCAACTCCATGGCCCCTTCCAATTCAAAAAGCCCATAATTCTGTGAACAGAACCAGCCTAAGGACCACACTGGGGAAATGAGTGCTTTGAACCAAAGGTGCTCTGACTCCTTCCACATCCTAATTCTAACATCTCACTAAAAGCTAGTGTTTATTTTCAACCAAGCCCCAGTCACCTAAGGTCACAATCCAGGACTAGCCAATAGTCATGGTTTACCTATAAGAAGAAGGATTTCTCCATTTGTCAAGCAAAACTGAAGGCTCTGGCACTGGAGGAGGCAGCCAGAGAGTGGATGATCAAAATAAAATTAACTGATATTTACACTAAACTTTGCCATTTGCAGGGGACCTATGATCCAATTAATCTTCCCAACAGAGGCTGCAGAGGAAGCAAGACATATTAGTCATTATTGCCTATTGGTACTAAGAGGTTGCCTGGTTGCCCCACAAATGCACATGGCTACAGACCTGAGTGACATCTCCAAGATGGAAGGGACCATGTTGGTAGACACCATTTTGATCAATGTCCTATGGACATTAGCTGAGAATTGAGGACTGTTCGTCAAAATTTGTTTGTGTTTTTCATAATGAAAGCGGTCATCCTGGCACATAGAACATGGCAGAAGTGAATACATTGCCCAGAACATCACATGCTTACAGTACCTACTTTGTACAAGCCTACCAGTATTTTCTGGTCCTTGAATTATTAGAATGAGTTTCACATCCTGAGAATGCATTCAGCTTGGGAGGCTAGATACTGCAAGTGCCAATTATCAAGGCTCATGCCATTTAAATATAGGCTGCCATTATTTTTCATTGCTCACATCAGTGCTACTGGATTTTATATCCTGTTTTCCCATCATGTCTGGACTGAATCATCCCCTCTTCTATCACAACACTTGCCTTTGGAGGCTCCCAGAAGGAAAACAGTGTACAAATCTTAGTTAACCTTCGTGCTGATTAGAGGATGCTTGCAAATGGTCACCTGGAGAAGCCCTCCAGGGCTACTGGAGTTATTAGGGTGATCAGTAAGATGTCAGGGTAACTGGAGATCACCATCTCTGCTTCTAAAACTAAAACCTCCGTCATCAGAAATGTGCCTGCCAGCATTTACACCAGGCAAAACTTGTGGGTGAAGAATTGGACAGACACACAGGGGAAGGTAGGGGAGAGCATTCCAGGCAGAGGAGGTATCTGAACAAAGGCGGAAAGTCATGAAAATGAAGGGCCTCTTCTGTAAAACCAGAGCACAGAGTGTGCACAGAGAAGTATGGGGAGGCTGAACAGGTGGCTTGGGCGATGCTGTGAAGTCCTTCAGTGGCAAGCTCTAGAGAACACTTACTGCTGGTGTCTAGTGCTGGTCAAATGTGCTGGTCAAAATCACCGGCAGGGCTTGTGGTGCCCCTTCCTGCAGAGTTGGATTCAGTGGGTCTGGGTGGGGTCCAAGAATCTTATGTCTAACAAGCCCGCTGGTGGTGCCGAGGATGCTGGTCCAGGGACCACTCTTCGGGAACCACTGCTGTAGTCACTCAGCACTGTTTTGAGTAGGGAAAAAAGATGGTCAGAGCTGTACATTTACTGTCTTAAACTGACCAGTTTGAAGAGCTCATAATTCTGTGATAAGATATGGAAGGTAAGGAAAGGGAAAGACTTAGCTCAAGCAGTGGGTCTATGTTCAGTAGTGAGATGTGATCATAACTTCTCATTTTTCACCCAGCTAGTGGTAAGGCACATGACGTATGTTCCCTACAGAAGAACAATGGAACCTCAAGAGTTTTTTAAATTACCAGATAAAGCATGCCACTTTCAAAACTCTAGAATGGAGTTGTTAAACACAGAACCCACATTTTTTTTAAAGATTTTATTTATTTGACAGACGGAGATCACAAGCAGGCAGAGAAGCAGACAGAGAGAGAAGAGGAAGCAGGCTCCCTGCTGAGCAGAGAGCCCGATGTAGGGCTTGATCCCAGGACCCTGGGATCATGACCTGAGCCAAAGGCAGAAGCTTTAACCCACTGAGCCACCCAGGCGGCCCAGAACCCACATTTTTTTCTTTTTTTTTTCTTTTTTTTTTTTTCAGAACCCACATTTTCTTAATGTAAGTTTTTCTAAAGGCATTTATCATGTTGGTCATTAATGACCCCATTAGCTGACAGAAGGAATGTCACATAGCTTTTCCTCCTCCACTCCTGACTTCCTAGGTGTGAAAAGGGAATGAGAGACTGTGAGATTTAATCTGAAACATCTTCAGTTTCACTGCCATCACAGAAATGGCAACTAGGAAAACACTGGAAGGGTCCAAACCCCTGCCTTGTCCATAGGAAATCCTGACCTGGCCCAAACAGGAAAGCCAACATGCCATTCTTCTAAGCTGATCATTAAAAGAAAAAAAAAAAAAAAAAAAAAACAACCTTGACCAAGGTGGACACGTGATTTAGGGCAGAGCAGGAGGAGGAAAGAAGGGGAAGGGGTTATTTTGCTTGTTTTGTTTTTTTACCAATAGCAGGGATGGAATCAAGTTAGTCTTAAATCCTCTCCTATTGGCCTGGTTGATTTAAGAGAAAGCTATCACCATCCATATCAAAGCATTATTAATGATTAGAGATTAATGCATGACTTTATGTTCTATTTTATACAGGGGCTTCTAGAGTCAAGTGTGTTAGTCCAGTGCAGCTAGAGAATATTGTATTTGAGGCCACACTGCAGAAGAGCTATCACCCTGACCCAGAATTTGAAGGACCTGGATTCTTTTTCTGGTTCTACAACTCTGAATTCAATCAAGATCTTATCTTCTCTGGACCTCAGATTTCTCATGTGGGAGAGCAGCAAGGTTGTGCCTAGCTACCTGTATAATCCTGCCATCACCGACCTTTGGGGATTCTGCATGTCATATGCTAAAACCCGCTTTACAGAATCAGATTGTCCTGAGCAATGGTCTTGGTACCAAACCCCCTTGGACAGCTTATTTTACTTAAACCCGAATAAGTTTAATTCCCTGATTCCATTAGCATTTGCCTTTCTGCTGGCTAGAAAAGACCAGGATGGAAAAGTTTCTGTATAAACAAGTAAGAAAGTGATCTAGGAAATGAATGATCTTATCTGGTCAGGATGAACGAAGAAGACTCAGTGCTCATCTCTTCATCAGCATTACTGAGAGCATTTATGCCACAGAAAGAAACAAACATCATCCATCACTTTAATTGACCTCCAAGGAGGTGTCAACACTACTCTTCCCCTTCAGATTCACTAAGGTTGGCCAGTCCCATACTCAGCTCACACTCAGCACTTTCTCTCCTACCCATCGCCCAACTCTGTTTACTCCTCTTTACCACTTGTGTATGTGTCCATGTCTTCAGCACCCCCCATCACAATGTGATCCTCTCTCAGGGCAAGAGCCGCAGTTGGTTCTTCTTTACCTGATCTTTGTGTTCTGCATTCATCAAGTTTGGGGGAAAAATTAAGGCACAACTATAATGCCTTTGAGTCCTGATTCTCCACCAGTGTCATTCCTAGAAGTCCAAACTCCCCATAGAGTCCCCACCATTCCCAAACATGTCCCTTGACTCCACTGCCTAAGGGGTCCATATCCCCCTGCGGATCTCTTGACTGCTACCACTGGTGTAAGACAAGTCCACAGAGCTCATTGCCACTAGCAGCAGGAAACCAGGGCCCTGCCCCATCAGAACCATTGCTCTCTAGGTGTCCTCTCTCTCAGTTTTTGCTCCTGCCTCTAATCACAGAAAGGAAAACTTCTTCCTTCACCAGTGTTAACAGCTCCCACCTCCCTAGGAAACCCTGTGATCAGGAGTCATGTGCTCTACTGACTGAGCTGGCCAAGTGCCCCCATCTCCTTTTTTTTTAAAAGATTGTCCAACAGGATGTTCCAACCTGTGAAGGTGAATCTTCATTACAGTACTTCTCTAGAGAGCCTATCACAGATGATTATAAAAGGTATATGTTTGGGGCGCCTGGGTGGCTCAGTTGGTTGAATGTTTGCCTTCAGCTTCAGGTCATGATCTCAGGGTCCTGGGATCGAGCCTCGACCCTCTCCCTCTGTCTCTCCTCCCTACTTGTGCTCTCTCTCTTTCTCAAATAAATAAATAAAATCTTTAAAAAAATTAGGTGAATGTTTGACCAGCAGACATATATACTAGAAAATTCCTCTCATCTTGGAAAATGCAAAGCCTGGCCCAGAAGTAATGGGCCATGGAGGTAGTTTAGAGGGAAAAGTACATAGGAGGGGAGGTAAACAGACTCTCACCAAGGCAGTCCATGTTCATGTGGGCAGTAGACATGTAGGGAAAAGGTTGGAAGTCTGAGAAGTCTGGTGGCGGGAAAGGGCTCGTGAAGAAAATTGGAACAGTGAGGCTGAAAGAGGGAAATGATGATATGGCAAAATGTGGCTGGGAAAGAAGTAATTAAGGCAGGAAGATGTCCAGTATCTACTTGGTCCAGCCTGCAACTATCTCTCCAGAGAAGGCCAGGATGGAGAAGTGTCAGTATACGTAAGAAAGGAGTATGGAACACTGTAGAATTAACAGTCCTACAAAGACAGGCAGAAATAAGATGCCGGGTCACCCAAGAGTCATTTGTGGGAGTCTTAGTCTTATCTCTGTCTCCATCTGTCTCCCTGTCCTCCAAATTCCAGAAGCTTTATGAGCCCTTACCATGCTCTACCCACGGGGATGCCACTGCCTAGAATGTAAATTGTTCTCAATACATACGAAATGGTGAGGAGAGCTTTGAGCACAGGGTAACCACTTAGTGACAGGACTGCAACCCCAAACCAAAAACCGGGAAGATGGCACAGACTTCCTACCAGCTCCTCAGGGGAGAGCACAAACTCTGCCATCCTAAAAACCCGCCAACACCACATCTGAAATATCCCTCTGTCCCTTGAAAATTCTCACAGGTCTATTCAGATGAAAGGGTCAAGGAGGGGCCCTCACAAACCTACCCCAGCGGCTACGCTCTGAGTGTCCCTTGTGGGAGCTGGGGCCACAGGGAGAGGAGACACGGTCCCCTACTTGTTGGAGCTCAAAGCACACAGTCTCATGGGGCAGAAGGTCATTAATGAAGAAATCACATACCTGATGAAGGTTGCCAAAGCACCCTCACAAGTGCTCAGAAGTTGGGCAGCCAGGCCTTTGCTTTGGCCTTGCGTTGGCATCTCCTGCCCATCCAAGGAGCAGAGTGGTACGTCAGGCAAAACAGGTTGATTTCCCACTGGAGTCCGAGGAAGGGAAGCTGAGGTTGCTCCACTAACTGTCAGCTACTTAGTAAAATAGAAATCAGAGCAGTGGCTTCTGGTAAAGGGAGGACAGGAAATAAAGGACACTGGTCTTATCACACATGCGAAGATTCCATAGCCTATAATGTCCTCATATGGGCTGATGTGAATTTTCCCCAGGGGGTGGCTTTCGCTCCATGTCAGTGCCGGGAACACCCTGGAGAACTGGAGGCTCTGACTTCCTGCACCTCCCCCCTTCCATAGCGGAGTCCCAAATTCTGGAACCAGTGAAGAGGGCCTCTGAGCCCTGGAGCTACAGGCACAAAACCCACGTGCTGCATGTCTCCAGGAAAAAGAAGCCCTTTCCAAGCCCACAGCCGACTTTGAGAGAAATAAGGCTGTGGATGAGAAGCAGGAGAACACAGGGAAACAAGGAGGGACAAAACTGGAGAATGCCAAAGGCCCTGGGAAATAACAGCCCACAGCAATATGGCTATTGGGGGACAAAAGGCCAACCCCCCCTCAGCTGCTTTAAGAGGGTATAACCTAGCTACAGCAGTATTGCGTAATCCCTAATATTGACAGCCCCATGGCATTAAAATAACAATTACATTACCTTAATTATGTGATAGCGAAGGAACAAGGACTGTATTACAAAAGTTAAAAATCTTGAGTTTTGGGGCAGCTGGGTGGCTCAGTGAGCCTTTGGCTCAGGTCATGGTCCCAGAGTCCTGGGATCGAGCCCCACATCAGGCTCTCTGCTCAGCAGGAAGCCTGCTTCCCTTCCTCTCTCTCTCTGCCTCTCTGCCTACTTGTAATCTCTGTCTGTCAAATAAATAAATAAAATCTTTGTTAAAAAAAATCTTGAGTTTTTTTTTTACTTCAAGAGATAAATTTTAGCTGCTAGAAAAAATATGTTGTTTGGAATCCAGCATTTTCTGAGAAGGCTACAGAAAGCCAGGGAAATAGCCTGTTTCCATGCATAAGAACCGGCTCTAAACGGCTGGTTTACTGTGTGTCCTTACCTAAATAACTAAGCATCAAGGGGGTGATTACCACAAATGGGAAGAAGAAAAAAATATCTTACGTATGTATACAATATTGATGGGGATTACATAATTTGGACATGTCACAAGTATTCTGGAATGTTGTATCCAAAAACTCCTCTGAAGAGCTCGTGATGGGCCCCGGGAAATTCTGGGCCTGGCAATCCATCAGTACAACAAGCAGCTACACTCCAGGTATCAAAGGCTAGGATCCCCCTAAATGGGTTAGTGACAGCCTGGCCTCTGAAAGAATACTGATTACTCAGCAAGGACATTGAGAGGACACGGAACCCTGGAATGATTGTGTCGGGGCACCATGTGCCAAAGCCAAATGCTTGCGCTTCAGCATGGCCAACCCTGTTCAGGAGCAGATGTTCCACAAGGCCGCCTGCCTGTGCTGAGAGCCATGGAAACTGTGTCGCAAGCTACTGTCATTAAGCCAGGGATACCACTCCCAAGGCCGGCTTCCGCACATAGTTGAGGCAGGTTTCAACTCATCAGCCACCACACCCAATGTCTGAAAGTCCACAAAAAGGATAAGCAGGAAGACAATGAAATGAGCTAGGGCAAAGTTAACAGCTTCCAGGTAAGCCTGTGTTGCCGAAAAACTAGGCCTCCTGGAGGCAGCGGAACAGAGGCCCCCTCCCCCATGCCCAGGGAAACCACCTGCCTTTACACCTGGGCATGGATGGTGTCAGGTAGGAGATGGGAGCCTGGCTGTGTCCCTCAAGTTCAAGAGGTGGGAGGGACCTGGGCGTGAGCTGAGGCTGCCCCAGGCCGATCCTTTCCTTCTCTGGGTTCCATCATCCTCCACACAGCTGCAAACTATGAATGTACAGACTTGTGTACAAAAAAGGCTGTGTTTGGTCTCAGATGGCATTGCAGCCAAAGGCCAAGAAAAGGAAGGAGGGTACGATGTTGTGTCCACCAGAGCCAGCCTAAGCGCACATCGCTGGGGTGAGTGTTGGCACTGCCAGTGTTGTCATCAGTACCGAGCAGTCTGCAGCCACCTTTTCTGCCAGGAGCTGTTTCCTCTGGTCAGATTCCACTCTCTTGCCCTCAGAAGTCTGAGAGGAGGGGCCAGGAGCCTGTGGGGCATAGTGAAAAGAACATGGCTTTGGCACCGGGTGGGCCCAAGTTACAATCCTGGCTCTATTACTTATTAGTGGGTCCTTTCTGCCCTTCCCACTAGCCACTCAATTTCCCCAAGCATAAAGGGAGACTAATAATACCTCTCTTTCATATTTGTTTGAAGAATTCAAGATCATGTAATATCCTGCAGAGAAGTGACACAGAGGAGTTGCCTGGTAAATAACAGCTTTTATTATTAGTTACCAGTATTATCATATGGGACTCATTATTATGTGGGAATGATTACAAGGGAAGTAGGAAGAAACGAGATACTGGCACAAACAAGGAGATGGGCTTCACTTATCAAGAAAGGTGTTTCAGACTACCATGTAGCTCTCCCATAGGAAATGTTCACTAGGCCAAAATCCTGCTTCCCTCAAAAGTATTACGAGTGCATAAATATTCCTTATTTTCTTTAAGTTTCCCACACCACTGTGATCTGCAGCAGGCAAGTTTGGTCCTGTTTTCGTGGGAAGGAGAAACTGAGGTACAAAAGATCACCTAATTCTCTGAGTGAGTCACAGGCACCTCCCACAAGTAAACCCAGGGGCATCAGTCTCCGTTCTTTCTGGACCCAAGCTGTTCTAACAAATGATTCATATTGACAGATATCCCAATTAAAAAAAAAAAAACAAAACAGTCCTACAGTAGAGATCACTATGTTTTTGGCAACCGGCAAGCTAACCAGGGCAGGTGCTCTGACACCATTCTGTGTCAATCTCCCCTCTCTGGGCTGTGTCTGCTTCTCAAGAGAGGGAGCAGGAAGGAGCACAGCTAGACTGAACCCCACAACACACTCTTGCCCTATAGGGCCTTCTGGACTCAACCAGCAGTGGCCCACACTGGCTCACAGGGGATGGTGTCAACTCCAGGGATCTACCTGCTCATATCTTGGCTCTCATACCCCACCCACCAGTTCTTGGGAATACAGCTTTTCATCCAGTTGGCTAATTCCAATTAGGATCACTGAGCCTGGGCATACAAAGTGCCCCTCCTGGTGTAAAGGGACCAGCTTCTTCAGAAGTGACCCCCACTTTGCTGGACTCCACATTGGGTTTTGTCCCCTGCTTCATTAGATTATTTTCCCATTTCCCTTCTGCCTCCTGCATACACACATCTGGGGCGAAGCCTTTTCATCTGAAACTTGGAAGGCTTACAAGGGATGCAGCCGAAGCCTATGGCCAAATGGGGGTCAGAGGCCAGGGGAGAAATCCTTTCTCGCTGTGTCCCTCCTATTACGTGGACAGCTCATGCATCCACTGGAAGAACTAGAGGCTGTAATTCTGGTTCATTTTGGAGAGTGTTCTGATCATGTGTATCTAAGAGGAGGCACTTGGTTTTGCCCCTAGCAGAGGGACTTGAACATAACAGGGACAAAAATGTCTGCTGAATGAATGTTCTTTTTATTGGCACACATATGTGCTTGTTTCATGCCTTGTACTTTTTAATTGTACCTTAAGGGATGATACACCAGCTTTTGTAAATGCCAATTCCAATTAAGTTCCTTTAGAGAAACCATTAGAATTTAGTTTTTTTATTTATATTAAGTTTTGTATTTTTTATGTATGTATGTATGTTCAGGACAGGCTCAGGTGAGCAAATGCCAGAACCAAAAATCATTGATCTCATCAGTCATTTTTCTGGCTAAAATGATGCAGAGACCTGTTAAGTGTTACTCTATTTCAGGGACAATAGGCATTCTTCTGTGCACAGTGAGAGAAAATCAAAGCAGCTTCTTGTGACAAATTCAAAAAGCCAAAGAATTTAGCAACCTAGAAAGGCCTCTCTCAGCCTGAGAGACTGCTGCCACAGTCACCAAGACAATAGCAACATAACAACCACCACCAGCACCAGCCCCTGCTGGAGACAGTGCTTTTAAACATTAAACACGGCTGTGCCTGACCCTGGGCTTTTCTTCTCTCCTCTTTTGCAGCCTAATTTTACGGCAGCCATTCTTCTGCACGGCTCTGCATCAGAGCTGCTCCCTCTCCCTGCACATTCCTCATGCCAATCCTCTTTGTAAATGTTTGCTTTAGACAGAATCCGCAGCTTTACTAAGATTATGTCCTGAGCACACAGTTTTTAGTCATCCACATCTCCATGCCGGGAGAGCAAACGCTTTCCCCTACCCTCAATTCTTGTTTCTGCTTTACTCCTTAGACTCACCCAGGCCTTTCTGTTCTGATGGGGGCACATCAGATGCAGAGCCCCACAGATTCCTGGAGGACAGAGATCACTCGTTACCCTTTCTTCCCATCTTCTAGGTGTCTCATGCATGGGAGACACTCAACAAAGATTTTTAGCAAACCCGTCTCCCCATTGCTCCTTGCACTTATGAAGCACATTCCCATCTCCCAGCCCTTGCTGCAACCCTGCCTCCTGCCAAGAATGCACTCCCTGCTCCTTTCCATTTATGCAAATCTTGACTCTCCCTCAGGACCAAAACCAAGCCCTTGGAGATCTTACAGAACCCTGTTCTCTTGGCAATTAACATAGTAATTTTTTTTTAAAAATTAGTTGGTTTCTAATCTTGTCTCCTCAATTGAATTAAGGTTCTGTATGCTCCATCTGAGCTGAGGCCATTTGCCAGAACCAAGACCAGTGGTCTGGCAGAGGTGAAAAGGGGGCCTAGGACCAAGACTTTGCCTCAGGGTGAGGTCAGGGATCTTTCCAAATCAGAGCCCAGGATAACAAATGACAGATTCCCATGGGGAGGCAGAAGCTCTGTGAATGATTTAGACTCAAAGGCAGGAGCAAAGGGACAGACAGGTGCAGAAGCTGAGGTTAGGATGTGGTCAGTCCAGAATGATGCCCTTGGACAAGGCTCATTTGCCCTGACTCTTATGACAGCTTCGGCCCAGCTCCCACCCCTTCAGGCAGATAGGTCGGCCCTTAAGGTAGCACTCCCCAACTCTGGCACTGACACTCCTGCATCGGAGCTGCTGAATCCCTTACCATAACACCTCATCTCTGCCCAGAACCTAGCACAGTGAGCAGTATATAAAAAACGGGTTTTCCATTGGAAAGAAGGGAAGTCATGAGGGAAGAAGAGAGACAAGTGGATTGTTGGTCCGCTCCTCTCTGCCGGTTCAGAAGGCCAAAGTGAGCCCCAGTAAACTGTGATCCCCACACACACCCACTTACACTCACCCACACACCCTGTTGTTTTGTAATGATGACCACATCTTTCATGATTTGGGGTTTTTACGCATTTTTTTTTTAAACATCTCTATGCCCAATATGGGGATTGAACTCACAACCCCAAGATCAAGAGGCTCATGCTCTAATGACTGCGCCGGCCAGGAACCCCGATTTGGAGATTGCTTTAATCACTTTGGTAGGTCTTGAGTTCCTCAAGCACAAGGACTTTATCTGCTCTTTTTTGTATCTACTACTGAGAAACAGGCACTGGTTCCAGGCTCCAAGGTGGGCATGGTGGGTCTGGGCTCACAAAGGACTCGTACAAGACTCTGCCTCCAGTTAAGCAAGGGCGGTTGGGACACCTCGGTGGGTTCCACTGCTCTGTCCTCATATAGTTTCCCACAGTTATCTCTTGCCCCACTCCCATCCCAAACTCCCGAAGCCAACCACGCCAAGAGAGGAGTAGAGTTCCCCACTCCAGTGAGCCCTCCCTCGGCCTCTGCCTATTCAGAGGAAGTGGGTAGGTGCGCAGCTGCACCCTGAGGATCCTTCCCATCAGCACAGGTCCGTGTTTACGGCCCCGCCTGGGTCCTGGCCAAGTGCACCAAGAAGGCGCTCAGCAAGAGTACCACCCTAACTTGAAAGGGCTCTGCCCTATCTCCCTCTTTATTATTTTTCCGGGCAGAATTACACCCAGGGGAAGGGAAAGTTACTCTCATTCTGTTGTTCTTAACAGTGGCCTCTTCCTCTAATCACATGCAAAACTGGAAAACTAAGTGTATCAGGGGAATTCGGAGCTGTAAAAACAAAACAAGATTAAAAAACAAAACACACACTCCTCCTCAACAAGAGTGAGAAATTCTGCTCCAGTAGGTGAAATCTGATTTCAGATCAATGAGTGTCAATGGAGGAAAAAAGCCCATGTGACCCAAGAGTGAATTAAAGCTGCCAAGCAAAGAGCAAAATGGAGGAGGCGTGTGCGTATTTTTATGATCAATGTGAAAGAGAGGCTATGGGAGAGAGAGGGGCTAGTGCCGTCAGACAGGCAGGGAAGCACTCTCCGGGACCAGGCAGACAGGCAGGCCTCCTCTCACCTTTCCAGGCCCTGGGTGTTATCTCTGAGCAAACAAAAGCTTGTCTCTTATCAGGCGGAGCACACACACAGTGTTGACCCAGCACTTGACCCACAAAGAGGCTCCCCCTCTGGACCTGAACTTCAACCCCATGGGTTGGCAGGACTAGACTGTGCCATCCATTATACAGATGAGAAAACCAAGTCCCAGGAAGATTTGCTCCAGGTCTTCTAGTTAGAAAACTAATGTAACCAGAATTTGAATCGGGCTGTTCTAATGCCAAGCTTAGAGCACCCTGCTCTGGCCCCTGGGGCCATGGGCCTCTGCAGGAAGGGAAGGAACTCAGCTGGGTAGTCAGTGAGGTCCCTTGGGCTTCTTTCACCCCTTTTAAACAGGAAGCGAGAGCACAGGCTCCTGTTCAGCCCCCAACCTGCCCTATTATTTCCATTAACCCCCAGGGCTCAACAGACTTTCAACAGCTACAAACTGGCCCTTGAACCAAAGGCAACCCGTCAGCCACACTCTTTCATGCCAAAGCCTTCTCTGGTTAAACAAATCTACAAAGAGAGATTTTGACCAAGGAGGCCCCACCCAGCTCAGCCAAAGAGAGATAATGGGTGGGTGACAAGGCTTCCTATTTTAGGAAATCTGTGAGTTCTCTATCAGCAGAGCCTGGGACTTTGGCCAACGAGGCCCTAGGGAGAGGAAGAGTGAGGAGTCAGGCCAGCTATTGTGATCTCGTGTCCCCACCAAGGTGGCTGGCGGGCGGGCAGTGGGGAGACTCAGCCCCTCTGAGCTCATGCTAAGGCACGGCCTCTGTGGCCTGGCTCCCTGCCCACCTCTGCAAAGGCAAAGACTAGCTTCCCACAGCCTGGCCCCAGCCTCCGGCCCAGGGAAGCGGGGGTTAGGAATCCACCCCACCCCCTACCAAGTGTCCACAGAACGGGCCCAAACCCGTCCTCTACTCCTACTTTCTCCTCAGACAGGAAGAGGTGGCCCCTAAGGCAGTCGTGTGCCCCTAGGCAATTTCCTCTTGCGTAAAAAAAGTGACAGCAACACCTTCTTCATGGAATACTGTGGTGATTAAATGAGAAAATGTGTGTGAAGCACCCAATACATGGTGGGCACTCAAGGAGAAGTCATTTGCCCCTTCCCCCTGAAGCAGTTCTGACTGTGGACCTCAGCCCCTCATAGGTCTTAGTGTGTGTCATGAATTAGAACTTCTCCCAATCCCTAAAGACGTGACTCTCCACCCCAGTCCAGCTGTGCATACCCACCTCCTTCTGGCCTCTTGTGGCCTGTATATTTTAGTTCTGCTGTATATTTTACTCATCAAACACAGATAGCATTTGCTCTGTACCCGGCACTCTTCTACAGCCCTTACAGGTCTAAGCTTCCCTGGGGGAGGAGGACAAAGGGGATATTCGCACAACATTTCGGGGGGAGGAATACCACCCCTGGGCGCAGGCCCTCTCCTTTACCCATCCCAACATCTGCCCATCGCTCTCAACAGCATGCACGACGTATGAATTCTGCAGGGTGCTAACGCTTATTTCAATTTCTAAGTACAGTATCTTTCTTTTCATAGGGTATTTTCAAGTCGTATTCCAGAGATTTCTGCTGTCATTGCACTGTCAGCCCTTCCCAACCTACGTTCCAAGACTCAAGCACCCTCAAGAGCTGAAGCCAAACTGCTGTGCTTAGCCAATTAAGAGAGTGGACGGCCTCACTTCTCAAACCTTTTCAAACTCAACAGTAAGAAGGATGTCAGTGGCAGGCTGGGGGCCCCGGCAGAGCTGGTGGGGGCAGCCAAAGGAGAGAGTGTCAGCAGCTTCCAGAGGATGAATCAAGACATTTCAGGTTCAAATCTCTGCCCAGGCCCTCGGCCAGTGCAGCATAATGCAGTGTGATTACAGGAAGTAACATAACAATCAATACTGAACAGGCAGCTGGCACAGCACCTAGGGAAGCAGACGACCACTGGGTCCTCTCCTGCGAGGATCCAGGGGGCACAACCAGCTGCAGCTCTGACAAGCAAATTTCCTAAATCAAACTAGTATCCTGAGTCTAAGTAATAATAAAAGACAAACCACCAGAGCTTAGGGAAGGGTTTTAACAAAGTCCTAAAGCACCTGAGCAAAGAAAAGCTAAAAATAAGACAAATCCCTGAAGGGCTGTCAACTGTCATCATCATAATGGCCCCTGGTACCTAATGACAGGAGCCAGGAGGGGACGGCTGCGGGCCTCATCACCACCCTTGTCACCAAACAGTGGCTCCCCTTCCCCACCGGACACAGCTCCTGCTCTGGCCTGCCTGCTGGTTGCGGAGGTAGATAAGAAGGCCAGATTTGCCTAGAGATCAGAAAGCAAGATGGAAGAGAGGCAGAAGCACAAGGTCCCAGCATACAAGACCTCCTACCAGGTACTGGAGACTCCTCTGATTGCACTGGGAAACAGGAGGTGGTGGGGTGGCCCGAGGCAAGGTGTTCGCTGCTGTCTGCTCCCCTACTGGCACCCCCTTCCCTGGGATCCTGAAGTTGGAGCACATTTTTAAAGTACCCAGAGACACCTAACTTCCCCAGACCCCCACACATGCCTTTTCCTTTCCTATTTCAGCAAGTGCACCCTCTGTTGCTTATTTAGTGATATCTCAAAGATAATTTTCTTCTGGACAAGGGCTGGTTTTATCAGACAATCCAGGCATCTACTGGGTGTCCACCTACATGTCCTATTAAAAAATGAATGCTGAGGGCACTTCAGTAGCACAGTCACTTAAGCGACCGACTCTTGATTTTGGCTCAGGTCATGCGTGATCTCAGGGTGGGGAGTTTGAGCCCTGCATCAGGCTCCTTGCTCAGAAGAAAGTCTGCTTCTCCCTCTGCCTGCTGCTTCCCTGCTTGTGCTCTCTCTCTCTCCTGACCAAAAAAAAAAAAAAAAAATCTTAAAAAAAAAATTCTCTTTAAAAAATTCTCTCTCTCTCTCTCTCCCTCTAACCCCGCCCCCCACACTCTAAAATAAATCAATCTTTGGAAAATATATGAATGCTGTAGGAGGTTGATTTATTAACTAAAGAAAGGAACAACAACAACAACAAAATTACACACCCAGAGACGACGGGTCTGGGGCACGGGGTCAGCATGTGGCTTGTCTTGGACCAGCTCAGGAGGGTTCCCCTTCAGGACAGGCAAGGAACCCTAAACTGCCCAACCATGCAGGAGGCCCTCTACTCCTGTGCTTCTTGCTCTGAGGCACTGTCCTGAGAGAACCTCGCAGTATTTAGTAATCCACGTCAGGCATTTGTGTCTTTCTCCAGGCCAAGGCCTGGCCTCCTATGCTCCCAGCCATCAGAGGTCCTGCTGCAAGTGAGAAGCCCAGTCAGACGCATGGGGCCTCGTGGACAGTGCCCGGCCAGCTGAGGCACATCAGGCACACCTGCCTCTTCCCCTTTCCTCTGCCTCACAGGATGGGAAAAGGTTGTTTCCCTGTTGAGCCCACAGCCGCTGAGCTGCCGGTGCCACATGACGTGAACTCCCTAGTGGCATCTCCCTGGTGGCGGCCCCAGTGGTTGCCATGGCGCCCCCTTTGGCTGCTCAGCTCCCCCCACCCCCACCCCACTGTCCTCCCCCCACCCCACTGCAGCCCTGGCCTGCAGCTCCATAGGCAAAAAGGCAGAATGTCAATAGGGCGACATAATGAGCAGGGGCACTGAAATCTCATTTCAGCCAATATAGTCCTCATCGACCCCAACAAGCATTCGACTTGCTTTTATCCTCTCTGTCAACCCTAGAGAGCAGAAGTTAAAATAAAACCTTAAAGGGCAGGACTGGTGGATGAAGGATATACAAAGAAC
This sequence comes from Lontra canadensis, assembly GCF_010015895.1. Classification (NCBI taxonomy): domain Eukaryota; kingdom Metazoa; phylum Chordata; class Mammalia; order Carnivora; family Mustelidae; genus Lontra; species Lontra canadensis. Next base: position 1,397,134 of record NW_022631055.1, on the reverse strand, counting down.
CTTGTCAATCCATAAGGCAGGAAATAAGGCCCTGGCACAGGGCAAGGGCTCAATAAATGGCTATTAAATTGTTACATGAAGAAGTGAATAAAAGCAACTCAACTGTGATTGAGGCTTCTTGAGGAATATTTTCTGAAAAGGTACGGTCGGCGTTAATAATTGGTACATTTGGGGTATCATTTTCTGCCTTCATGAGCTATGGCTTTTGATCTTTGCGTCAAGAAAGGGCACTAGAGCTGGGCTGGGCCATCATTTCCATCTTGGAGCTGAGAAAACTAAGATGCAGAGTGGTGGCCTGACCCAGTGACTCTGCACATTGGTGGAGGCCGAGGGAGAGGGACCCACGGTGCTGGCCTCCGACCCACCCCTCTCCCACCTCCTGTAACAGCTCTGCCACAGGCTCTCCTCCTCCTCCCCCTTCCCCGAGCATGGGACATCTGAGAGGGGACAGGGACTCAAGCAAGCACTGAAGTCCTGTCCAGGCCTCAGCTCCCCAGGGGCTAATGATGAAATATTTATTTGGTGATCAGACCTTGCCCTTCAGATCAAATGGCCGCTCCTGTCTGGATCACCTTACAATAAAGTAGACCCAGTGTCAGCGTCTGCTGCCTGCTGGCCCAAGTAGCTAAAGGGCCAAACATCTCCCCACCCTAACCCCTCGAGCAGGGAAGCAAAAGGACCAGGAGGAAAGTCTGAGCACCCCGCAGCTCCAACCACAACCCCTCCTGGGGACTGCCTGTCTTCTGGCCTTCCAGCTTCCCTTTCCTCCTCCAGTGATACCACCAGGAAGCCACCTTCCTCTTCTTTCCTCAGACCACTGCCTCTGCCCACAGCAATCCATAGGGTTCTCTGTCCTCAGGACTGCATGTGGACCGGAAGACAACCTTCCTACCATTGGGAACCATTCAGGATAAAATGCATGAATGTGGAGAAACTACAAAGGCTGAAGAATGGGGACAGACTTTGTACCGTCACTGTCCCAGTGACTTCCTTTCCAGCTGGTGTTTTAGAGCCCCTGCAGCCTTGAGCTCCATACGATGGCACACATTCGCACACTTCCCCTCAGCTCAGCCAGAACACGCCCTCCAGCATGAGTGTGCGCTGTGCCCACTAGCCTCTGGTGTTCTCAAGAGCCCCTGGCTCAGACTTGCTTGAATGTCAAGGATTAAATGAGGTAACACATGAGCAGCTATATTAAATGTTTTAAAATATATGTGCTATATGATAATAAGGTTAGTTGAACGTGTTATTCTCCATTTCACTCACCCTCAGGTGTTCTTGGCTCCCGGAGGCTGACCTCTGAGAAAGGCATCCTCCTGGGCTCCCTTGCTAGTGACTTTCCGGTTTGGCCAATGGGAGGCATCCAGCAGGGAAAGCAGTTCCAGCATCAGAATTACCTTCTTCCCTTTGCCCTTTAGCCTCAGAGAGGTAATGGCTCCCAACTGATGGAACTCTCTGGGCACCTCCCATTTGTTCCCTTAACCCTGCCTGCATCTCTCTTCATCTCTTAATTACAGTCTCCTTTTTTTTTTTTTTTTTTTGAGCCACCTGGGATAAATTGTGTTTTCCTTTTGGGCTCCTGACTGACAAACTCAGAGACCTCCATATCTGTGTCTGATCAGCTGAACGGGCCACCCCTGTGTTCCTTTATCTTTGGGAACAGAGAAACCACAGTGTCCACTGGCGGTTAACTTGTCTTCAACACAGAGCTTCCAAATTCCAAGCAGAGCGACCTTGCCCTTCCTTCCTCCTCCCATCTTTCTAGCTGCACATTCTTATAAAGCAGCTCGGCGTGGGCTGCCAGCAGTCTGACATCAGGATGGAAGAATACAGAGGCCTCAGAGGTTCTGCATTTTCTGGAATCTAATGATTTTGCTGATCCTCTGATGTTTGGCAATAGCTATTTCAACGTCGAGATGCTTAAATCACTTCTTTGTTCTTTCGCTGTGTAACTAGGGCACCGCTAGGAATCTGGAGGAATTGCTGCTTGAGGTAGGTGTTTTGGGGGGTGGAGTGGGTTGTTTTTCCCCTTGTTCTGGAGGAGTTAAGTCATGCACTTGGAAGACGGTCAAATTTGGGCTTTTCTCCTGCAGTAGGTTGACAGCTGACCCTTCTTCAAATGGTGCTCCTTCTGTCTCTAACATTACTTCCTCCTCTCCCTTCCGGGTGGCTGTCGACTTCAGGAAATAAGAGTCCTGCCTTCTTTTATATTTACCCCCAAATTCCAAGGAGCTGTGAGCTTTGCTGCCAAGTGCCATCCATCACACATTTTCTGAAGGCCTGCCAGGTGCCGGGTGAGACTTGGGACATGGGTGACATTAGCGACAAACACAGGAGGTCTTGTCCTCCAGGACCTCACAGTCTACCAAGAAGGGAAGGCAAGAAAAAGCTCAGGGAATTAACAGAACACGTGGGAAGAGGGAGAACTTGGGGATGGGGACTCCCCCTGGGCTTTGCCTCCTGACCATGAGCGTTCTAGGGCAGGGATCAGGTTCCCAGCTAGCCGATTTTCCACACCTCAGAGAACACGGGCTTCATCAATAAGTAACCACACCTGCGTAACTATGCAAATAAGCTCAGCTCTGCTCTGGAACAGCCAGGTTGAGTTTTCCACCAGGCTTTTCTCTCCGGCTTCCACCCTCTGTGCTATCTGGCCTCTGGCATTCATTTATCATAGCCTGTCATTACTGAAGGAGACAACAAGCCCGAAAAAAGGGCAGTTTGAAGGGTGTTTATCTGGTCTCCCTCAGCCTGAGTTCCTTCCGAAGGCCAGTGTTTACCTTGGCCCAATCTCCTGCAAAAAAAGAAAACACCCTGAGACAACCGCTACGAAAAGTAGCAGCAGCGAGAGCTAAATCCATTTAGATTAGGAAAAGGGAGGAGGCCAGGAGCAGGAACCCAGCGGGAAGCCGCAGTGAACTCCCGCATTTCACACCGGGTCTCCCAGCGAGTCCAAGTTCATCTTCGCTTACCTCACAGCCGGAGGCCAAGTACCGCTGCTGGGAACTTTGATTTCAGTTCAGACCAATTTCCAAAATGTTGTGGGGATTCTAAACCATCACTCCCCGCAAACACTTCAGACTAGCACGTAAGGAATACTACATCTTGCGTTCATCCGGGAGAGGAGGTTCCAGGAGTCTATGTGAGTGAGACCGGAAGCAAAGACTAAAAAGGAAATCTGCCATCCCTTTTTATTCCCATTTCCTTTTGTGAAACCCCTTCAAATCCAAAAGTCACCGAATGTCGAATGTCAGAGTGAGGAGAGATGGTGGGGGTCGCCCAGGCCAAAGGCCCCTCCTCAGTTTAGAGAGCTAATGGAGAACACAGGCTGTGATCAAAGTCCCACGAGCCAGGGGCTGAGCTGACCCCAGGCTCTAGGCCAGCGTTCTGCCTGCCGCTTGGCCGCCCTGGGAATTCCTGCACCAGGCCCGGCCAGAGAGGGAATAATGGAGAAACTCTGAAGAGGAAGGAATCAGCTGATACTTAGTTACCCATCCAGGCTGGCTGTCACGAGGCCCAAATTGGAAGCAGGTGAACCTGCCTGGTGTGAGGTGAGGAAGAGGGAGGGAGGAAAAGAATACATTTCAGAACAAACAGAATCTGTGGCTACACTTTCTCCATCCTCTAGGGTAGCAAGGGTTGGCTTGGCATGAGGTAAGGAAAATGTGTCCTTGCAAAAGGGATGATGCTTCTTGTGTAAATAAAGCTCAAGACAAGTCTCAGATGGGAGAAGAAGACAGGGAAAGCTGCTTGCTGTGAACTCAGTGATCCGCCCCCCAGATTCCCTTTCCGGCATGAAGGATTTATTCCCCCCATATGTGGAGTGCTGCTGGAAGAAGACTCTGGGCTGTCAGCCCTCTGGGAGTGCCTGGGCAAAAGGAAGCTGCCCCACCCAAGGTCGTCCCCTCTTCCAGAGGTAGCCCCTATCCTGTGACCCATCCACAGGAGTACAGAGGCCTCGCCTTCCAGCCCCAAATGGGGACAGCTTCCCAGCTTCAGAGCTTTCCCTGTCAGCTGACTTCTTTGTTGGCGTTGCTTCAGGCCTTAACTCCTCCCCCTACCCCTTCTGCCTCCTCTGTACCCCCACTCCACCTCTGCTGCCCTTCCAAGCGTGGGTACCAAGAGCACACTCCCTCCTGATCGTGATCAGCCTGCACAGAGATCCCCTTTTCAGCCAGCTTCTGGGGTAACCCCAATGGCAACACTGCTGATTAAGCAAATACATGGAGACCAGCTGAAAGCTGAGCAAAAACCTCCATCCATTGAAACTGGTCAAGTAACCCGTCCGTCCCTGTGAAAGAACATTGCCCACATCCTGCTTTAGAGAATGAAGTCAGGCTCTGTCTAGGTCACAGTTTGCCACCTCACTGCCAACTACAACATGCGTATTGAGTCCTTCAGGTGCCAGAGTGGTGAGACTAAAAGGGCCATGCCTTCCCTGGTAGGACCACGGCCTCTCTGAGCCCGTCAGCCAGAAACAGGTCCAGGCAATTCTTAAGGCCCTTTTAAAGACGAATTCCCAAACCACCCCCAGTGCCGGCACCCCTTGGAAAGCTGATAACCCTTAACTAAGTGTCTTCCTAAAATAAAATTAAATTCCTCACACTCTGTGTTAATTTTTTTTGTTATCTTTGGCAGGGGTAGAAAACATTTATAAGTTTCTCTGTTTAGGGACCCTTTATGATTCCTGGCCAATCTTTTCATCAAGGTAAATGATTCCATTTCCACTAGTTTTTTCCACAAACGATCCTGCTTTCAATCCTATCATCACCTCCGCGGCTTTCTGTGAAGGCCACAAAACACCCTCTTTCAAAACTTGGTTTCAGTGTTGGTCAGTTTCAGGGTCATGCCAGTTTCTTACCTATTAGCATCTATGTGATCATCCTGCATGAAATACGGCACTCCTGTACACAGTCACTATCCACAAGCCAGCAAGGGCCCTCTTCCGCGGTTCCCACTCTTCAAAGCAGGCATTCCCACAGCCTGGAGATCCTAACAGGGCTTCTCACAGAAGAAGTAGTAAGGCATCAAGAGGTGGGAAGAAGGTTAAACCTGAGGCCACCTGGTTCCCAGGAACAGAGAAGCCACTGAGCCCCAGACAACAGGAGGGAAGAGGGACTACGCAGAACTTAGCCAGAGGCAGACAGTTGGTGTTTGGGAGTAATAAGCTTCTGCCTATGTGAGAAATCTAAGCACATAAGTTACTTCTTTCTTGCCAAGAATCCTTGAGATATTTAGATTTCTGAGTTATGAAGTGAAAATGAAATCAGCCCTTTTTTATTAGTTTGTTTCACTGTGTGTACCTCAGGATGCTTTCCTGATCTGCCTGGTAAACAACAATTAACAAAGGACTACATTCACTTATCTTGCTATATCTTTGATCCTCTTTGCAGGAAAACCACTCAGTAATTATTATTATTTTTTTAATTTTATTTCTTTGACAGAGACAGATCACAAGTAGGCAGAGAGGCAGGCAGAGGGAGAGGGGGAAGCAGGCTCCCTGCCGAGCAGAGAGCCCTATGCAGGGCTTGATCCCAGGACCCTGAGATCATGACCTGAGCCTAAGGCAGAGGCTTTAACCCACTGAGCCACCCAGGCGCCCCAGTAATTATTATGTTTTTTTAACTGTGGATTGGTAGAGTTTCTATACTCATTAGGAAAACACACCAGTGATTTTCAACCATTTGTCAAGGTCTGTAGACATTTCTGCTGGTCAGGACTGGTTGCAGGGGAGCAGGGAACGCTACTGACACCTAGTGGATAGAGGCTAGAGTGCCACTAACCACCCTAGAGCACGCAGAACCGGCAGCCTCACACAACAAAGAATTATTTGGTCCAAAATGTTGATAGTGCTGAGATTGAGAAACACCTGACTTACAAACAATTCCATATCATCCTAAACGTACTCACTTCTTCAGAAAGCTTCAGACATTGTTCTCCCCGCCCCCCAGACATTGTTCCTTTTCCTCTGTCCTGGAGAAATTACAAGCTGCTTGACCAACAAGCTCACAGGCTTTCCTTTCTTTTTTCTTTTTTCTTGTTTTTCTTGATGGAGTCATAGCTAAGGAACAAAGACAAGTAAAACCCCAATGGTAAAGTTAAAACAAGCTTGATCTTGGCCCATGGACTCCCTTCAAAAGCTGTGTGTTATGTGGGCATCTGTGAACAGGCAGGACAAGTCAGAAAATAACAAGGAATTCTCAGCAAAACCTATAAGATACCTAGGAATAAAACCAAAGAGGAAAAAGATCTGTACTCTGAAAATTATAGAGCACGGATGAAAGAAATTGAAGATGACACAACGAAATGGAAAAACATTTCATGCTCATGGATTGGAAGAAAAAATATTGTTAAAATGTCTTTATTACCCAAACCAATCTACACTTTTAATGCAATTCCTATCAAAATACCAACAGCAGTTTTCACACAACTAGAACAAGTAATCCTAAAATTTATATAGAACCACAAAGGACCCTGAAAAGCCAAAGCGACATTGAAAAAGAAAAGCAAAGCTGGAGGCATCACAACTCCAGACTTCAGAATTAGGATCAAAACAGTATGGTACTGGCACAAAAATGGACACATCAACAGAACAGGATAGAAAACCCAGAAATGAACCCCCAACTATATGATTAACTAATTTCAACAAAGCAGGAAAGAATGTCCAATGGAAAAAAGGCAGTCTCTTCAACAAATGGTGTTGGGAAAACTGGATAGCGACACACAGAAGAATGAAACTGGACCACTGTCTTACACCATACATAGAAATAAATTCAAAATGGATGAAAGACCTAATTGAGAAAGGAAACCATCAAGATCCTAGAGGAGAACACGGGCAGCAACCTCTCTAACATCAGCTATAGCAACTTCTTCCGAGATACATCTCCTGAGGCAAGGGAAACAAGAGCAAAAGTCAACTATTGGGACTTCATCAAAATATAAAGCTTCGGCACAGCAAAGGAAACAATCAATACAACTAAAAGGCAACCTACAGAATGGGAGAAGATTTTTGCAAATGACATATCTAATAAAGGGTTAGTACCCAAAGTCTATAAAGAACTTACCAAACGCAACACCCGAAAAACAAATAATCCTGTTAAAAAATGGGCAGGGCGCACCTGGGTGGCTCAGTGGGTTAAAGCCTCTACCTTCGGCTCAGGTCACGATGCCAGGCTCCTGGGATCAAGCCCTGCATTGGGCTTGAATTCTCAGAATTCTCTCTGCTCATCAGGGAGCCTGCTTCCCTTCCTCTCTCTCTGCCTACTTGTGATCTCTGTCTGTCAAATAAATAAATATTTTAAAAAATGGGCAGAAGACATAAATAGACATTTTTCCAAAAAAGACATCTAGATGGCCAATAGACACGTGAAAAGATACTCAAAATCACTCATTATCAGGGAGATGCAAATCAAAACTACAAGGAGATATCACCTCACACCTGTCAGAATAGCTAAAATCAAAAGCACAAGAAACAACAGGTGTGGTAAGGATATGGAAAAGGGGAACACTCTTGTACTGCTGGTGGGAATCAAACTGGTGCAAGCACTCTGGAAAATAGCATGGAGTTTCCTTAAAAAGTTAAAAATAAAACTACCCTATGATCCAGCAATTGCACTACTAAGTATTTGCCCAAAAGATACAAAAATACTAATTTGAAGGGATACATGTACCCCCACACTGATGTTTACAACAGCATTATCAGCAAGAGCCAAATTATGGGAAAAGCCCAAATACCCATTGACTGATGAATGGATAAAGAAGATGTGGTGTATATGTACAATGGAATATTACTCAGCCATAAAAAGGAATGAAATCTTGCCATTTGCAGTGACATGAATGGAGCTAGAGACTATAATGGTAAGCAAAATGAGTCAGAGAAAGACAATATGATTTCACTCATATATGGAATTTGAGAAACAAAACAAATGAATGTGGGGGGGGTGCAGAGAGGAAAACCAAGAAACAGACTCTTAACTGTAGAGAATAAACTGATGGTTACCGGAAGGCAGGTGTGTGGGGGATGAGTTAAATAAGTGATGGGTATTAAGGAGAGTACTTGTGATGAGCACTGGGTGTTGTATATAAGTAATAAATCACTATATTGTACACCTGAAAATGATACTACACTCTATGTTAACTAGAATTTAAATAAAAAATAAAAACTTAAATAAATTTTAAAAAGCTTAAATAAAAACTTAAAAAGAAAAAAGGAATTCTCAGAATTATTTCCTAAGTCAGGTTTTAATTCTGAGGTACAAAGAGATGCCTCTTGCTCTCAACTGTGTAATAATCTCATCTCCTACACTTTGAATCAAGGATTGAACACAATGTAAGCAGAATAACCAGGTACCCTCTTCCACTAGTTTTGAAATCATTCCAGTAATTTTAAGAAAACAGACTTCCCATAATCTGGCTGTAAATTGATCTGCCTGGGCTATTTTTGTGTAGACATATCTTACTTTTGTGAAGAATAGACTGGATGAGTGTGTCAAAATTTTTGAAACTAAAATTATGATATAAGCAACAGCTTTGTAGCCAGCCTATGCTTTAACCTAGAGTAGCACAAACAGAAAAGTCAGCTAAGTCATGAGGGCCCAGTCAAGAATATAACAGTGTGGGATCACTGCATAACAGGCAGGATCCTATTACAATATGGCCTTTGAAATGTCTTGAAAAGAAATCCTATGTCTAGAAAACAAAGCCCTCATTTCCAGGCCCAACTCACCCCACCCATCCCACCATTATCCCTACTTCAACTGAATGAAAAGTTCAAAAAAAGAAAGTGCTAGAATTTTAAAACATTTTAATATAGAGTTTAACTATTTCTTCCTTAAAGGACCATCTTCCTAAGAATGGAAATCCTCCCCAAGAATGATTCTCAAGGAGGATTCTGGGAAGGGTGAGGAGCCCCAGGAATCTATCTTTCCATCTAGACAACAATTGCTTTGGCAGAATCTCTCTGACAGTCTAACTATTTGAGGACTACAAGGCTACTGAAGGCTTGTAACTTCCAGAGGAAAGCTTGGACAGTAAACTGTGGTTAACTTGGCTCAATTTCAGCTGTCAGCACAGTAGCAGCTTCCCCTCCCACATCCCCAGCTCCATAGCAGGCAGCTGTGCACCTGTTCCTGGAGCAGTGTAACACAGATTGCAGGAGCCATGGTGGGTAAAAAAGGACCCTGTCTTCCAAAGATAGGGTGTGTGTGCTTTGAACACTGATTGCTGCTTCTGATCTCAGAGATGCAAAGGGGAAGTTGGCTGTTGTTGTTGTACCTCCCCACCAACCCCCCTACCCCCACCCCCCCCCCCCCCCCCCCCCCCCCCCCCCCCCCCCGCCATTGTTGCAAGCTTCTCCACCTTCCAGTTGAAGTGACTTCCAGGGGATTTAAAGGGCCAGTATTCTCTTTTTCCTTCCTTCCATTTTTCTCATTTTCCCTTTTTGGGAACCAGCTATGAAAGAGTAGAATATTCAAAAGCAACTCCATATACAGGGAAAATTAGAAAGTCATCATGCACACCCGGGAAAAGGTGCAGGGTCAGAAAAGACTTAGGAAGACCTTAAGTTTACACCTCAGGCAGATCCTTTGCACAGAGACAGCCTGCATCAGTCAAAACCCAAGAACAACAAACAAAAACTAGAAAACCCTAGGGAAGGGAGAGAACCTGATTTCCAGAGTTACCACATCAATAGATTCAAATGTCCAGTTTTCATCAAAAAAATCACAAAGCATATAAAGAAATAGCAAAGTGTGGTCCGTTCAAAGGAGAAACAAATCAACGGAAATGCCCCTGCAAAAAGAACTGATAACAGATCTACTAGACAAGGACTCTAAAATCACCATCTTAAAGATACTCAAAGAACTAAAGAAAGATGTGAAGAAAGTAAATGATGTCTGAACAAAATGAGAATAAATAAAGAGATGGAAAAACCAGAAATAAATTCTGGAACTGATAAGTGCAATAACCGAAATGAAAAATTCACTCTAGTGAATTCAGATTCCATCAGAAGAAAGAATCCACAAACTTGAAAATAAAACAATAGAAATTGAGTCTGAGGAACAGAAAGAAAGAAAAATGAACAGAACCTAAGGGACCTGTGGAACATCACCAAGTGGACCAATGTATGCATCAGGGAAGTCCCAGAAGAAGAGATACAGAAAGAAGCCAAGAGAATATTTGAAGAAATATTTGAAGAAATGGCTGGAAACTTCCCAAATGTGATGAAAGACATGCAATAAACACCTGAGAAGATCAATGAACTCCAAACAAGATGAACTCAAAGAAACCCACACTGAAACATGTACTCAAACTTTCAAAAAACCAAAAAAACAAACAAAACAAAGAAAGAGTTTTGGAAAGCCACAAGAGAAAAAAGACATCATAAACAAGGGGTCTTCAATAAGATTATCAGCAAATTTTTCATCAGAAATTTTGGAGGCCAGAAGGCAGTGCTATTTAAAGTGCTAAAAGAAAACTGTCAACTAAGAAGCCTACATCTAGCAAAACTGTCCTTCAAGAATGAGGGAGAAATTAAAACCTTCCCAGATAAACAAAAGCTGAGGGAGTTCATTACCACGAAGCTACCTCGAAAAAAATGCTAAAGGGACAACTGCAGGGTAAAATAAAAGAACAGTATACAGTAACTTGAAGCCATATGACAAAATAAAGATCTCAATAAAGGTAAATATATAGGCAGTTAGAAGAGCTATTATTACTGTAACAATGGTTTGTAACCCTACCTTTTGTTATCTGCTTGACTTAAGAGAAAAATACATTTTAAAAAAAGTATTAGTCTAAAAGCTAGTATTATTATAACTTTAGTTATAACTATAATTTTGTTTCTACCTGCTTTAAGAGACTAATGCATTTATAAGAATTAATTTATGGTTTGGGGCACACAGTGTTCAAAGATGTAATTTATGACATCAACTACACGGGGTGGAGACAGAGCTGTTATAAGGAGCAGAGTTTTGTTTTTTTTAATTTAGTAAAATACACAAAACAAAATTTACCATCTTACCCATCTTTGAGCGTCCAGTTCAGTGGTATTAAATACATTCATAATGTGCTACCATTACCACCATCCATCCCCATAACTCTTTCATCCTGTAAAACTGAAACTCTGTACCCATTAGACAATAACTTCTCCCCTTAGTCCCTGGAAACTACCATCACTCTTTCTGTTTTTATGATTTTTTTTCTTTTAATCTCTATACCCACCATGGGGCTCAAATTCCCAATCCTGAGATCAAAAGTCACAAGCTCCACTGAATGAGCCAGCTAGGCACCCCTTGTTTTTATGATTTTTGACTAAGTACTTCATATAAGTGGAATCATATAACACTTACCTTTTTGTGACTATGAAGTTGTATTCAGGAACTGATCAATTTAAGTCCTCACCCGAGAGAAGCTGGGCAAAAATAAAATAGCATGCAGACTTTACAAGTAGAGTGCTCTCTGGACTGGTGAAGGCTTGCAATTCAAAACCTAGGATTTTTTAACCCATAAATGCCTAGATCTTTAAGTAACTTGGCAGAGATCTTTGATAATTCAGTCCCACTGGTGGGAGCTGCTTCCAAAATGTACCTTCTCACATTGATTCTGTGCTTTCAAACTGTGAGCATATGTGTGTGGTGAGGAAATGGGTGGGAGTTTGTTATTAGACATGCTGATCTGTGTAAAACCAGGGAGTTCAAGGCTGACACGAATCTCATGTTAAGCACAAATCCCCTAAGCCAGACCTGAATGATCTGATCCAAGAAAACAAGCTAACAGGATATAACCCATGCAACTGTTTGTTCCTTAGATGAAAAAGGTAGATCCAGGGCGCCTGGGTGGCTCAGTGGGTTAAAGCCTCTGCCTTCGGCTCAGGTCATGATCCCAGGGTCCTGGGATTGAGCCCCACATCGGGCTCTCTGCTCCACGGGGAGCCTGCTTCCTTCTCTCTCTCTCTCTGCTTGCCTCTCTGCGTACTCGTGATCTCTGTCTGTCAAATAAATAAATAAAATCTTAAAAAAAAAAAAAAGGTAGATCCTCCTCAGTGGCTTTAACACATTGGTCCACGTGGGAGCTTGACGTAGAGTAGGAACTCAATGGAGGACTGAAAACATTTAGCTGTAATTATTCCTGTAGGCAGTTTGAAAATACATGATAATGGCAGTCCCCCACGCCATAATGGAATTTCTGCTAAAAAGCTAACTAAATAGAAACAAGGATTAATTTAGGAAAATCTTCAAAATGTATCTTAATAACCTCTTTTTAAAAACTGTAATACCGCTTTTTTACCACCCTATGGCAATACAATTGAGAAGGGATACTGACAGATTAAATTAGCATGTGAGAAGGGCACCTGGGTGGCTCGGTGTGTTAAGCCTCTGCCTTCCACTCAGGTCATGATCTCAGGGCTCTGGAATCGAGTCCCGTGTCAGGCTCTCTGCTCGGCAGGGAGCCTGCTTCCTCCTCTCTCTCTCTCTCTGCTTGCCTCTCTGCCTACTTGTGATCTCTCTCTGTCAAATAAATAAATCTTTAAAAAAAAAAAAGAAAAATAAATAAATTAGCATGTGAGAAAGGGGCATTAAAATTACTTAAATAGCATTTCTCTTTTCCTCCTTTTATAAACAATTTGCATCTGTGCTACTTGCCAAGTTCCATGACATTAGAAATTGAAATAGCCTCCATTCTAGACCAACAATACATATAATAGCTCCAACTTAGATTAAAGAACCCTGCCTTCTATTACCGGGGCATCAGTAAATTGGGCACTCAGCAGCAGCTTTTCCTAAGAAAACATGGTGGCTCTTTACTTCCTTTATCTGCTCAAAAAGCTTTATTTAAAATTAATGGAAACAGTTGGGTGCCTGGGTGACTCAGCTGGTTAAGCGTCTGACTCTTGATTTTGGCTCAGGTCATTGTTGGGTCCATAATCAAAGGAGCGAGACTGATACAAAGCGAAGGTCAAGCAAAGCTTTATTTCGCACCAAGCATCGAGAATCAAACCTACCGTTCGAGAATCAAACCAAGCGTCTTGGGGCGACTTCTCTCTGCGTTACAGACTAGCTTTTAAGGGCAAAGGCCAATTGGGCCTGGCCACACACAGGTGGCCAATGAGATTGTAACACACAGAGAAAGCTGCACAGTCATGCTAGGTCACACATAAGTGACCAACTGAATTACAATTTACTGTTTAGTAGATATTTGAACTAGCCTATCACCTTGGTCAGAATTGGCGCCCAAAGGGCACCCAAAGGGCGGGACCCACACTCCTTGGTAGCTACGGAGACAGTATGTGCCCCCACTGATTGGATTCCTCCACCTGGCCTGACCCACGCTTGTATTTGGGCTTTGTTACCTGGGACTGGTTTCTGGGACTCGTTTTTAAGTAAATCCCCTGGGGGAAGGGGGGCAGGGACAGTTTAAGGTTTACTGTATAAACAACAAAGTCATTGTTCAACTGGGTGGAATCGCTCTGGCTAAATCGGCCCTTACAGTCATGATCTCAGGATTGTTAGAACTACCCCTATATGGGGCTCTGTACACAGTGGGGAGTCTGCTTGAGATTCTCTCTCTCCCTTTCCCTTTCTTTTAAATAAGTAAATAAATCTTTTTTTAAAATTTAATAAAATAGGGGCGCCTGGGTGGCTCAGTGGGTTAAAGCCTCTGCCTTCGGCTCAGGTCATGATCTCAAGGTTCTGGGATCGAGCCCTGCATCACTCTCTGCTCAGTGGGGAGCCTGCTTCCTCCTCTCTCTCTGCCTGCCTCTCTGCCTACTTGTGCTCTGTCAAATAAATAATTAAAATCTTTGAAAAAAAAATAAATAAAATAAAATAAAATTTAATAAAATAAAAATTTAAAATAATAAATTAATGGAAACAGGAAATCCAATTTGGCCTCCTGAATTTAGGAAAGGTTTCAAATTGGAGGCCTACAGGTCAAGTTTGATCTATAAATGTGTTTTGTTCAGCCACATAGTACTCTGACAATCAGGACTGCTCACATCAAATCAACATTTCCAGCTTCTGATGGGGTAATTCTGAGTCCATAACCCTGCATGACAAAAACTGCCTGGAACTTACTATAGTTGTCCCTTTTGAAAAGTCCCCAGAATCCCCCTGATTGTCAAACAGCTCACTAAATTATTTAAAGATATTATTTATTTATTTGAGGGAAAGAGAGAGCATGAGCAGGGGAAGCAGCAGAGGGAAAGGGAGAAGCAGACTCCATACTGAGCAGGGAGTCCAGTGTGGAACTTGGTCCCAGGACCCTGAGATCATGACCCAAGCTGAAGGCAGAGTCCTAGCCAACTGACCCAACTGAGCCACCTAGCCACCCAGCCACCCCTAAACACCTCACTAATTTATAGTAGCACCAGCTTCTACAGGTACTTGACTGACCTTCAGTTTGGAGTTTTAAGAACATCAAGAAGAGACTGACATTCCAAGGCATGTAGGGTACCTGTAGATAACTGACAATAAAAAAGAAATAAAAGGAAATTGCTACATAAGTAAAAGTACCTTTACTCAGTATTTTTCAAGAATACAACAGATAACTACCAGCAAGGAAATCAACTTTATATGTTCAGTAGCGCTACACTGCTTCAACTTTGTTAAAATGCTGTTTTTTTCCACCTGAAACTAATACTACACCGAATGCTAACTAACTAGAATTTAAATAAAAACTTGAAGAAGAAATGCTGTTTTTGTTTTTTTGGAGAAGGAATGGAAGAAATTTCCAAGAAATGGAGAAAGTTAAAAAAAAAAAAACAACAACAATGAGGCCTATACTTTGATTTTCAACTTAACTTATGCTTTAAGAGTCTAACAGAATTGAAGGCAACTAAAAAGTAACATTTCATCTGTTGAGTTTAAAAAAGTGCTTAAATATAATGGGTTATTTCTTAACTAAATAGGATTTAGAAAAGTCCTTAATGTTAAGAAAAGTTTTCATTAAATTTTTGTTTCAGAAAACCTCTAAACTTTTCTGAACAGATGAAATTAATGGAAATTCATTTTGATAAATGATAAACGTGTAAGTACAAGTAAATCTTTCTGACTCTGGAAGAAATATTTTCCTCTCTTTCCCTGATATGGTAAAAAACACCTAATCTAAAGTCAGAAATGTAGTTTATCATGACCTCTGCTATGTGATCTTCGGCATATCGCTATGCCTTCTGGTCCCTTTTCTTCACATATAAAAATAGGAATTGTAATACCTATTTCACAAAATGGTTGTGGGGATTTGGGGGCACCTGGGTGCCTCAGTTGGTTAAGCCGCTGCCTTTGGCTCAGGTCATGATTCCAGGGTCCTGGGATCAAGCCCAGCATTGGGCTCCCTGCTCAGCAGAGAGCCTGCTTCTCTCTCTCCTTTTGGCTGCCATTATGCTTATTTGTGCTATCTCTCTGTCAAATAAATTTTAAAAATCTTTTAAAACAACGGTTGTGGGGATTTTTATTGAGAGTGTGTATCAAAATAGCTAGCACAGTGTCTGGGACACAGAAAGTGATTTAAAAATTTCTGTTCTTTTCAGGAGCCTGGGTGGCTCAGTTGGTTAAGTAGCTGCCTTTGGCTTGGGTCATGATCTCAGGGTCCTAGGATCGAGTCCTGCATTGGGCTCCCAGCTTGGTGGGAGTCTGCTTCTCCCTACCCCTGCCTGCTGCTCCCCCTGCTTGTACTCTCACTCTCTCTCTCTTTGTGTCAAATAAAGACTTTTTAAAAATTTTTCTGTTATTTTCATACATGGAAGGCAAAGAGGTTCTCCATATAAGAATGAAAAATCCATGGGGAATGAGTAGGTAGAGCACAGAGAATTTTTAGGCCAGTGAAACTATTCTGATACTGTAATAGTGGATACTTGTCATTATAAATTTGTCCAAACCCACAGAATGTACAAGACCAGGAGTGCACCCTACTGTAAACTATGGACTTTGGGTGATAATGATGTCAGTGTAGGTTCATCAAGTGTAAAAAATGTATCACTCTAGTGGGGGATGTTGATAAGGGGAGAGTGTGTGCATATGTGGGGGCAGGAGATATATGGGAAATGTCTGTACCTCCTATTCAATATTGCTGTGAAACTAAAACTGCTCAAAAAAATGAAATTATTTTTTAGAGCCATGGGTTTAGAAAAATGACTGATTTTGACTGTTTCTAACCCAATGCAAAATTTCTATTATAGGTATTTCATTATAGCTGCCAGAGGAAAATATTATAAATCGAACATTAATACAGTGCTAACCTTGAAAATTATAGCACTAGTATGGCCTAATATATACCCGTCAATATACAACCTAAAAAAACAAAGCAGGAATCCAACAAAAATGTACAAATGTTCACGTACAAGACACATATAAGAATGTTCATGGAAGCACTATGTGCATTACCTCTGCACTGGAAACAACTTAAATGTCCCTCTCTGGTAGAACTGGTGTACTTAAATAATGGAATACTAAATAGTGATGAAAATGAACAACTGCAAATAGACACAGCATGGACAAATCTCACAAAAACAATAAAGGGCAAAAGAAGCAAACACACACACAAAAATGATTATGATTTCCTTTATCTATAATCCAAAATCAGGCAAAACTTATCTATGATATGACAAATCAGAGTAGTGGCTATCTTTGGGAGTGGAATAATAGTGACAGGATGGAGTTTCTAGGATTATAGGGTATTCTGTTTCTTCACGTTGGAGTTAGTTACACAAATGTGTTCACTTTGTGAAAAATTACTGAACTCTACGGTTATAATGTGGGCATTTTCCAGAATGTATTATTGGGTGTATGTATGTTTATTTATCAGTGAAATTTATCAAAAAATACAGCAAATGTACAACATGAATATTAAATATGGAAGATACTAGGTCCAGCCTGGTATTTATTTATGCAATTATTTATTGAAACTCATTTTGTATCCAGTCCTGTTTGATTTTGGTAATACAATGGTAAATGTTACAGGTTGAACTGTGTCCTCCCAAAATTCCCATGTTGCAGCCCTAGCCCCCCAGGACCTCTCATAATGTGACCTTATTTGGAGATAGTGTCTTTATAGAGGTAATCAAGTAAAATGAGGTCACTAGGGTGGGCTCTACACCAGTATGATATGTGTCCTTATAAGAAAAGGAAATTTGGACACAAACATTCATAAAGGAAAGATGATATTAGAGACAGAGAGAAGATGGCTACATATAAGTCAAGAAGAAGGGCAGAAGCCTAGAATAGATTCCTCCCTTAAAATCCTTCTAAGGAACCAACCCTACCTAACACCTTGCTCTCAGACTTACAGCCTTCAGAACTGTGAGATAATACATTTCTGTTGGTTAAGCCACTCAGTTTGTGGTACTTTGTTTCAGCAGCCCAGAAAACTAGTACAGTAACCCTCCCCCATTTCCCACACGCTCAAAAAATATTGCCCTTACCCTCAATTACACAACAAATGAGTCATTGGAAATTATATCAAAAACTAAAGATGTATGATATGTTGGCTAATTGAATACAAATTTTTTTTAAAAAGATCATTAAAAACAAAAACAAAAAAAGGTGCATGATATCTCAGTCTTCTTAAATTTATTGAGGCATGTTTTATGGCCTATGATGTGATATATTTTGGAGAATATTCCATGTGCACTTGACAAGAGTGTGTATTCTGTTGTTTGGGGATGGAATATCCTGTATATGTTATGTCCATTTTGTCCAATATGTAATTCAAAGGCATTTCGTCCTTATTGATTTTGTCTGGATGATCTCTCCATTTTTGTAAGTGTGGTGTTGAAGTCCCCTATTATTATTGTATTAACATTTCTCTTTATATCCAGTAATGAAATGTATGTTAAAAAAAAAATGTAGGTTAAAAAAAAAAGAAAAAAGAAAAGTATTGTCCCTGACCACAACCATGATAGCAATGAAGGACAGCCTATAAAAGGGAAAATTAGCACTAAACTAAGGAAGTCATGAAAGGCTTCCCTGAGGAAGTTTTGTTTTTTTTTTTTAAGGATTTTATTTATTTATTTGACAGACAGAGATCACAAGTAGGCAGAGAAGCAGGCAGAGAGAGAGAGAGAGAGAGAGAGAGAGAGAGAGGAGGAAGCAGGCTCCCTGTTGAGCAGAGAGCCCGATGCGGGGCTCGATCCCAGGACCCTGGGATCATGACCTGAGCCAAAGGCAGAGGCCTTAACCCACTGAGCCACCCAGACGCCCCTTCCCTGAGGAAGTTTTAACTAAGCTAAGAATTGAAGTAAAAGAAATTATCAACTAGGTAAAAACAAAGGGATAAGCCTTTCAGGTAAAATAAATAGCATATCTTAGGGGTGTCCAGGTGGCTAGTGGGTTAAGTACCTGACTCTTGATTTCAGCTCAGATCACGATCTCAGGGTCCTGGAATCAAGCCCAGTGTAGGGCTCCCTATGCTGAGGGGAATCTGCTCAAGATTCTCTCCTTCCCCCTCTGCCCCTCCCTCTGCTTGCACATGCTTGCCTCCCTTAAGCAACAGGCCTGAGCAAAGGAATGCAGAAAGGGCCCAGAACAAGCCCCTGGCTAGATACAGACAGGACCATCGGAGACACCTCAAAATATCCACAAGCCCTAGCTGAATATTGGGCTATTTACAACCAGGCACAATTACCAAAAAGGAGAAGATTCCATATGTCACCACACCTCCTCACCTTCCTGCTTTAAATACAGCCCCCACCCCCTGCCTCACTGCAGATCCCTCTGTGATCCTGCCAATCCTGCCGCAGACTCCCTCACAATGTATTCAGTAAACTTCCATCTCCTTTGTTGTGCCTGGGGTGAATCCTTTCACTGCCTGTAGCACCGACTTCTACCTGATCATTACCCCACATTTGAGGGTCCCCATCCAATCAGGCGAGATACCACATTTAGCCACCGTGCCTTGCATGAGGAACAAAAAGAAAGCATTCATCTGGTTGGAAGAAGGTGAGGAGTACACTAGGAAAGAGTCTGGAGGGGCAGCTGGAATCCTGATCATGCAGGCCATGTTAAGGATTTTGGACTTTATCTCAAGAAGCAGTGAGACAGTTTCTGCAAAGACATCATCCAAATGTCCAAAAGACACATGAAAAAGTGCTCAACATCACTTGGCATCAGGAAAATACAAATCAAAACCACAGTGAGATACCACCTCACACCAGTCAGAACAGCTAAAATTAACAAATCAGGACACGACAGATATTGGTGAAGATGAGGAGAAAGGGGAACCCTCCTACACTGTTGGTGGGAATGCAAGCTGCTGCAGCCACTCTGGAAAACAGCATGGAGGTTCCTCAAAAAGTTGAAAATAGAACTACCCTATGACTCAGCAATCACACTACTGGGTATTTACCCTAAAGATACAAATGCAGTAATCTGAAGAGGCATCTGCACCCCAATGTTTATAGCAGCAATGTCCACAATAGCCAAACTATGGAAAGAATCTAGATGTCCATCAACAGATGAATGGATAAAGAAGATGTGGTATATATATATATATATATATATATATATATATATATGCACAATGGAATACTATGCAGCCATCAAAAAACCCCACAAAATCTTGCCATTTGCGATGATGTGGATGGAACTAGAGGGTATTATGCTAAGTGAAATAAGTCAATCAGAGAAAAATAATCATATGATCTCTCTGTATGAGGAATTTGGGAGGCAGGGTGGGAGGTGGTGAAACAAGATGGGACTGGGGAGGGAGACAAACCATAAGAGACTCTTAACCTCAGGAAACAAACTGAGGGTTGCTGGGGGGGGGGCAGGGAGGAGGGATAGAGTGGCTGGGTGATGGACATTGTGGGGGTATGTGTTATGCTAAGTACTGTGAATTGTGTAAGACTGATGATTCACAGACCTATACCCCTGAAACAAATAATGCATTTATGTTAATTTTAAAAAAGTAATGAGATAATCAAACACTTAGTACATCATAATATGATAAAATGTGAAGTACCCAACATACCTGTAATCATCCTTGCCAAAACAGCTGAACTTAACTCTAGTCAAGTCTTTACATCTAACTTCCATTTATAGGAAATATGGGAACTAGAAGAACAAAGTAAGTAATACCATAAGGACAAATCTGGGACATGGAACAACCAGGTAACAACCAGCCAGTCTAACCAGTCAATGGCAAGAAAAAAAAAAAAAAAAGGGAGGGGAGGAGACATAACTCTAGATGTAGAGACACAGCAACCTGAACAGAACACACAAACCTTATTTAGATCCTAATTGGTACAATTCAACTATGAAAAGGCATTTTTAAGCAACTGGTGAAATTTTAATACAGACTGAATATTAGATGATACTGAGGAATTATAGTTAATTATTTTTAAAAGTATGCTGTGTCCTGGGGTGCCTAGGTGGCTCAGTCATTAAGCATCTATCTTCAGCTCAGGTCATGATCCCAGGGTCCTGGGATGGAACCCTGATTCAGCTCCCTGCTCAGCGGGAAGTCTCTCTGTGTTCCTCCCCACTGCCCATGCATGCTCTCTCCCTCTCTCTCAAATAAATAAGTAAAATCATTAAAAAATACAAAAGTAAAAAATAAATAAAAAGCAGGCTGTGTCTTTCCACTGAAGATGTAATGTTGATAGCAGAGACCATCCACAAAATAGGTGTTCAGTATGTGTGGTTGATTCTATGCTGAATCTTGCATCAAATGGAGGCAGAAGGTCAAAAAGTACTGGGGAATCATTTGTATCTTTGCAGAATTACAGAATTTTTGAGTTAGAAATGACAAGAGGAATTATCTAGTCAAAATAAATTCATGAGGAAAAGGACACAAAGTCCGACTGTGGTAAAGCTGTTCTAGAACGCAGGCTCCTAGGCCAAGAACTCATGTTCCACTTCTCTCAGTGCATTCTGACCGCCTCCACGCCCATCCCATACAGCTCACACCTTCTCCTTCCTCCATGTGACCTCATATTCTTGCTCTTCCTCCCAACTCCGTCTCCAGATATTTTAATTTATATTCATTTGACAAGTTTCACATTCCTTGGGAAAACTGCCAAAGGTAATGCTAACAGAGAAGGAATAATAATGAGGGGAGGAAAAACATTTTAAAACCAAAGCAAAATTAACAGTAACAACAACAGCTGCTTTTTTAAGCTTTTTCCACATTTATGTTCCTACTTCATCTTCCTGACTTTCATGGACATGTTATTTTCCTAAGTTCTGTCAATGGACACATAATAGCTTTCTATTGATCATAAAAGTCTCAAAGAAAAAAAATATTTTAAGCTGTTGACATTAAAAATCAATGCTGCTAAACATAAATAAAAATCTTAAAAGCTTTTTTTAAAGATTTTATTTATTTATTTGACAGAGGGATCACAAGTAGGCAGAGCAGCAGGCAGAGAGAGAGGGAAGCAGGCTCCCTGCTGAGCAGAGAGCCCGATGCAGGGCTCGATCCCAGGACCCTAAGATCATAACCTGAGCCAAAGGCAGAAGCTCAACCCACTGAGCCACCCAGGCGCCCCTAAAATCTTAAAAATTTTAAAAAAAGAAAACATATCAAGGCTGCTGACCTATCTTTTCTCTATCCGTTCTTTTTTTCTATCCTTTATCTTTTGTTTTCAAAGATCACAGCTAATGTCAAGGCCAGAAATCAAAATATTATTAGTTATTATAAACCTTTTAGTAATACTTTGCTTTTTAAAATGTGTACATGTATTACTTTAAAAATATTGTGTTTTAGAAAATTGTAATTACGCATTACTCAGTCTGTGTTTAGCAATATGTGGAAAAACTGAAAACTCAGCCAGTACTCTTCAAGATTTAAAAGATAAGCCAAGCAACCCTAATATAAGCGTGGACAGATAGTTCAACATAGGCAGTAAGGTATGTCAACATATCAAACACTCCACAGAAGGATAATTACACAAATACAAATGGATAGAAATGTGGGATTTAGTAAGTATAAGCCAAGTAGAGAGATACGCATTTCTGGGACCTATTACTTACTTAAGTAATTTATCTTCAATGAATTTCTCCATTATGTTATATAGTTATATTACACACACATATTGCTAATCCTCATGACAAACCTTTAAAGGAGGTATTACTGCCCATATTTTACAAAGAGGAAGAGGTAAGACCAGAATTTGAATACAAGGCTGTCTGATTCCAAGTTCATATTCTGTCCGCTATGGAGTACAAAATAGACTCTAAATTTAGATTTAGTAGGGGAAAATTTGACTTTTCTTTCTGACTCCATCTAAAAGCAGCTCATTCTTACCATGTCCCATGATCAAGGCTGACATTCAGCTGGTATGGCATAACGGCTGAAAGCTGTTATGATTAGTTGGGTCTCTGTTCTGTTTGACTGGGGATGCCCATGACATACTGATCACTAAATATTTTGAATATCCTACCTGTCCACGACACAGAATAATTCAGACATTTGAAATCATCCAAAACCACCTCTCAACATATTTTCCATATCTATAGATATCCCAGAAATGATAAAATGCAAAATTGGCTTCATGTAAAATTTGGCTGGTCTCTCTAGGTAAGAATATGCTAAGACTCCCAACTTGTAGAGTAGAAGCCTAACATTTGCCATTTACATATACCAAAGCAAGGGGTACATCTTTAAATCAGTAGTATAAAATTACTATACTGTAGGTTTTCACCAGTGAGTCCAACCTTGAAATTACATCTTGCCTTTCTTGTTAAAAATCAGTCTCACTCAAAGCATTCATTATCTGGGAAATTAGTTGGACAGGATATTATTCACACCTTCCTCAGTTCTTGCTGTAAAAATAGATCCTCAGAAAGAACTATATCTAGACATTAGCTTATGCCCTTAGATATAAGTGCCTAAACTGAGTTTTATACAAAGTTATACTCTTGGATTTTATCAAGATTCAATATCAGAAATGACCATATAGAAAAAAGAAAGCAACGGTATAAATGTTTCAAGGACAAGTCATCACAACAAAAACAGCATGATTTTTTCCTGAGAGCTTCTTACTTTACATTTATTTTTAAGTTAGGTATGCCAAAATTAGTTTGCCCAACCAATACACATAAAATGTTATATAAGCTCCCTCAGCTGGTTAAGACACAGAACTACCAAAAAACATGTTCCATTAAGTTGACTGTATCATCCTCTTCAGAAATTTCAGTTACTCCAGCCTGAGAGCGAAGAATGGACATGATGTCTTGAGATAACTGGTCAAAGCCATTCTGTAAACTTATATTTGCTATTTCTTGCCAGTTTTCTAATGAGAAAAATGGATCATTTATCATAAGATGTTCAACTATACCTGAGGGAAAAAGATTATAATATTATAGTATGGCACTTATTCTTATTTTGAAAATCCACACTTAGCAATTCTTCAAAAATAGAAAGGGATATCATTTCAACTATTAAAGTAACTATTAAAGTTGATCCCTGTAAGTTTAAAGTGGAGTGTTTCAGTTCACGGTTTAAGTAATCAAGTGTTAGGTTCTTCATCTTTTTCATTAACCTTTTCATGCCTCACTTCAACCCTCTACTATCTCTCACATTCCCACGCTTCTATTCATATCCTTCTTGGTTGAAGGCTACAAGGAAGGGGTTTGAAAAAACGAAGAATGAGGGCTCAGTTTTATTCAGAGACTCTAAGGTACCGCTAGACACTATAATATAACTGGAGCCTACAGGTCTAGTTTTCAAGATCCTTCAAATTCTTTTTATAAAATTCCCTAGTAGTGCTGACCCAAGCGCTTGAAAACCTCTTTGGCAAATTCCTCCTATCTCTGGATAAAGAGAGACCTCTTAATGATGGGGCTTCTATAACAAATATTTTTCTAAAGGAAATAAAAGTATGATTTTGTTTATTAAAGAAAACTAATGATATTATTTTTGAAAATCAGTTATGGTGACCCTCTTTGGAATATATTTATTTAGGGAACTCATTTCTTATCTATTACCTGCATTACTTATGAAACCTAATGAAAGAGGATCTCTTTTTAAAATATTGTCAGCACTATTATTTTATTTCTACCATGATTATTATTTTTCTGTCAAATAAAATATTTTATTTCATATCTGTAATGAAAATTTCAAAATTATCTTCCCAAATACATTTTCATATAATTTACTATTCATTCTTTTAACCCCTATAACAATTCAAAATCCAGCTATCTGCTCAAGTTCCTATATTAAATTAGAGAAAGCAAAGAAAAAAGTGAGACATAATTAGTTATTCTTGATCCCACTCCAGAGTTACATTCAGAGTAAACATAATATGGAAATGACGTTTACATATGTATTTGGTTTAAGAATAAAAATATATAGTGTTTATGTCTAAATAGCATTTTAAATCATACAAAATTACTAAATATACACATTTGTTAATATATGTACAGTTTTTAGAGTAGTGTTAGCCAGTATAATTATTAAGATGTTCCCCTAAAGCTTCACAAAGATTCTCTCTTCATTGTAATTACCTCAAGAAATACATACTATTGTCAACAGACTATATTGACGTGGTAATCTTTACATTTATAAACTCCTAAAGTCAATTCCTGCCAAGAAGGAACTCTTAGGAAAAATGAGTTAACTCAGACATAATGATCTTGAACCTTTCCCTAAATAACCCACTACTTTCTCTTCTGCGATAACATTTTACTATACTTACTTTTCCCACCTTTACTTATTTCTTGAAGTAGCTTAATGCCAACTTTTTTCAGATCTACAGAAAACAGATCAAGTATAGCAAGACCAAAAGATAAAGATGGTGGTTTCCCATTCCATTCTCTAGTCAGACACTGAATTAATTCGATGTGAGGACATAACTTTATTAACTGCATCAGGTCATCTGAAAGTAAAAAACAAAAAAAAACTATGTCTCAACATCCTAGTATGATACATCAACTACAAACTGGGACCAGCTAATGTCTGTACCTGCCAAGCAACACTTCTTTTTCCAATCCTTCCAAAGCCCTCAATGAACTTAACAGTACTCTCTCCAATTTAAAAAAAAAAAAAAATCATGATCAGCATAGCAAAAATATGAAAGAAAACTTCTTATAACACAGACTACCAGAAAAACAAATTATCAAAGGGTAATTCTATTCTACCACAGGGTAGAGTAGAAAGGATTAGATTGGCAATCAGGAAATCTGAGTTCTAATCCCAGTTCCGCCAATTGCTTATTTTTTTGGATCTCAGTTTATGCACCTTAAAAGTGCTAGAATTGGTATCTCCAATTTCTAAGGTTCCATCTAACACTACATTATGTTTGTCTATACCCTGATGCTCATATTTGGACCAGTTCCTAGTCAGTATAATTTGTTTCTTCCGTGCCTTGCACAGAAAAAGGGTCTCAGTAATTTTTTTCCTAAAAATATCAAGTATTTAGAAACTCAAAAATGAAGACTTTAAGAAGGTATCAGCCAGTTCAAGTAGCTAGAGGCCGAGCCATATGAAGTTGCCTGTATTTGACCATTTTGGACTCCAAATTCATACGGTTTAATACACTAGCTAACTACTGAGTTCATCTAGTACTGCGATCATGATTTACATTCTTAAATTTGTAAACTCTGTGTTAATTTACTAAAGTTTTTCAAGTAAAAATATTCTTCTTGGGTCACAACAGAGGTAGTTTTCAGAATAATTTCTGAGAGCCTTTCAAGAACTCCCATAAACATAATTTGCACTCTGACAGGCAATGTAAGTGTTTATTTAACACAAATTTCTGTACTGGGAACTTAAATCTATTTAATCACTGCATTTAATATTCAATATAAGTGAGACATTATTCTCACACTGAAAGGGAAGAAACAGGTTTAGAGAAGTTAATTTTCCCAAAATTATACACATGATTTAAAGTAGAACAGTTCATCTGACCTCCCAGAGTCTATGACCTTTCAATCTATGGTAATGCTCCTCCAAAATAATAAATACATGTATGTATGTGCACTGTATGCATGTATGTATATTTAGGCATGCATGCACACACACACACACACACACCAAATACAGAGAAATACAGAGAGAAATGGTAAAAGAAGAAACAAGGAATGACACAATATAATTCTGTATCAATAAAGTCAAAATTTTTTTTTTTAATTTCCATAGAGAAGAGGTAGAAGTTTATGATTTCGGTCACTCAAACTGGCCTCCACTAAGGTGAAGCTATTATATAGCACCCCTCTGCCTCCAACATTTCATAACTCACACATCTCACTCTGCCTCATTCAATCAGGTATTCAAATCCCTTTCTCCCTGAATTCATTAATTAACCAATATTTATTCAAATATGTGCAAGGTATGGTCTCTGACTAATTAGAAGGAATACAAATTCAAATCTCATGACCTTTCCCCTGCTTACCACATTTTGGAATCCATTTCATCATTCCTTGGTTTGACATATTAATCATCATTTTTTTATCTCATAGATGTTCTGGGTTTTTTGGTTTTGTTTTTTAAAGATTTTATTTATTTGACAGAGATCACAAGTAGGCAGAGAGGCAGGCAGAGAGAGAGAGGAAGGCAAGCAAGCTCTCCACTGAGCAGAAAGCCCGACGAGGGGCTCAATCCCAGGACCCTGGGATCATGACCCGAGCTGAAGGCAGAGGCTTTAACCCACTGAGCCACCCAGGTGCCCCATGGATGTTCTATTTTAATAAGATTATAAAGGCATACCAAATATGATACCTATTTAACTCACAAATATCTAGAGCAGTGGTTCTCAAAATACGGTCTAGGGTCTACAAAGTCAAAACTACTTTCATAAAAACACTAAGTTGTTATTTGTTTTTTTCATTCTCATTCTCTCACGAATATACATGAGACTACATAACATGTGATATTACAAAAGACTGAATATAGAAGTGGATATGGGAAGCCAGCTATTTTCTATTAAACCAGACATTACAGGATTTACAAAATGTGGAAAATGCAACTCCTTTTATGAAATTCTTTGGTTTGGGAAGTTATTTTTTATTAAAAAAATTTTTATTATGATAATATGTCATGGGCTTATTGTTATTTTAAATGAATAAAGAAATACTTTTAAATCTTCTGCTTTAATGTCTAACAGGATAAATATCAATAGACATAACCCACGTAAGTAAAAGCTCTTTGGGATGTTCAGTGCTTTTTAGAAGTGTAAAAGAGACCTGAGACCACAAAGTTTGAGAACCTCACATTTAAAATAGGTATTTCCAATTTCCAGATATGTATATTCAATTGTTTAATGATAATGGGAAAGTGAACAAACTAATCATTTCAGGCTTTATTCTAAAAATTATTGGGGGTGGAATAACTTTTAAAACAGATGCTCTTTTAGTAACACTTATGCTTTTGGAACAAATTTCTTAGAATTTTTCTGTTTTTGTTTGGCTTGGGTTTTTTAATTTATAAATGTTTGACTGACAGTCTAAATCTAAGGAACAACATTTTTTTCTGAAGCCAGAAAGTATTAACAAATTGAATCTGTCTCCCAAGGCCAATCTGATACCATGGAAAGCTGTGGTTGTTTCTCATTAAAAAGTAAAATAAGGAAAGTAATTTTCAAACATTGTTTGTTTGAAAGTTATTTTTTTCTCAAGTTACTATTTTCATCTTTTGATGTGCTAAAGAAATTCTGAGGATAAACATCAAGGTTCTAATTACATAAAAGTGTTATTACTTCATAAATTATTATAATATATATTTAATTATTTTAGATTGTAATGCACTACTAGAAGAACAGAACAATATAATAATGAGTCAGTCATGTTTCTATTCACTTATGCAAGGCAAATTTTGCAAGCAAAACAGAAACTTAACATTTCAGTCAATAAAAATTCTAAGAGTAATTAAACCTATTTTCCTCCCATGTCTAAACTGACTAAAATAACCTATCATCTATGGAAAAATAATACCTAAAACAGAAATTGAATCTGTATACTCAGATAATAAAAATAAAATATATAATTCATTCAACAAATATTGAGTACTATACCAGATTCTGTTCTGCTGTTGTGTGTGTGTAAGCAACTTACTTACTTCTTTGAGCTTTAGCATCTCTGGGGAAACAGAGGTTTTTTTTAATCTATAAAATAGGGATAATAACAAAACCTACTTTATTTTTTTTAAGTCTTTTTTTTTTTTAAGATTTTACTTCTTTATTTGTCAGAGAGAGAGAGAAATAGCACAAGCAGGCAGAGTGGCAGGCAGAGGCAGAGAGAGAAGCAGGCTCCCCTCTGAGCAAGGAGCCTGATGAGGGACTCAATCCCAGGACCCTGGGATCTGACCTGAGCTGAAGGCAGCCGCTTAACCAACTGAGCCACCCAGGTGTCCCCAAAACCTACTTTATAGTTAACATAAGGATTTAAGTAAGGTCATGCATGTAAAAAGCCAAATTATAGTATCAAGTGTGCTGTATGTAACAAATAAAGAAATTCATAACTTTAAAAACTAGATTCTAAGGAAAATTCAATTTATTGTTTGAAAATGACCAGATTCAATAGCCATCAATGTTCTTCTTTCCCAGAAAAATATGACCTAAAAGTGCTATGTTTTATTCCATTTGCAACTTCTTAGAATTGGGGTACAAAGCCTGCAAATCAGAATTGAGACACAGGTCTGGGATGTGGGAGATGTCAGGTTGCCTGTACATTTAGATTTCTGATGAACTAAACTCGAAATAAAAGATCAGCTCATTCAACCAAGGTTACCTTAAGGTTGACAATGCTCTCAGATCATTCCCAATTACAACCCAGGTGTTTGCTTATATCATAGTCCAGAACATTTACGTAACAAGTTAAGTTCATCCATTAAAAAAAAAATCCTTGGGACGCCTGGGTGGCTCAGTTGGTTAACCAGCTGCCTTCGGTTCAGGTCATGATCCCAGCGTCCTGGGATCGAGTCCCACATCGGGCTCCTTGCTTGGCGGGGAGCCTGCTTCTCCCTCTGCCTCTGCCTGCCATTCTGTCTGCCTGTGCTCGCTCTCTCTCCCTCTCTCTCTCTGACAAAAAAAAAAAAAAAAAATCCTTTAAGTAGCATGGTCTGAAATACCTGCAAAATAAACTGTGTACTTCAGAGGGAGAGAAGCAGTAGCACCCTGACATCCACCTTCTCCGAGGCTGCTAGGCTCTCTCACAGGACAGCCCCAGGCTCATTCCCTGGTGCCTTTGCCAGACACTCGAGGAAAACATCTCCTCAGCCTCTGAGGGGGCTGGCCACAGCTAACCAGGACCCGCCACAAAAGAGTGGAGTTTGTACCATAAACTTCACTCTCTTGGTTCGCCGTTGCTTCTGTGCAAAATGTGGCTCATTTCCTTCTCTGGCGCTCAGTATCTCCACTTACATGGTGGGCCTAGCAGTGCCTACCTGATGGGACTGTTGTAGGGATTGGCTGGAAGGATGTGAGAACACCTCACCCAGAGTCTGGCACAAAGTAGGTACTCAATAAAAGTTAGATAGGTTTTGCTAACAATAGACAAATCTACTCATCAGTATATGTGAAACAGACTTTAAAATGTAAATCCAAAATATTGCCTACTACCACGGGTGATCTTACAATTAAAGTCTAGAATTCAAATGCATACAGTTAAGTAGACTGGCACTCACCGTAAGTAAAGTCCTTGAATTGCTGTATATATTCCATGGCCCCAGGAATCTGGCCCTGTTTACATATGCAAAGAAGAGCTTTCTTGTGCAGGCCACATTCACTGTAGATCATCTGAGCTAAAGCCAGGCACCTGGCCTTGTTATAAGTATCCTGTTCCCCATAATCACAAATCACATCCCCCAACTCTTCAGAAAACGTGAGCCTAGAGCAAGCAGATCAATAGGTAATACTTTAGAGAGTTCTTCATGAGTGAGTGGATGAAAATATCTGAACACAATACAGTAGAACTGGATTGTCCAGGGTCTGTAAGAATTCCAAGTTAATAGGCAATTGATATAGAAGAAATTAAACATACCTAAGATTTAATAACAACCAGAAAAAAACTATCAGCATATATTCTTTTGGGGGAAGACATTTTAGCGAAACCGAGCTCAAGTTTTTAAAAAAATCTACAAACACAGTGAAAACTCTCCCTAGAAGACTGGCAGGAATTAAAATGACAAGGTAAAGAAAAATTCTCTTATAATTGAGGATCTCAATGTTTTCAGATGTTACCTAGATTCTAAACCCTATAGAATGTAAGAACTCATTAAATATTAGTTAATAACAGCGACAACAAATTTTAGCTCAAAATTAGTGATAGGATCTTGTAATGTTTGTAAGAAATGTGTGACACTAGGGTTATTTAAATTGTTAAAGATATATACAAAACAACAGGGGGAATAAAAGGATATAAGATGTCCCTACTAGGAGAGACTGAAGAAGTAGTTCTTTTCAGATGGTTCACTTGAATAGGCTTCAGTTGTCATCACATTTTTAAAATTTTTTAAATTTTTACTTGACATCAACTTTTAATGCGCCATCTTCAAACAAAGTTGAAGTGAACCATCTGCACTAGCACACTGCACCTAGAAATGATCAGCAAAGGCCAAAACACATTTGGGTATGATTAAAGATATTACTTCTAATCACCAGTTGTATAGAGATTTTATTTTAGTTATACTTTTAATAGCTACAGAATAACAGCAATCACATAATATTGGTGCCTGTATACATGTAACAAAATGCTAATAACATTAAAATGAAATCCTGAAACCCCTGCAAAATGTCTGTTTACTGAAAATTCAGGAAATAAAGACTTCCATGTTTATCAAGGTGGCCAGAGAGAGGTGGGTCTAAAATCAAAAGGCAGCTTCTGAGTAGAAATCAATTATTTACTAAGCAATTACCTGACTTCTACATTTTAGTACCAAAATATAGGTTTTGGTAGCTACAGCCCCGATGTTTACTAAAGCTGAACTAGTAATTATTTCAGTCTTTTTAGTGACTGTATTCCCAGAGCAAGATGATAATATCAGTATTTTAGTTATTTCTTCTGTAAATATATAGTTTTATTTATTTATTTATTTATTTAAACGAAAGCTTTATTTGACAGACAGCGATCACAAGTAGGCAGAGAGGGAGGGAGGAAGCAGGCTCCCCTCTGAGCAGAGAGCCCGATGCGGGGCTCGATCTCAGGACCCTGGGATCATGACCCGAGCCGAAGGCAGAGGCTTTAACCCACTGAGCCACCAGGCGCCCCTATAGTTTTATTTTTTTAAGAAGTCACCACCATTATGTTGTTCCACCTGAAAGAAGGCCAGAGCTGAGGATCAAGGCTGCTATGTCTCTATTTGTCACTTTCCAAAAGGAAGATGAGGAAAGAAAAATATGATTAAAAAGGAAAATTATTGAAAGGGAGAAAATGGATCAAGCCCCAAAAGAATGGAATCAACCCTGAAGGAAAAAAGGTAAAAGACAAACAGGGATTCTAGCCCTGGGAGAAAGAGACGTAATCAAGCACCCTGAACCTGGTTGGGAAATGAGCCTAGGAACCTCTGCCCACATATCCCCCACAATCACCTCATCATCATACCTTCTTTCTGTTTCTCCAAAGCCCCCTTCTTGGTTCTCCCACCCCTACTTCCAATTCCAAGTAGACTGTTCGAAGTACTTCTGAAAGTGGATCTCCAGCCTGATTCTGGAGAATACAAATGACTAATAAGTAAAAGAAAATGTGCTTAACTCCACTAGTAAACTAAGGCATATTTGATTATAAACCAGATTGTAGATTTTTAAGCTAAAATAAAGGTAACATATAATCACTAAGTCTATGCATGAAATTTATTTACTGTTATTTTGTAGGTTTCAGTTTGTAAAGTTAACCTGTCAGAGCATATTCTTCCTCTTCTAGGAGGAGTGTCTGCAATTTAGAGACCTAATGCCAGTAAAGCATCATTTCTTAAGTTTAGGTTATATGTCAAGTGATCGGATTTTCCTCAGGTAAGAAAGACTAAGAGAGCCAAGCCTGGCTCTGTGCAGGGCTTCAAAGAAAGAACCATAGAACTTTTTAAGGTCGCCATATGGTGGAGGCCAGGTCATCAGAGTCAGAGACCAGAGAACAGAGGTTAAGAATAAAGAATGTGAATTATCTTTAGTATCCTGTTAGAGCATCTCAGGATCCTTAAAAGTGGTGGTATTTTCCAAATTTATGCACTGAGTGAATTGCATAAGAATTTAAATTCTTACCACTACAGGAATAATCAGCCAAGAACCATCAGTATGTGTAGGGAAATCAATCTTGTCTGAAGTGTCTCTGCACTGATCACAGGTGATAATGAACATGCACTTTCTAATGGTATTTTCTGAGCCATCAACAGGGCTCCCTGATAAGTACATTTTGTGGAGGGTGTGGAAGGTATGACCAGGTAGAAAAAGAAAGAGGCAAAGCAGGGAAGTAGGGTATATGTATGGAGAAGTTTCCTAAAGCAGAATTAACTATTATGTGAACAGGAAGCGAAGCTGTTTAAGAGGTGTGGGGAAAAGATCCTCTGCACTGGTAAACAACAGTGCCACCAATCCAGTAAGGTCTGGGATTATCCAGCGTCATGCAAGGGGAAATGGTGAATTTGGAATGGGCACAAAGAGGCAGTAGTATACTTACTTGCCATTTTTATGTCTGGGACATTTCTAAATCATCAATCTATTATTTAGGGAGTGTTTACATTATGTCCATCCATCCTCCTTATGATAGATGAGAACTGTAACTACTCTATAATATGTATCCTATGTCCCTATGCATCCAAAGCCAAGGAAGCATAGCCCTTACACTGCAAAATAAGCAGGCCATGGCTACTAGACAGATGACAGGGAGGCCTTTCCTCATTCTGCATTCCAGCACTCACAGCCCAACCTATGTCCACACAGACCCAACAAGAACAGCTTGATCTTCATAAGCAGGCACACACTTTTAGTCCTTGCTGCTGGACCAGTGACTCTTCCCCCAGCTGACTGCTAACAGCTCACAGCTCTCTACTTCCCCAAAGAATTGGCCTCAGCTGACTGGAGCTACCCCATCCAGAAAATTATAACCCCCAGTAGTTAAGAACAGATGACTGACTAAGAAAGCATAGAAAAGGCCAGTCCCATAATTCAAGAAGAAACAACTCTGGTATGGTTTATGCTCTGTAGTGCTCTCCCTGTAAAGCTATCTATTACTAGACTTTACCTGAGTTCACATCCTTGCTCGGCGCTTTGCCCTTCTCCATCCCTTCTCACTTCTTCCCTTACACTACTTCTCGATTTGTCTATCAGTGAATGACAAGCACTCGGATCCAATTATCATGCTCTCTTTAAGGGAAGTGGGAACCTGAGTGCCAAACATCTTCCTCTCTTCCCTGTTATGTAACAACAATCTTCCCTTCTCATGATAATCAAAGTCGATCATGCTCACAGAACCTCAAGCTGCAGGAATAGAAAACACAAACTCCCTGTGATGGTTAATATTATGTGTCACCTTGACTGGCTCCTTCAGTGCCCAGATATTTAGTCAAATATTATTCTGTGAGTCAGTGATGTATCTGAAAGAGAGTGATCAGTAGACTGAATAAAGCAGATTGTGGTGAATGTGGATGGCTCTCATCCAATCAGTTGAAGGCCTGAATGGTACAAAAAGGCTGACCCTCTTTCAAATAAGAGGGAACTCTTCCTGCTTGACTGCTTAGCTGCGACATCAGTCTTTTCCAACCTTTGGACTAAAACAGAAACATTGGCTTTCCTTGAGTCTTGAGCAGCCTGAAACTTACACCATTGATAAGTGTTAAGGCCTCTCTTGGGTCTCTAGCTTGCTGACCGCAGATCTTGGGATTTACCAGCCTCCATAATCGCACAAGCCCATTTCTTCGTATGTATATATAATTTTATATATGGAAATATATATTTATAAATATAAATATAAATATTCTATTGATTCTGTTTCTCTGGAAAAATCTAATTAATACACTCTCCAAGTGGCCACTGATAGCTATGTAGAGCCACTCTTTTATCTCCCGGACCCAAGTATTCCACCTACTGGGGATACACCATATAATTTTCACTATTTTAATGAGTGCATTTCTTCCTGAAGCATGTTACTCCATCTTCAAAGGATGGAGGGAAAAGCTGGCATCACCTAGACACAACCTGAACCATCTATGAACCAAGTTTGGGTTTTTTCTTCCTTGTCTGCTGGTCTTAGGTCACCCCACCCCTGCAAGAGGCCATAGGTGTGAGCTGTGGAAGTACTGTCAGCCAGTTGGTGGTAGTTGACATGGGTTCTGGGCCATCTACTTCTGAAGTTAACCTGTATAGTCTGGATCTGCTTGAGCATGATCTTGATTGTACCCAATTTTATTTGGAGTCTCTGAGCCCACCTGACATCATGACTTGGTGATCCTGTCAGAATCCATTCATGATGAGCAGTTCTCTAGTTCCAGTCATTGGTGTTCCCTGGGTAGACACTCCAACTTTAGCAGGACCCAGAAAAATAGAAGACTATTTTTTTTTAATAGTATATAGTAGCTTGTTACAGGTGGCAGATAATCTACTGGGATATCTCTGCATAGTCCCACGCCAAATGAAAACTGTTAGTGGGTATCAACAATCATAGTTTGATAAAGGCATGGCAACCACAGTCATCCTACCAGACAAGCCATCAAGACCAACAGAAGTGTAAGAGTGAGAAGAATATAAAATGGATACAGGAGAAAGATAAGTAATAATTAATATGAATGAATCCCAAAATAACTATAAGCGAAAGAGCCAGACCAAGAGAAAAAATAATACATAATATATAATTCCATTTTTATAAAATTCTAGAAAAATGAAACCTCATCTATTATAACAGAAAGTAGATCAGTGGTTACTTGGAGACAGAATGGGGGTAGAATGAGATTGATTATCTCAGCTGTGGTGATGATTTCATGGCTGTATACCTATGTCAAAACTTGTCAAACTGTATACTACAAATATGTGCAGTTTATTATATGTCAATTACATCTCTACAATGCCATTTTACAAAAACTCATCAAATTGTACATTTGAAATATGTATCAAATGTTGTATGTAAATTATGTATCAATAAAGTTGTAAAAAACAAATTACAACCCTAAGATCCATTATCATGACAGGAGCTATAGTATATCCCACTAACCCCCCTGTTCTAAGATTCCCCCAGAATTATACCCACAAAGTCCTGGAGAAGTTGTGCCTAGATGGAGTGAAATTAAGGTGAGAAGAAGATACATAGGTGCTGTGCAAATGGCTGACTGTAATAGATGCTGTTTTAATGTCCTGCCAGGATCCTCCTTCCCCAGCTGCTCTGAGTATTGACTGCCAGTGGCTTACATGTCCCTCCTTTCTATAGCAAATTGCCCTTCGCTAGCATGAGCCACCATGCTTCAACCAGGCAATTCATAGCTCTAACAGAGAGGTACAAAAGGCTGGCCCCTCTGCCTCGAGGGGGACAGCTCTGTGGTGTGGTTTATGCTCCAGAGCCTCCATAAATAAGACCAAGGTTAAAACTTGCCTGAGATCACATCCTTTCCTAGCTTTGCAAACACACACACACACACACACACACACACACACACACACATCTCTATTCTGCTTCACTCACTCCCTTAAACTTTTTTTTTTTTTTTTTTGAGAAGCCATCCCTCTATCAACAATGTACACCCAAATCCATGTCTGAGGCCTACTAGGGAATCTAACCTAAGGGGGCTCCAGTACAAATCTGCCAATCTGTACTGAAACCTAATTCCAAGAAGCCATCTCCTGTCTATTCTTACTGGTTTGTATGTTCTAAACGTTACCTTGGTCCACATCCATCCTGCTTCTAAGTTTTCTCTAGGTTTATTCTTTACATGTACCCACAATCTATCTGGATCCAGGTCCCTGCCTTATCCCTCTAAGTAGCATGATACTGATTAATCCTTTTCTATCCTTACTAATCAACTTCTATCCACCATAAAGTGGTCATGAATCATCTGTGAACTGCCATTACTCAACTCCTGATCTGGGCCCGTTGTGACTAGGCCTCATCACTGCTTGAATGCTTAGTAAATCTTTTCGGACCAATTCATGCAACAGAGACCTGAGATAAATATTCAAATAATGTACTAATAAAAACACTATTGAAATCTTGAGAATAAACCACTTTATTAACCAACTATCAAAATTAAGTTAAAAACTTTATTTTGCTTACCTTTCCTGTGTGACCCAATTGATAACTAAATCTAAACGTTTTTCAGATAATCCACATTTGATTCCTTCCAGGGTTAGTTCTGCATTAATAGGACGTCTATATGCATGGCTTGTGCTAAAGATGGCCTCAAAAAATAAGAGTAATGGAAAAGGCTTGCCTCTAATCTTTCCAACAGCTATAGAGAGAAGAAAAGTTTTTGAGTTGAACACTTTGAAGTAAATAACAGTTTGCTTTTTCTTCGTATTATTTTCATCTCTTCGCATCTTCAAAAAATTTCAATCTACAATTACATCCTTATAATTTTAGATTACATGCTTAAACATGTAAAATTACATGCTTATAACATAACTAATGCTTAGGATTAAACATTACATTTAATGACTAAGTATTACATGCTTTGTAAAAAGAGAGGGAGAGACTGGAGTGATGTGTCTACAAACCAAAGAATGCCAAAAATTGTTGATAGCCACCTAGAAGCTAGGAGAGAAATATAGAATATAATCTCCCTCAGAATCTTCACATGGAAATTGTAAAAAGCTGAAAAGAATATACCACCAGCAGACCTGAACTATAAAAAATAATAAAGGTAGTCTTTCAGCCAGAAGGAAAATAATACCTGATGGAAACATGAATCTACATGAAATGAAAACCAGAAATGGTGTATGCAATGAATGTAAGTATTTAGAAGCATATTGTTTTTATATAGTACATCAAGTGGTAGAATAT
This sequence comes from Lontra canadensis, assembly GCF_010015895.1. Taxonomy (NCBI): domain Eukaryota; kingdom Metazoa; phylum Chordata; class Mammalia; order Carnivora; family Mustelidae; genus Lontra; species Lontra canadensis. Next base: position 1,360,295 of record NW_022631055.1, on the reverse strand, counting down.
CACCTGAGGGTAGAATGTGAGAAGTTAAAGATAGAAATTACAAACCCTAAAGCAACAACCAAAATAAGACAATAAGGAGTTACAGCTCATAATCAGCAAAGGAGAAAAATGGAATCATGAAAAAATTCAACTAATCCAAAAGAGGGCAGAAAAAGTGGGGGGGAGTGGTAACAAAGAAGAGGTAAGAAAAAGAGAGAACAAACAAAACCCAACCATGTCAACAATCACATTAAATGTAAGTCATCTAAACACTCCAACTGAAAGGCAAAGATTGTCAGAGTGTATAAAAAAGTAGGATGTCAAATAAATAAACAAATAAAATCTTCAACCAAAAAAAAAAAAAACACAACCCGCAGAATCCCAGTATCTGTTTCTTAGAAGACACTGACTTTATTTATTTTTAAGTTTTTATTTAAAGTCTAGTTAGTTAATATATATATACATCAGAACAAGCATCCTCCTTAATACCCATCACCCATTTAGTCCATTTTCCTGGCCTATCCTCAGTCCATTCTCAATAGTTAAAAGTCTCTTATGGTTTGCTTCTTTTTTTCCCCCCTTTTCCCCTATGTTCATCTGCTCTGCTTCTTAAATTCCACATGAGTGAAATAATGTGGTATTGGTCTTTCTCTGACTGATTTATTTCACTTAACATAATACACTCTAGTTCCATCCATGTCATTGCAAATGGCAAGATTTCACTCTTTTCGATGGCTGAGTAATATTCCATTGTATATATAGTAGATATACACATGCACACAAACATATAGATAGATATAGATATTTTCTTTATCCAATGGACATTTGGGCTCTTTCCATAGTTTGGCTATTGTTGGTAATGTTGCTATCAACATCAGGCATTAGGATGCATGTAGAAGACAATGACTTTAAATGCAAAGACACAAATAGATCCAAAGTAAGAATATGGGAAAAGACATACAATGCTAATATTAATCAAGAGAAAAATGTGTCATGCTCCTAATTTCAAACCTTACTACAAAGCTATAGTAATCAAAATTGTATGATACTGACATAGGATGGATATCTAGGGAAATATAATAGAATTAAGAGTCCAGAAATAAACTCTAAACATTTATAGTCAATTGATTTTGGACAAAGGGGCCAAAACAATTCAATGGATAAGGAACAGTCTTTTCAACAAATGGTGCTAGGATAACTAGATATCTACATGCAAAGGAATCAATTTGGATCACTATTTTACACCATACACAAAAATTAACTCAAAGTAGATCACAGACCTAAACATACAAAACTCTTAGAAGGAAATACAGGATCTTAAGTTAGGCAAAGACTTCTTAAATATAACATCAAAAGCACAGCTATAAAAGAAAAGATGGGTAAATTAGTCTTCAACAAAATTAAAACTTGTGTGCTTCAAAAACCACCATCAAGGGGCACCTGGGTGGCTCAGTCAGTTAAGTGTCAAACTCTTGATCTTGGCTCAAGTCTTGATCTCATGGTCATGAGTTCAAGCTCTGCACTGGGCTCCATGCTGGACACGGAGCCTACTTAAAAAAAAAAAAAAACACCATCAAGAAAGTGAAAAGAGGGGAACCTATCTAAGTCAGAAGAACATGTGACTCTTGATCTTGGGATTGTGAGTTTGAGCCTCTCCTTGAATGTACAGATTACTAAAAGAAGAAAAAAAAAAAAAACCCACAAGATTGGAAGGAAATATTTGCACATCATCTGTCTGATACAAGATTTTTATCCAGGATATAAAAAGAACTCTCACAACTGAATAATAAAAACACAAATAACATAATTTTAAAATGGGCAAATAATAGACATTTCTCCAAAGATATACAAATGGCCAATAGGCACATCGGAAGATGCTCAACACTGTTAGTCATTAGGGATATATAAATCAAAGTCAAAATGAGAGAACACTCAGCTTGATGAGCACTGAGTAATATACAGAATTTTTGATTTATTACATTGTACACCTGAAATTAATATAGAACAATGTAGGTTAACTATAGTGCAATTAAAATTTTTAAAAAATAATAAACAAATAAATCAATCCACAATGAGATTACTATCTCACATGGATTAGAAAGGCTACAACAAAAAGACAGATATTAACAAGGGCTGGTAAGGATGTGAGGAAATTGGAATCCTCATATATTGCTGGTGGGAATGAAAAATAGTACAGTTTAGCAGCAGTTCCTCAAAGTGTTAACAGAGAGTTACTATATAACCCAGCAATTCCACTCCTAGGTATCTACCCAAGAGAAATAAAAACATATGTCCACATAAAAACTTGTATACAAATGTCCATAGCTGCATTATTCATAATAGCCAAAAAGTAAAAATAACCCAAATTACTATCAACTGACAAATGGATGAACAAAATGCATTATGTATCCATACAATGGAACAATTCATGTTATAGCATGAATAAACCTCAAAAACATCATGCTAAGTGAAAGAAGCCAGTGACAAAAAAAAAAAATTTCATTGCACAATCCTACTTATATGAAAAGTCCAGAATAAGCAAATCTATATAGATAGCAAGTAGATTAGTGGTTACCTAGGTTTTAGAGAGGGGGCGGGGGGTAGAGAATGAGGAATTAATGGGTATAAGGTTTATCTTTGGAATGAAAGATATTCTAAAATTAAGTTATAAAAATGGTTATACAGCTATGTAATTATAATAAATTAATTTTAAAATTGTGGGATTTTCCCCAGGAAGGCAATAAATTACATTAACAGGTTAAAGGACAAAACTACATTTTCATCTCAATAAAAGCAGAAAAAGTATTTGACAAGTTTAACATTCATCCCTGATAAAATTCTCACCAATCACAGAGAGGAATTTCATCAACCTCATAAAGGGCATCTGCGAAAAATCTACAGTTCATATCATTCTTAATGATCAAAAACAAAGCAATGGTATCTGCTCCCATCACTTCTATTCAACACTGAAGATCTAGCCACTGAAATAAGGCACTTCTATTCAACACTGAAGATCTAGCCACTATAATAAAGCAAGAAAAAGAAATAATAGACATCCATATTGGAAAGTAAGAAGGTGGAACTCTTTTTTAGCAGATGATGTAATTAGCTATGTAGAAATTCTAGGAATACACAATAAAAGTATTAGAATTAATAAACAAGTTTAAAGAGGTCACAGAATACAAGATCAATATATAATAATCAATTGTATTTCTATATACTACTAACAAACAATTTTGGAAATTGAAATAAAAAATTGTAATAATATAAATATAAAATATTTAAAAATAAAGCTGACAAAAGATGTATAAGACCTAAACACAGATTAAAAATCACTTCTCTTTGCTCCTGTGTCCCTTATGAAACTATAAATGCTCTGTGGTAGAAACCTCTTATGTCATCATTCTTTAGACTTTGGCTACTTTTATATACACCAATTTAAAACTCAGACTTATAAAAATTAACAGTTTAACACCCAAAGGTATAGTGTCATTATTCATGATGTATGAATACTTCTGCAGGGCAACATGAACTGAAAATCAGTCAGTTATCTAATTATAAATAATTGTTGGAATGGTTTTTTGACTTTGAGTCCACTGAATAAAAGCTACAAGATTATACTCTGTATTACATCCACTAGGATAGAACACCAAAAATTGTGCATGCAAAAATATGAGACAGGCCATTTATACACAATTCACAAATGATCTCTATAAATATGTATGTTCATATGCATTATATATATGGCAACAAATTTTTCATGTTCAAATAAATGTAAAAGAACATTTTTTTGGGATGCCTGGGTGGCTCAGTTGGTTAAGCCGCTGCCTTGGGCTCAGGTCATGATCCCAGGGTCCTGGGATCAAGTCCCACATCAGGCTCCTTGCTCAGCAGGGAGCCTGCTTCTTTCTCTGCCTCTGCCTGCTTGTGTGTTCTCTCTCTCTCTCTGACACATAAATAAATAAATAAAATCTTTAAAAAAAAACCACATTTTTTTCAAACTGTTGAATTCAAAGGGTTTTGGAGGGAAAACTAATGAAAAACAGGCTGTATATATTTGACATAAAAAATTTCCACATAAAATGAAAATAATAGGAAAAATAATCTGTAACTGTAACCTCCACTGAGCATATTCCTCCTTTACTTATACCTCTGTATTTATTTCTGAGCCTCTAAGTTTTTAAAAATGCAGTTTAGTTTTAAAATAAAACTATTTAGACAACAACTATCTAGACAACTATCTAGACAACAATTAAGTATCACCTAATACTGGTGCATTTCTCAGCATAAGATCCACAAACCTAGAAAAGTAATAAAAGTTGGCTGTTTTCCTATTTCACTGGTAATTATACCTACTTAAGCATGTCTTAATTGCACGCTTTGACTTTTATTAAAACTTATGTTCCCTACTTTAAGCAGATCAGTCAAGGAGAGAAGGAAAAAAAACCTTAGGGATATACTAATACCACTTTTAACTTCACCAATTTCAGAACACATCCAAAGGAAGAGTTCCTGGGTATTTGTAAGATGTCTGAAAATTTTTAAGCAAAATACTAAATTTTTCAATGTAAAAAAAAAAAAACAAAAAAAACCCTGAAAACTGAAAACTACAAAACACTGCTGAAGGAAATTTTTAAAGACCCAAATAAATGTAGATATACCATGTTTATGGGTTCATTGGACCAAATATCCAATATTGTTCAGTGTCTAATCCTGAACAGAATTTTTATTGAAATTTACAATCTGATTGTAAAAATATAAACAGAAATATGAAAGACTCAGAATAGCCAAATTAAACTTGATAAAGAAAAACAGAGTTTGAAGTCTACACTCTGATTTCAACACTTACTATAAAGCAACAATAACCAAGACAGTATAGTATTAGCACCAAGATAAACAGATCAGTGAAAGAGATGAGACCTAAAAATATAAGCACAACTGATTTTCAACAATGGCAATTATGTGGAGAAAGTCCTTTTAGTAAATTATCATGGAACAATTGGATAGCTACCAGCAAAAAAATGCTTTAACTCATACCTCGCACCACATATCAAAATTAACTCAAAATGAATCATGGACTTAAATGTAAACCTAAAACTATAAAATCCTTACCAAAAAGTCATAATCATAATCATTGGAGTTAAAGTCAGCAGATTAAAAACAGATTTCTTATGTATAACACTAAAGTTACAATCAATAAAAGAAAAAAAGAAGTTCACATACTGGACTTCAACAAAATTTAAAACTTCTAGATACTCAAAGAGAATGAACAGACAAGCCACAGACTGGGAGAAAATATTTTTAAATCATGTCTCTGATAAAGGATTTGTATTCATACCATGGACTACTACTCAACAATTAAAAAGAATGAAATACTGATAGATGCAACACATGTATGAATTTCAAAATAATGATCCTGAGTGCAAGAAGTCAGTCAAAAAAGATTACTTACTATGTAATTCCACTTAGGTAAAAGTCTAGGAAAAGCTAACTAATGTTAGCTTTAAAGTGACAGAAATTAGACTAGTGGTTGCCCCTGAGAGGAAGCTGTGGGGGAGAGGAAGATGGGAAGGGTGAGGAAGAGTCAGAGAGAAGGATCACTGAGGGCAAGGAGGGAACTTTTGGGTGACACAAACGCCAAAATTTATCAGATTGTGTACATACATACACTTTTTATATGTATGTCAACTTAAAACAACAAAGCTGTTTTAAAAGGAAGTAGAACAAATTTGACAAAATGTTAACATCTACTGAATCCTGATAGTAAGTATGTGGCTGTTGTATGTCTCTCCACACTTTTCTGTATGCTTTGAAATATTTCCTCATTTAATGTAGAAAACCAAATCAAATCCCTCAATGTGACAGCTAAAGAAACTGAGTAAATAGCAGGGATGGGGTAGAGCCTAGATCTTTAGTCTCCTACTTCCAATACTCTTTCCATTCTATCTGGGGAAAAAAGTACAATTTGCACACATACATAAGATTCAGAGAAAAAAGCTTACCCTTAAATTTATTCACTGTCCCAATGTTTTGAAGAATTCTTCTAGGACTGTTTGCTGCAAAACAAGCCGCCTTTTCATATTCACCAAGCGACATTAATTCACTGAACCTACAGACATTCCATTTTGTTACGCATTATGAGAGTACACACAAAAAAGAAAACTAATTAGAATTGTCTAAAACAGACTAAACACAGTAATATAGAAAAATCAAATCTAGATTCATTCATTCAGGAAGATGTTTTTTCAATCTTTCTTTAATATTCTGTCATTTTTTGTATCCTCAGAATAAAACTCTCACCTGACAGAAGACTGAACCTTACCCTGTACTTTTTTCCTATAGTACTTATGACAAGACATAGAAAATGGAAAGAACTTGAACTGAATTCACAGTGAGCTTAGATTTTTTTCTCACATATCATCTGCAGATGAAAAGGGATATCAGGGGAAAGGAGGGCAATCTGCTTAGAGACTCAGCCTATGGGAAACAGTAATTGAAACACCAAGAACATGGAGTTGAAGATCAAGAGGTGTCCTTGGTATTCAGAAGCCTATGTTACTCTGCCAGACATCAGACTCCTAATTAATAACGAGACTAACACAAGAAGAAAAAATAATAAGCCTCTACTCCTCTTACTAGGGCAGAATGTATTCAAATCAGCCCTTACCCCATAATTAATAAAACTATGGCAAACAGGATTTACAGTGTTGCAAATGAATTTGACACCCTAGAGGAGAAAACATCAAAATAATACTAATAAGCAAAACACATAAAACTTTTAATCTCGACAAGGCTTTTACTCTCATATCTAAACCTGATAAACTTGGAGATGCAGACAGTGTAAGGAAATAGCACAGGCTTTGGTGCCACCCCAAAATGACCTTTGCCCCTTTTTGTACTATATCAGTAAGACAATTCACAATTAAAAAGTGTTTAACATATGACTAGGAATATTACATATATTCTTTACATTTTGCACTCACAGCTATAAATTAATCTCTTAAAGAACAGTCTTAGGTCTTTGTAAGCCTCTATCATACACTATATATAGTAACTTAAACATTAGGGAGAAACGAGAAAAAAATGACTAAATTAGGATAATCTGACTCAAGAAGACATTCTCAAAAACATTTTATAACATCAGGCTAATGGCTAGGAAATGCAAATATATTATATAAATAAAACTTCAATATATATCCTCTGAAAAATCTTCTGGACTACCCATCTAATATTTTCCACACAAAGAATCTATTTTTTAAAATTCTAGTTTATTTTCCAATTTGTTTGCTAGACTAAAATTGTAAAAATAAAAAATCTAGAGACTATAGCTCATCAAGATGCTAAACAAATGCTAAACATGTAATAAATATTAAATATTTACTTAATATTTAAATAAATATTAAATAAATGTAACATTTTAACAAGGAAAATCAAAGCTTTTCAAATATTTGCCTTTCAATGTAGCAAAGCAAAATTTCAGCTCCTTTTGCCTTGCCTGGTTCGTCTTCAAGCAGTTCTTCAACAATGCCTTCATCACCTATAATTACTGAAAAGCACCACAGAATATTTAAGATTATCAATCAGTAGAAAATAATAAATATATACATGTTTAATTAACCAACAACTTAATGCTATTGTTTCTAAAAGCACCAATCTCTTCCTAAACTGAGTGGCCTCCCTGTTTGTGTCTCCGGTATTTTCAGGTACAGTTTTAGGTACACTCTTTGGCTTACCACATCTACTATTTCTTTACCAATTATCTGTTAGCTGTTTAAGGAAGAAGCTCATAGGGTAATAGAGACAAAACAGAAATACATTTTTTTTTTATTTCTTTAAACTCAGCCTAGGAAAATCCTCACTCTTTAGCTTTCTGGGGGGGGGGGAAATGATGTTTTCCATTATTTGTGGTAATTAAAAAATATAGATAAATTACCAGGTAAACTTTTAGTTTTCTGAATATGCTCTACAAAGTCTTCAAATGAGCTGCTCATACCAGATTTTACCCAGGAAATAAGTGCATTTGAAATAATCTGCAGTCTCTGATGACTACAAAGGTAAACAACAACAACAAAAAGTCAACATACTGAACCTAAAATCAAATAGTGGAGTAAAAGAATAAACACAAATAAAAGCTTCAAACTTAAAAAGTATATAATCAATTTTCATACCGAAACTGTAATTGTTTGTTCAGATTTTCAGCTAAATCTCTCCGTTTTAATGTCACAATCATTTCCTCATCTAACTCTGCCTTCCTCTGAATTGGTACGTATTTTTTCAACATAGCCTGTTTAATTTCAGCATATTTATCTTCAAGATGTTTCAGGTATTTAGTGAGAGCAACTAAATTGACAGATTCTTGGAGAGTCATGCCTACGGGAAAAAGGGAACAAGTCAAAAATGAAACCATGTTTGGGACTCTTGTGTTCAAATGGCAAGTCTTAGCAAAACAGATCACAGTTTGCTATGTTAAGAAATAATTAAGAAATGGTAGCATGAACTTATAACTTACTGAACATGAACAGAATTAGCACACAATTTTAAATGTGTAGCAGTTTTAAACATACCATCAATGAAGGCTGATTATCCAAAACCTGGCATCTTGAAAAGTTTTTAACTTTTTATTTTTTATATTTGAGAGAGAGAGAGAGTTTGTGCACAAGCTGCGGAGGGGGAGAGGAAGAGAGAATCTTAAGCAGGCTCCATGCTCAGTGTGTAGCTCAATCCGGGGCTTAATCTCAAAACCCTGAGATCAGGACCTGAGATGAAATCAAGTCAAAGGCTGCCTGGGTGGCTCAGTGGGTTAAGTACCCGCCTTCGGCTCAGGTCATGATCCCAGGGTCCTGGAATCAAGCCCCACATTGGGCTCCTCACTCAGCAGGGAGCCTGTTTCTCCTTCTCCCTCTGCCGCTCCCTCTGCTTGTATTCTCTGTCTCTCCATCAAATAAATAAGTAAAGTCTTGAACTCAAGAGTTGGACGCTTAACTGAGCCACCCAGGCTCCCCTGCATCTTAAAAAGTTCTAATAACCTCATTGTCACACCTTTCCAACCTTTAAATACCACTGTTAGTCAATACCACCAAGAGCTTCTGCCTAACAATTCAGGCTTTTTGTCCAAAGATTTCTAACCAACGATTCCATTAACCTACTACGACCAACCCCAGGGTAATCTGTTTATTCCCTCCAATGCAAAGTCTATAAAACCTGCCAAGCCCTCAGTCCCCAATCCCTCATTGACCACCCCCACCCCGTATTATTCATAACAACCCATTCACAACACTTGAAATGATTCCCTTATTCAGACCAATTGTTGGTTTTTAAAGGCATACATCAAAATTCTCTCCCAGAAACCTCCCTGGATTAATCCTACTCAGTTTTTAATCATTCCCTTACCCTGAATCCTCTCAGCAACTAATCAATTTGACTTATTCTCTACTTATTAATATGTACCTTATTTGTACTTTGACTCTCATAATTTTATATTTGAAAGTGAATCTAGTCCCTGCTTCCACCAAATGCAGGATGGTCGTCCAACCTGAAATCCTCTGGTATGGAGCAGTTCATTATTTTCAAGACAGAGCGTCTTCTAGTGAAACCAAATCTGACTTCCTAAAATTTCCACTTATTGATTCTGTCTCTGCATAAACACTAGTTGAAATCCTTAAAAGTTTTGAATACAGTTAGCTATTCTCTAAGTCTCCCTTTTCTCCAAGATGAGTATCTGCAACTCTTCTATCCATGCATCATACAAACTTCTCACCATCCTGACGAATTCTAGGATATACTCCAATTTATTAAAATGTGGCTTAGCTGATGATAAAGAACCAGTGAATGCTGACATCATTGGGAATCAACAATATTCACTAGAACTTAATACAGTATAGTTTTTTCATATATTATAGCAAGGATTCTCAAACTTGAGAACCACATGAAGGCCTTGCCAAAACACTGCTGAGCTCCACTCCACCCCCCACCCCAACTCCCAACCCTGGAGTTTCTGACACAGTAAGTCTGCTGTGGAGCCAGAATTTGCATTTCTAATAGGTTTGCAGGTAATGTCGACATTGATGCAGGAACCAAACCCTAACAGTCCCTCCCTTATACTTTCTATAATCCAGCCAGTCTGGAATTCTCTCAGTCTTTCAAGGTTGTTGAAGTTGTCTCATTCCCTTATGAGCCCTGGAGCCCTGGCTAAAGTTGTTCGTGAAGTCGGGCTAAAGTCCTGGTACACGTGCAGACACACACACTGCAGCACACATACACTGATTTGTAGGATAGGTGATAACTGAAAACAGTTGGGATTTCAAACATTTTTAACAAAATACATACCTGGAATAGGTTTTGAAGGATCTTTGGAGAAAGTATGATATCTTACTTCTTTTGCCTCATATTCTGCCCTAAGTTGTTTCATTTTGTCTATCTGCAATTGAATCTTTGAGGAATTATTTTCAATAACCCTCATTCTGAAAAAACAGAAAGGCTTTCTTACATTTCTTTCAAATAGTTTAGTTATTTAATCATAAGATTTAAAGTAAAACAGGTTAAATCATTACTTTATCTTGGCTAAGTATCATTTTGAACCATTATGGACTGAGGTGTTAAGTTTACAAAACAATGTCCATTAAAAATTAACTAACCTCCAAAGTGAGGAATGGTTTTCTCTCAGAGCATCAATTAAAATCTTACACTATGATTCACAATCTTACTGGAAACGCATAGGTGTTAAACATAATAATCTGGCCATAAAGTACTACATCTATTCCCTATAGTTGAAAATTACCTTTGCAATTCAAATTATTTTTGTAATTATACTAGCTTCCTGTAGCTGCTATCACAAATTGCCAAAAACTTATTGGTAGCTTAAAACAACAGCAATTTATTCTCCTAGAGTTCCAGAGATCAGAAATCCACAACCAGTATCACTGGGACAAAATCAAAGGGTTATGCCTCCTCTCAGAAGCTCTAGGGAGGGGCGCCTGGGTGGCTCAGTGGGTTAAGGCCTCTACCTTCAGCTCAGGTCATGGTCCCAGGGTCATGGTCCCAGGGTTCTGGGATCAAGCCCCTGGGGCTCTTGGGATAGAGCCCCACGTCGGGCTCTCTGCTCAGCAGGGAGCCTGCTTCCCCCTCTCTCTGCCTACCTCTCTGTCTGCTTGTGATCTTTCTTTCTCTGTCAAATGAATAAATAAAATCTTTTAAAAAATTAAAAAAGAAGAACACTTGTGATTGTATTTAAAGCCCACTTGAATAATCCAGGATAATCTCCCTATCTCAAGATCCTTAAAATAGTAACAACTATAAAGAACCTTTCTCCAAGTAAAGGAGCAATTCCAGGTTTCCAGGATTAGGACCTAATATCTTTGAGGCCATTATTCAGTCCTCGATAGTAATTTTGATCCTAGAGCTGGAGGAAGGATAGCACCTCTTTATGTTAAAACTGTTTTATTCTAGAAATAGGGATCTTAAAAACCAAGAGCTACCTCTTGGTATAAATTTCTTTTAAGCATTATTTGAAGTTCACTGTCTAGTTTATCACTGATATGTTGGCCCTGGGAGGAAATAACAGATTAAAATAAATTTAGCATATAAATGTCAGTTTCTGGCAAATTAAAAACAAGTTTGTCAGTAGAGAACTATTGCCCACATCTGATTACTATACAGAGTTCCTGGTACCTACAGATGGCTCAGAGTTAAGAGCCTGCAGTATTTATGAAAGAGGGAATGTGGAAATAAAATGCACTTTGCCTTTCAACCAAACAGCTTATGCTTGCGGAAGAAGAGCATGTTAATTAAAAGTAAACGGACTCTTGGGGTGCCTGGGTGGCTTGGTTGGTTAAGTATCCAACTCTTGATCTCAGCTCAGGTCATATCTCACGGCCAAGGGATCGAGCCTGTATCAGGCTCCGTGATCAGCAGAGTCAGCTTGAGATTCATTCTCTCCCTCTCCCCACTCCCTACTCACATTCTCTCTATTTAAATAAATCCTTTAAAAAAAAAAAAAAAAAAAGAATTGAAGGCAGGGACTCAGATACTTACACATGAATGTTTATAGAGGCACTATTCACAATAGCCAGAGGTAGAAACAACCCAAGTATCCATCAATAGATAAACAGATAAACAAAATGTGGTATATTCATACAATGGAATATTATTGAACCATAAAAAGGAATGAAATTCTGATATATGCTACAACACAGATGCAAAGGTAAGGAAGTTGTTGCTTCTTTCTGTAACTACCTTTAGGATCTCCTTATTTTTGACAATTCCACTATAAATCTAGTTCAGAATTTCTTACTATTTACAATGCTTGGGATTCTGGGGAGCTAAGAACCACTGTTTATAGTTACACTGACTAGGTAATATAACCAAGTAACAATCATCACCTTTTGGGCTACTTACTAATATACTTACTTTGCTTCAAGCTGGATTGTTCTTTTCCTGTGATACACCAATGCTGTGGGCTCTGCTGCCAAAGCTTTAAGTTTTCCATGAAGACAAAATGCAGCTCTTTGGCCTTCCTTCACTGTCTCAATAAAGCCATCATATTCTTTTTTGATTGAAGTAAGAATGGATTTGTATGCAGTGACATACTCTATTACCTGAAACATTATTTTTCTGCCTATGATACTGAATTTTTTTCTAGAAGACTATGGATCAAAAGCCTTGCAAACAGCATTGTAGATTATTTCTTAAATGAAACATGATAAGCAGTTAGAAGTCTTAAATTTTAATATCCAGGGTATTAAGACAACTAATATTTACTCAATATGTACTTTGGGAATCATTACAATACTATGAGCTTAAATATTTTTGCTCTACTTAGTATGAACACATACATCATATGATGTCAGTTAAAACCAATACCAGGTCTAATTATGCCAATTATAGATCTTTGAAATATAATTGCCCATCATCCCTTACTATCTCCAAATTTAGTCTCTGGCTTCATTCAGACCTTAAAATCCTGGATTCCCTTCACCTCTCTGTTTTTCTAACCTATCGGCTCCTACTGGCTAATCAATACTCTCAATTCCCCAGTTGCATTTCTATTGCTAAGATGTCAAGCGCAACTATAGAAAACCTGCTACATATTCATAGTTTCCAATGGTGTGTATAAGTAGAGATTATCTCTAGAAGGATAGTAAAAGAAAACAGAAACAGTGGGTGCCTGCAGAGAAGCAAAGAGGAAGCAGGGTTTGAGGCGAACAGGACCTAACTTTCCAATCTATATTCTTCTTTATTGGCTTTCTTTTCTTTTCTCTTCTTTTCTTTCTTTTTCCTTCCTTCTTTCCTTTACCTACCTTCCTTCCTTCCTTCCTTCCCTATCTTGTGTATGCATTACCACACAAAAATAATTAATAAGCATTTTAAGTAAATTAAAAAACAAAAACTTATAAATAATTTATGGTTTCCAAACTCTGCATATGAGGATTTTAGAAGGGATCAATATGTATAGGGAATAGATATGATCAATCCATAATTTTCCCCGAAAGCTGAATATTATGCTGTCTACTCCAGCTACATCTCTAGTCTCTGTTATCCCCCACTGGTTTTCTGTTAGCTAACAAAATCTAAAAAAAATTATCTGTTCTGGAAGAGATCTGGTCTATCAAGAAATAGTACAAGGAGATTAGTGGTAAATACCAGTAAAGAATATGTGAATTGGAGATACTGGTTGTCTTTTTGACATTATTACCCATCTACCCAAACCAGGAGGACGGCCACCCAGGAACCTTTAATGAAACAGAGGCTATTACTCTGTAGTCTTCCAAATTAAATACCGCACTGGTATTCCTGGCCATCTTCCACTTCACATGCCTCTAGGATATGCCACAACAATCCAATATAATTTGGATACGTTAATGGAGAGAACAGACTTGTAATGACACCACAATCAGCTCCCATACTTGCTTGCTAGAAGACACAGGTTTCAGAACACTAATAGGAACTGTTAAGAATGCACAGAAAATGCATAAAAGGAAAGGAAACACATGGCACACTACAGGTAGAATCCAATTTTGCTTGACTCACAAAAATATTTTAAAATGTAGGAAATTTCACCAAAAACTCTATTTCCATTTCTCCTGAAAACTGAAAATCTACCAACATGAATCCCCACTCCTAATGGCAGTAATCAGCTAGAGCTTTACACTGAATTTGTTCTTCATTTTGCCACTGTGCTCATGACTCCTTATTCTCTTATAGCCAACCTACTTAACCCTGCCATACGGCCTTCCTGGCTCTACATTATTCAAGTTTGAGGGTCAGGTTTGCATTAAACTCGAGACTTGGTAAGTAGCGAGGTCTGAGCGAGAAGAGGAAGGGTAGTCATTCCACCTCAGCTCCTCTATATGGACACAGGCTACCTGTACATGCTACCAGAAACACAAAAACCAGTCATTTCCAGAGGACAGTTGCCTCCATAATTCACCCTTTTCTATAGATGCTCACTCTTCCTAGCTTTGGTCTTCCTTGCTTACTAAGTATTTGGCTCTTTCTACAACCTACCCTCAATTCTTGTTACAGGAGTCTCAGGTCCTCCTTGCTTGACTTAGGCACCATTCACTGGCAAAATCCTCTACGTGTGATTCTAAGCAGAATTTGGTATTTGTTCTCTGATTCCAAGTACTCAGAGATGCAAGTTAATACTTTCATCATTGCCCAATTAGATCCTTCCAAGGAAAGAAGGAAGATTAGAGAAGGCAGTAATTAATAGCTTTTTAACAATCAAATGTGCTGGAATAACATGAAAATGGAAAGACCAGGAACGCTTGGGTGGATCAGTTGGTTAAGTGTCTGCCTTTGGCTCAGGTCATGATCCCAGGTTCTGGGACAGAGTCCCACATCAAGCTCCTTGCTCAGAAGGGAGCCTTCTTCTCCCTCTGCCTGCTGCTCCCCCTGCTTGTATTCTCACTACCCCGCCACCATGCCCTCTCTCTGGCAAATAAATAAATAAAATCTTTTAAAAAATGGAAAGACCAATTATATTGAGAAACTAGAAGAAAAGTTTCTCTTAAGTACCAACTAATTTCTATTTCAGACCCCTCTCAGTCCTGAAGAACAGGACTCTTTACAAGGCACAAATGTACAACTTATTATTGTACAATGGACAGATAGTTCACATGGAAATCTTGGGAGGTAGGGAGAAAAGGACTACAGATGTAAATATTATCTTTTATTTATTCCCATGTCTTTTCTCTAAGAATTAAATTAACTAACACCACCTCCAAAATGACTTCACTAGAGCTATACTAATTTAAAGCAGACAGCTCTTCATGTAAAAAAAAACTTCCAATAAGTATCAGCATTTGGGCATGCCAAGACAATCGTGTCACCATTATGATAACTTTCCTCTGCTGGTTTCAGGTAAATAGAGTCTTAGCATGATTCTTTTTTTTTTTTTTTAAGATTTTATTTATTTATTTATTTGACAGACAGAGATCACAAGTAGGCAGAGAGGTAGGCAGAGAGAGAGGGAGAAGCAGGCTCCCCACTGAGCAGAGAGCCCGATGTGGGGCTCAATCCCAGGACCCCAGGATCATGACCTGAGCTGAAGGCAGAGGCTTTAACCACTGAGCCACCCAGGTGCCCCAGCATGATTCTTGATATTGATGCAACCATTCAAAACACTGCCTTTAAACATTCATACGATATATTCCTTAATGACTCAAAAGCAGTATCACTGATCATAATGACATATAAAATGAGGCTAACCTGCCAATGTACCAATTCTAAAAGATAGTGTTCTTAGATGACTTAAAAGAAAAGACTGTTTATTTTATACTCTTATGAATACTCATCAATTTTCTTAATTCCACTTATAGGTACAAACTACTACTTTATGCTCATTTTTCCTTAGAGTGATGCACTATGTTTTTAATTAGAGGAGAAATAAGATGCATAGTGTATACTGTTTAAAAACTAAACAAAAGGGGCACCTGGGTGGCTCAGTGGGTCAAAGCATCTGCCTTCAGCTCAGGTCATGATTCCAGGGTCCTGGGATCGAGCCCCGCATCCAGCTCTCTGCTCAGCAGGGAGCCTGCTTCTCCCCCCGACTCTGCATGCCTCTCTGCCTACTTGTGATCTATCTGTCAAATAAATAAATAAAATCTTTAAAAAAATTAAACAAAAGACTGAGTTCCTATTTTGCCTGTGACTGTTTTACTCAGAAATCAATAGTCTACAGAATTCTTTTTTTTTTTTTTAAGATTTTATTTATTTATTTGACAGACAGAGATCACAAGTAGGCAGAGAGGCAGGCAGAGAGAGAGGGGGAAGCAGGCTCCCTGCTGAGGAGACAGCCCGATGCCGGGCTCCCTCCCAGGACCCTGAGATCATGACCGGAGCCAAAAGCAGAGGCCCAATCCACTGAGCCACCCAGGCGCCCCAAGTCTACAGAATTCTTAAGATAAATAATTATTTCTTCTGGGTAAAGAGGAAAGGATGCTGATTTCACTTATTCAACTGCCAGGGCATCTTCCAAGGAGGTTAAAAAAAGGTAAAAAAAAACAAAAAAAAACCAACCAACAAACAAAAAAAAACCAAGGAACCAAAGGGGAAACTGCAATTGTTTGTAAGGAAAAACAAGTGTTTCTAAAATCTTAAAAAGCAAAAATCAAATGTTATCTAAAGCCATAACATTTTCTAAACTCCTCTATTTCCAATGTTTGGTCCAGTCACCCCTCTTGTTTGCTGGACCTATCAAGACCTCTAACTCACAAAGGATTCCAACTTAATATGCTAGATCCAATCAAAGCCAAGACTTACAACAATTAGCAGGTTCCTGCTTGGCAGCCCAATTCCTAACAAATCAGATATTCTTAGATAAAAGGCCAAAAGGATGTTAGAAGGCACAACTAAGTTGTTGCTCAAAAACTGACAGCCTGTACTCAAGCTAAAACAATCAAAACACTCATTAAGTATCTAGTGACAGAAATCCAGCACTGTATTTTCCCCATTCATCCCTTCCCAATACACTGGATGAACTTCTCAAAATTGACAAATGCCGTGTATTCAACAAGCAGTGATGTTACTGAGGCAAGAATATTAGCTGTCAAGATAGACCATTTCCACCCCATGAAAACTCCCTCATTTTATGAGCGTTGATACCTTATCAAAAACGTTTCGGTATATGATGTAATATTCATCAGCAGGTCCTTCCTCGTTACAGCCCACTCTTTCAGTTTCTGTGATTATGTATCTTTGCATACTTTCCAAAAATTCCTTGTCACTCCTACTAATGATAGGAGGGAGAACTGCATGTTTATTTATTTCTTGAATGGACATATGTCACAATCTGCACACTTGTTCACCAGAGAAGACTTAAGTCTTGACTTGCTTTTCCAACAAAGCCAAAACTTCGGTAAGCCTGAAAGAAAAAAAGACCATCAATTGATCTGAAGCTTAAAATAAATCAAGTCATTTCCAATAAATTTATAATAAATTGTAATACAAATAACATAATAATTTAATTTATAAAAATTTAATAATAATATAAATAAAAATTATAATGAATTAAAATATTTATCTCAGAGATAAATATTTCAACCTATGAATTAAAAGATCTTAACTATTCTACTGTCAAGTGCTATACCTCTGGGATAGAAATACCAAACACCAGTCAATAAAGACCTCTTTTCTTAGTAACCAAGCCTATGTGTCATGTGATTGGATGGTTTCTTATGTTTAGTTCAATACTTTCTAACAGAAGGTTTACCACTTTGCTTGTTTCACATGAGAGAACCAACTTGGAAGCCTCCTAATGATATAAACAAGGTCAAATACTTCTCTACGCATGTGCTTACTTGGCCCAGGTAGTCATGATAGCTACAAACAACTCATTAATTTATTTCATGATAAGCTTCATTATAATTCTTATCTGTAAAATAAACATACCAACTAAAAAGTGAGAAGTCAGAACTTCTGCTAAAATCTACCCATCAATGATATCAAAGGTAACAGTCCTTTTCCAGCACAGTTTCAAGCTTCTACATTCCATGGCTCTTTAAATAAAGAATCATTATCCAGTTGGATACAGAAGTTGATTCCTGAAAACTATTCACATTAACACCAAACAGAACCCATGGCTTACTGAAAAATATCCAGCAAGGCAAAACATTTGAACTCTTCCCAATTCTCCCCTACCCATGAATATTCAGGTATAAAACTTGGAAAATAGGGGCGCCTGGGGGGGCTCAGTGGGTTGAGCCTCTGCCTCCAGCTCAGGTCATAATCTCAGGGTCCTGGGATCGAGCTCCACATTGGGCTCTCTGCTCAGCACAGAGAGCCTGCTTCCTCCTCTCTCTCTGCCTGCCTCTCTGTCTACTTGTGATCTCTGTCAAATAAATAAATAAAATCTTAAAAAAAAAAAACTTGGAAAATATAAACCAAAGAAAATTAATGAGAAACTAAAAATCATACAGAATCCTCCACCCAAACACAATGATTATTTAATATTTTGGTATATTTCTTTCCAGTTTTTATAATTACAAAAATTAGGATCACATTCTATATTCAGCTTTGTATCATCATTTTTGGGGGAAGATTTTATTTATTTGACAGACACAGATTACAAGTAGGCAGAAAAGGCAGGCAGAGAGAGAGAGGGGGAAGCAGGCTCACCGCTGAGCAGAGAGCCTGATGCAGGGCTCGATCCCTGGACCCTGGGATCATGACCTGAGCCGAAGGCAGAAGCTTAACCCACTGAGCCACCCAGGCGCCCCATCCTCATTTTTTTTCACTCAATATTAAAAGCACTTTCCTACATCGTTGAATAGTTTTCAGAACATGACTTCTAGGAACCTGGGTGGCTAAGTCGGTTAAGTGCCTGCCTTGGGCTCCAATCATGACCCCAGGTTATTGGGAGAAAAGTCCTGCATCAGGTTCCTTGCTCCGAGGGAATCTGCTTCTCCCTCTGCCTAATGCTCCCCCTGCTTGTGCGCGCTCTCTCTGACAAACAAATAAATAAAATCTTTTTTTTTAATTTAAGATTTTATTTATTTGACAGAGAGACAGCGAGAGGGAACGCAAGAAGGGGAAGTAGGAGAGGGAGAAGCAGGCTTCCCACTGAGCAGGGAGCCCAATGCGGGGCTCGATCCCAGGACTCTGGGATCATGACCTGAGCTGAAGGCAGATGCTTAAGGTCTAAGCCACCCAGGCACCGCTCAAATAAATAAAATCTTTAAAAAAAGAAAATGACTTCTAATAATTGTGTATTTGACTAGCACACCATACTTAATCATTCCCCCACTGTGTTGAACATTTCCACTATAAAGCTGTGATGAATAAATGTCTAGATCAATTTTACCATGTTTTAGTGATATAATTGATATCTGGCTATTTAAAATGACATAGATGGCCTATAAATCCTGCCCACAGGTCATATGCAGGAGAAGGGAGACACCAAAATAATTACCAAAGTTTTAAAGACCTAATTTACTTTATGTTGATGAACTGGACAATGAAAAACCAGTTTGTAAATGAACATAGGTAGTTCCAATAAGGTAAAAACCCATAAATGGATCAACAGTTTTCCCAAGTGAGAAATCAATTTCCTTATTCACTCATTCAACTAATATTTATTGTTTACTAACTGCCAGCATTATTTTATAGCTAGATTTTCAGTAATAAATAAGATAAAGTTCTTGGCTCCTTGGAGCTTACAATCTAGTAGGAGAAACAAACTATAAATAAACAATGTAATTTCAGATAGTAAAAGACAATAGTGGAAGAAGGAAGGAATGGATGTGACCACTGGAGAGTTAGTGGTTATATCGGAATACCAGTGGCCTCCAATGAACTTTAGGATAAAATCTAAGTTCCTTCACTTAGCCTATGAATGGCCTGTAGGAACTAGGTAGTCCAAATCTTTCTCCCCGTCCAAATTTTGTGCCCCTGCCATGAATTTGCTGAGAGTCCTGCATTGATTCTCTCCCATCTCTGTATTCTCTCTCTCCATCCTCAACACTCCCTGCCCCCACCGAGATAAGACTCCTATTACCACTCTTATTCACTTGGCTTTTACTCATTTTTCAGATCTCAGCTTATATAGCTCCAGGAAAGCTGCCCTGAATTCCTTTAAACTTGGTCAACTTCTACATTCTCCCATGGTACTGTGCATATCTTCTATCATGGTATTAGCACTCAGCCACTCTATAATAGAGACTTTCTGTTTATATTCTCTACTTCTCCCAATAGGCAGGAACCAAAATGTTCTCATTCCCCATTATCCTTCCCTACCTATATGCTTTCCAGTGCACAGTACAGTTTCTAGCAGAAAATGTACTAAAAAAATGCTTAATAATCAATAATCACTTAGCAATAATGTGGTCTGCTCAGAAGACATGACTTGTGGTGCCTCAAACTACAACACAGCTAAAGCGACTGTTTCTCAGCATCTACAAAATGCCCGAGTCACATAAACCAACTCAGATGACCTTTCGCTCACTCATTCATATTAGACACAAAGGGATACAGAGAAAACAAGTCACAAAGATTCCCAGTCAAGTCTATTGGACTAGTTAAATAACCCACTGCTACAGAGCAGAGAGGGTAGTGTGACAGAGGTGGGCACAACGGACTCCAAAAGCCAAGAGGGGCACTTTGCTAGTTTGTGGGAGAGGGCAGGGAAACATCAGGAAAAACATCTAATGGAACATCACCTAGGGCAATGCTTATGTTGTGTTGCATTTATTTATCCAATAAATTGGGGGAAGCATACCTACTGTGTCTGTCACTATTCTAGACACTAGAGATACAGCACCAAACAAAACAACATCCCTAACCTCCCAGAAGTTACATTCAAATGGAGAGACAGACAACACCCCCAAATACAGATGACACATGAGGCTAAGTTATATAAACAAATAAAGCAAGGAATGGGGACTAGAGAGAAGGTGAGAGAGTGCTATTTTATACAAGGCATTATGCTGGGAGAGAAGAAAGCCCTCACTGATAAGGTGACATTTTAGGGGTTTTTTTTGGGGGGGGGTTTAAATTCATTTGACAGACAGAGATCACAAGTAGGCAGAAACACAGGCAGAGAGAGAGAGGAAGCAGGCTCCCCGTGGAGCAGAAAGCCCGATGTGGGGCTCGATCCCAGGACCCTGGGACCATGACCTGAGCTGAAGGCATAGGCTTTAACCCACTGAGTCACCCAGGCGCCCCAAGGTGACATTTTAAAAAGTAGTTTGAAGATTCCTGGGAGGAGTGCTTGATGCAGACAGATAAGCAAGTCCAAAGGCTCAAAGCAGGAGAGCATCTCTGACAAACACCAAGAAGGCCAGTGGGGCTAGAAGAGAATGAAAAAGGCACAAAGGAGGTAAGGTCAGAGAGGTAGCTGCCAGATCCTGTAGGATATAAGGCCTTGAAGTCAGGACCACTACCAGTTCCACCATGGGGCATGTTTGCACAAGTTAGAAAAAGGTGTCCCAGGGCATGTCTGAGAGGTACTGAGTAGTCAGCTGGATATGTGAACGCAGAGTCTTAGTGAGTGATCTGAGTGAGAGATAAGTTTATCAGTCATGTGCATACAAATGGTATTTAAAAGTATGAGATGGATGGGGCACCTGGGTGGCTCAGTCCATTAAGTGTCCAACTCTTGATCTCAGCTCAGGTCTTGATCTCGGGGTCATGAATTCAAGCCCCACATTAGGCTCCACACTGGGCATGGAACCTACTTAAAATAAAAATTTAAAAAAATAGTTATGAGGCAGAATGAAAATGACCTGGGAAATGTCAAAAAGTAGAGGTCTGATGAATTGGCCTTGGTGAGGGGGGGCACTCCAAAGTTTAGAGGTCTGGTAGATCAAGAGAAAGCAGCAAAACATCTTGGGAAAGTGTCCAGGAAAGTAGAAGTGAGAGAGGTATCCTGGAAGTCAGGGTAAAAAAAGGAAAAAAAATAAAAAAGTTTCAAAGAGGGAGAGAGTAACCAACTGTGTCAAATGCTGACAGATCAAATAAGATTAAATGACCAGTGAATTTAACAATAGGTGGTGATTAGTGACCTACAAGAGCTATTCCACTGGAATGGTAGGGACAAAAACCTAATTGAAGTAGGTTCAATCAGTGGAAGGGGAAAACTGGAGACAGTAAGTATAGACAACCTTTGAAGAAGTTTTGTTGTAAAGATGGAGACAAGTTGAAAGAATATGGGATGAACAAGGTTCCAGGAAGAAGAAATGGATTTTTCAGAAGTGCCAAAGCATGTGAGAGGTAAGCTAGGAACTTCAATTAGCTCAGTCATTAAAGTGTAAAGTGAGTAATAGGTTTGACAGCATAGGCTGAAAGGGAGGCAGAGGCAGAATATCATACTAAAGAATTTGGATTTTTATCCTGAAGGTGAAGCAGAGTAACGATATAATCACCTTTACTTTTTTAGAATATTCTGGGGGCAAAAATGAGGATGGGTTAGAAAAGGAGAAAGACTGAAGACAGGTGATAAGTTAGAGAATTAACTCTTCTAGGAGAAAATAAAGGAGAGCCTGAATTTGGGGTTGGGGCTGCAGAGGAGAGGGCACAGAGATAGAGAAGACATCAGAAAGGTACATTAGAAAAGATTCTCTGGTCTGTGCAGTGGAGAAAGGCCAGAGGAAGGTGTGACTTGCTTCTAATGGGCCAGCCTTCCTAGGAGAGAACCCTGCACATACTCCCAAATTCTTGCCCTTGAAAGATTTCCTTCACAACTACTCCCAATGTCCCGACTTGGAAATTCTACAACCAACTACTCATTCCGCAGGTTTCTTTCCCATATGGCTTCATTTTAAAATTTGAAAACTCCGGAGATTTTCAACATATTAAACTGTTTCACACTAAGGAGTCCTACACCAGGCCCAGAACCTTCCTCAGACTGGGACAGATTTGGGGGTTGACGACGGGGAGGAGTTATAGTTAGAAAAAGATGAACCCAAGGTTTTGAATACTACCTATCTTTGTTTGGCTGGAGCTGATCACATGAATTCCCTGCCCTCGGAGGCCAAAGCGACTGCGGGCACATTGCCGATCCCCCGCCCCTCACTGCTTGTGTCTGTGAGTGAACGATACCCTCCTTCCCCGACCCTCTCCCGCTTCTTAACCTTTCCTCCTAGTCATTTAAGTCTCGTTTCCACCTCAAACCATTACTCCGCTTCTCCCATCCTCCCTCCTCACCTGAACCCCTTTCTCCAAACACTGACTCCAACGCTTGTAGATAGTTACTAGGGAACCGTAGGTGTGGAATTGCATCTTGGGACAAGTAGTCCTAACTAAAAGAAAACAGTGGAAAACTACAATCCCCAGAAGGCAGTTCCATTTCCTCCCTTTTACTCCAATAAGGACCCCCTCAACCCCACCCCTTTCTAAAGACCCTCCTAGCCACGTGGCTTGTATGGGCAAACCCTTTTAAAGCCATTTTTCGTTTGTTTAAATCTACTATTTCGAGAGCACACTGAGGGTTAAAGTGAGAAACAAGTTCAGGCAAGAAAGGAAGAATGAGTTTCATGGCCCCGTCTGGCGGCATGTGGTTAGACAGCCCCTGTAACAGCAGTCCGGCATTTGACGTGGTCACCTAAGAGGTGGGGCCTCTGGCGGGGGCGCCAGGAAACCCCGTGGGCCGGAGCCTTGCTTTCCTTTCCGATCCGCCATCTGCGGTGAGTGTATGTTCTCGGGCGTCTCTCGGGCCAGCGGCGTATCCGCTGCACTGTTCTGTGTTCCCACGTCTGACCCTCCTTCCTTTTCCTCAACCTCAGGTGGAACCGCCGCCAGGATGCAGATTTTCGTGAAAACTCTTACGGGGAAGACCATTACTCTCGAGGTACGGGTCAGATGGCGTGAGGAAGTCAAGGCCTGAATAAGAGCCTGAAGTGGAGTCTGGGACTCCCCCCGCTTTCTGCCGTAAAATGCGCTTGAGAGCCTGGGTTCCGAAAACTGTCCCTGAATTGAGGGTTGTTGGCTGAGTAGGGGCCTAGGGCTGATTTTCGAGATCTGAAGTGCGGGTTCTTAGCTCTTTAATAGTTCCGACCAGTTAGCCAAAGGGGGGGCCCGCGGTGGGGGGAGGGAGGCGCTCCCACCGGTGGGCGCGAGCACGTGTGGCGCAGCCGCCGCTGTGGGACCTGGGCTGGGCTTGGCTCAGGAAGTGTGCTCGCCGGGGGCAGTCCTGGGTGCGTTGTCTGCTCCCTCGGTGAGTGGTCAGCTTTGCTGGGGTAGGCTTCAGCTCTCCACCGGCTAGGTTCTGTGGTAACTTGCAAATTGAATTGGGCGTTTTTTCTAGTTTTTTTTACTGTGATATCGGTATTTGCATTTTTAATCTCATAGGTTGAACCCTCGGATACAATAGAAAATGTGAAGGCCAAGATTCAGGACAAGGAAGGCAAGTAATATTTTCTAGTTCAGGATATTAACCTGTACCGGCGCCAGCATAACTACTGGGCATACGTGCTGTTCGTGGGGTGGGAAGATGTCGGATTGACAAAGTGAAATGCTTTTGAAATAATAACAAATGTTTGTGAGCCTGGGGCCAACCAGGGCTGCTCTTCCTAATTGTGAACTTGGGCCAGCTATTTTAATTCTCTACCCTGCTTCATCCATAAAATGAAGGTGGTAGTAATATGTATTAACTGTTATTGGGATTAAATAAGGTCAGTTGTGCAAGCGTTTAACATGCCTAGCCTGTAGTAAGAATTCAGTGAGTGCTATTAGTACCCTTTATCTGAGTAAGGATTATCCATAAATCTAAGCAGATGCCCTTGTTCTGATGTGACTTTATTTTTTATTAGGAATTCCTCCTGATCAGCAGAGACTTATCTTTGCTGGCAAGCAACTGGAAGATGGACGTACTTTGTCTGACTACAACATTCAAAAGGTCTGTTTGGAGGAAAGAGCAGTCCTTTAAATGTAAATTTTCCTTTGTAAGTTTTGATGAGCACACAAAAGTGGGGGATAATAACGTTAGCAATAGATTCCTAGGTGACTCTTGCATTAACATTGCAGAGACACTGCTATAGTTTCTCACAGCCTGGATTGTGTAGATTGCATCCCATGGTGTGACTTAATGTGTTCTTAAATCTCCCTATAAACAAGTAGTTGATTCCCCCTCCCCCAAGCTTATCTGTGGTACTGTATTTATCAAATCCAGTTAGAAGGTGTGTGAGGCTAGTTGCCCCTTAGTGGAATATGAGCATTGATTAATTTCATCCTCTTCCATTAACAGGAGTCCACTCTTCATCTTGTGTTGAGACTTCGTGGTGGTGCTAAGAAAAGGAAGAAGAAGTCTTATACCACTCCCAAGAAGAATAAGCATAAGAGAAAGAAGGTTAAACTGGCCGTCCTGAAATACTATAAGGTGAGCCAATGTAATAAAAACGTTTCTGGGTGCCTTGTTAGCACAGTAGGCAGCGTGTCAGTCTCATAAAAACGTTTTTATCCACAGATTAATAAATTTTGTTTGCATCTCTGGTTCTAAACTTTCTATTAAATTTTTGTTTTAGAAATTTATAAATTTTTGTTTTATGTTTGGTATTTGAATAAGGTTCATATGAGGTTCACTTTTAGCTGCTTATTCCAAACTAAGTTCTGATTTTGAAGTCGGATCTGGGTTTAGGTCTTAACTCTCAACCACTTGAAAGGCAAGACTTTAATGGGCTCTGAACTATTTTGTTGTGATAATTACTAGTGAGGATTTTGAGTGCTTTGGTTTTAAATACAAAAAACTACACTTTTGTGATATTAAAGGTTGAATTTTGAGTCACTTAGACTTCAGAATATGTTGTAAAATTATCTTAACAGCAGGTTTGTACTTATTTAGGTGGATGAGAATGGCAAAATCAGTCGCCTTCGTCGGGAGTGCCCTTCAGATGAGTGTGGTGCTGGAGTTTTTATGGCTAGCCACTTCGACAGACATTACTGTGGCAAATGTTGTCTGACTTACTGCTTCAACAAACCAGAAGACAAGTGATTATATATGAGTTAATAATAAAAGGCATGAACTAATGAACATTTAATTGTTGAATTTTATTCCAGCAACTTAGAGTGGTTTTAAGTATCCAACTGATGATCACACCATTTTGATAAACTATACATACTTTGGCAGAAAAATTAAGGTTGTATTTAATACCGGTTATCTAATTAAGTAAAAGCCAGTTTCTGTCAGTTTTTTTGTCCATACTACTGAAATTTTGGACCAGGTAATTCTTCGAGGACTGTCCTTGTGCATCATGGCCTCTACCCACCTGATGCCAGTAGCACACCACCCATTCCCACCACCAGGTATATCCAGATTTGCCAAGTGATCCCTGGCATGGTGAGGAAGAGGGAGCTTCCCCCCTCCACTCCAAGAAACACTAATTTGTATGAACTGGTGTTACATCTTGGTTAAACAAAGACTGTGATTCATTTGTTTCATATATAAAACATGTAAAGGCTAAGCTTTCAGTAGTAAATTAGACATCCTGAGTCCCTGGGTGGTTTGGCTGGGATGGATATATGCTATCTACATACAAGGGTATATTCTGTAATGTTGAGTGTGAAATCTTGGAATTTTAAACACTTTCTCCACTAGTTTGTTAACACTGAAAAATAAAGTTTTTGAGAAGTATTTGGCACCATATTTTGTCCATAACTAAATTCAGGGAGGTTTGCTTATCTTGATACCACTCAACTAAAACACGGACTTGAAGTTTATTATAAAGTGATTATATTCTATGGCACACCAATAATTAATTGCCTTTTACCACACCATTCTTTTCAGGATTTCTACTTGGAGTCATGCTTAAATAAGGTTTCCTATTTCTGTAGTGTTTTGACAAGTTATCCATGTTAGTATTTGGAGTAACTAGTAGGGTATTTTTTGACCAGAAGTGGTGAATTCTTACCTTCACTAAAGCAAAACTAGTTGCTCTCTACAATAAAGCAAGACATTTGTTTATAGTTTTTAATTTATTTTTTTAAGTAATAATCCGCCCAGCATACGGTTTGAGCCCTGGGATTAAGAGTTAATATGCTCTACCAGGCACCCCATTGTTTACATTTTTTTTTTAATATTTTATTTATTTATTTGAGAGAGACACAGAGCATGAGCGAGGAGAAGGTCAGAGAGAGAAGCAGACTCCCCATGGAGCTGGGAGCCCGATGCGGGACTCGATCCCGATCCCGATCCTGGGACTCCGGGGTCATGACCTGAGCCGAAGGCAGTCGTCCAACCAACTGAGCCACCCAGGCGTCCCATTGTTTACATTTTTAATAAAATTTTAAAATCCTGGATCCCAGGAAGTCTTGGCTGGAAATTGTTTTTCTTCATAACAAATAATTTCATCTCCCACTTTAAATTCTATCTTTTCTTCACTCAAACTGAGACCGCAATCCATTCCAGTTTTGATGACTGAAACGTCATCTTTATGGTGTTTCAATGAGCTTAATGAACCTTAAAACAGAAAAAATCCAAGGTACATATATATGCAACAAGAAATAAATACTACTAAGTGCTATACAGCTGGTATTGAAATTAAAACTGAAATTCTTGAGTTTTACGGTCACTTTAAATGACAACTAAATACTATGGAAAATCCAAAGGAAAATGGTTTGCTGTAAACAAGACAGGGTTTGCAGTGAAAGATAACTAAATCTCCCATTTCAAAGGGACTTTGCAGAGGACTGGCATATTCAGGACTTAATGAGATAAACTCCGCAAAAGACTACAGGCAAAGGTCAAAAGGAAGTAAGCAAATACAGTGTTGCAGAAAAGTACAGAACACAGCTAGAAAGGTAGTTTTGGGGCCAATTTTTAGAAGCTTAGAAAATTAGATTCCTGACTTACTAGGATTATTATTATAGGTTATTAGAACTTGGAGGGAGCCCATCACCAAGACCAGGTTTGAGTTCCCAAGAAGGAATGGCCTGAACAAGGATACGGGAGTGAACGATTCTCCGATGGTTATACAGAATACGGTTTTGGTGACTGGATCTGATGTCTATTAGAAACAGACTGTGATGTTGCTTACCCTTCCAAATAAGCTCTCCATTACGGAT
Source organism: Lontra canadensis (assembly GCF_010015895.1). Taxonomy (NCBI): domain Eukaryota; kingdom Metazoa; phylum Chordata; class Mammalia; order Carnivora; family Mustelidae; genus Lontra; species Lontra canadensis. Next base: position 1,332,326 of record NW_022631055.1, on the reverse strand, counting down.
TAATTTAAATTTTTTTTGTTTTTCTAACTGTCCCTTTTGGACTCTGCAGCCAGCCACAGGAACTTTCTTCTTCCCTTCTGTTACAGAAAAGGTAGCTAATATAGAAGCTTCACCTTAAGAAAAAAGAATATTAAGTACACAGAAAACAAAGATTCTAAGAAATACATAATTTCACATATTCCGCATGGCAAGAACGGAAGTGAGAAAAATACAAACTCAAGCACAGATAGAAATCCAAGTTTTCTTTGATTCTGCCAACTTTATTTTCCTGACCACTATTAGAAACATAAACATGAGGGGTTCCTGGATGGCTTACTTAGTTAAGCCTCTGCCTTTGGCTCAGGTCATGATCCCAGGGTCCTGGGATGTAGCCCCTGAATCCCAGTGGGGAGCCTGCTTCTCCCTCTACCGCTCCCCCACTCCTGTTCTCCCTCTCAGTCTTGTGCGCACAGTGGCTCTCTCAAATAAAAATCTTAAAAAAACAAAAAAAAAACCATGAAATCCCTGGGTTTTCTTGGAAAAGAACATCACAAGAATACATGTTTGCCAAAAGAATAAACAAAAGAAAGTGGAATTCATTTTCTTAGCTGAATAAAATGTATTAGAAGATTATAGTTTACTGTCTGTTCCATTAAAACCTACTTTTCAGCTGTCCCTCTATATTTTCTCAAAGATCATCTGTTGGGACACCTGGGTGGCCTGGTCAGTTGAGCATCTGCCTTCAGCTCAGGTCATGATCCCAGGGTCCTGGGATCGAGTCCCATATTGATCTCCTTGCTCAGGAGGGAGCCTGCATCTCCCTCTGCCTGGTGTTCCCCCTGCTTGTGTACTTTCTCTATGACAAATAAATCCTTAAAAAAAAAAAAAATTTGTTTTTAGCTGACTTATTTTTATCTCCCCATGGGTAATTTATATCCACTTAAGAATACTAATTCTGTGACTCAAGCTTAATTTTTTTCACTGAAAATTAAATTATCATCATGTTTAACAGGTCAGAAAAAAAATCTAAAATCTCCGGACCGTAAGAACAGAGAAAATGGTTAAGTAAGTCTCATAAATTTAGGTTTCCAGCTGGCCAAGGGATATGCTAGAAGAAAGTTTTTAAATACGTGATACTTAAATGTAAAGTTAACCATCTTCTCATGGTGGATTTCCCTGCCAGCTTCCAGGACAAAAATCAATGGCTTCCTCCACAGCACTATATATAATCTTTATCCTCCCCATTACGGTCTAATTTGTACTACAATTAGTTGTTGATGTCTAAATTTTAGGGCCTCTGTATGCTCAAGGCAGAAGCACAATGTCGCAGATGGCAGGTGTTTACAATACATATGTAGTTACACTGAATAGATCCATAGTAGTCATTTTTTTCTACAACACAGGATATATATTGGAACAGTGAAGATATTTCAACAGTGAACTACATTTTCCCCTAAACTTTGCTTTCAAGTGTTATTTACAGCACCTAAGATAAGAATTTTCAAAATTCAGTGAACACTCACCTATTGCATGCTCTTCCACAGTGCACGGCAATCTGCTGCTCAATTCCTCCTGCAAATCTTCAATCAGGTGGTAAATGATTTTGTGAAGTTTAATTTTTACTCCTTTTTTTGCAGCAGACTTTAGGATAACATTGCCTACATTCACATTGAAGCCATATATAACACCTGGCAAGCAGAAAAACAATAAAGTAACACAAATACTGCATTAAACACTTCTTTCAAGTAGAAACTCAAATCTAAATATTGTTTTATTTGCAGGGCACCTGGGTGTCAGTGTCTGCCTTCAACTCAGGTCATAATCTCAGGGTCCTGGGATCGAGCTCTGCATCGGGCTCTGCTCAGCGGGAAGCCTGTTTCTCCCTCTCTCTGCCACTAGCACTACCCCGCCCCCGCAACTTGAGCTTGTTCTCTCTCTCTCTAATAAATAAAATCTTATAAAAAATAGTTTTATTTCCTTCTATGTAAATTAAAAGCAAGTACGGAAAATGAGAAATTCTGTAATTTTTTCTCATGAAAACTTATTAGTTTCCAAATTAATGACAAGATTTTATAAATTATCATTTAATAAGGAAAATTATGATTTTTAAATCCATCCATTTAAGAGACAAAAGTGCCCATAGTATGCAAGGCAGTATGCTAAACACAACTTTGATTCTTATACCAGAGAAATAAAAATTGATTAGGGCTGAAATACATTATTTTAATAACTGTATTACTAAATTATAATCTTATTGTCTACAACTTTTTGCGGGTTACTCATAAGTATTAATTTGCCCAAAAGATGGTCAATAACAGTAACTTAATTGGTAAAGATCAAGAGTTATTTTAGAAATGAATTTCCATGGAGCTGACCATTTTACCAAAGAATCGTGTATTTATGGGCACATGGGTGGCTCAGCAGGTTGAGTGTCTGACTCTTAATTTTGGCTCTAGTCATGATCTCAGGGCGGTGGGATGGAGCTCCACCCTCTGCAGGAATTCTGCTTCTTCTCCTGCCACTCCCCCTGCTCACACACACTCTTTTTCTCTCTCAAATAAATAAATCTTAAGAAAAAAAAAAAAAGTATGTATTTAACTGCAAATAATTTGGAGGGAATAAAAAAGTACAACACTGTTGAGACGCCTGGTTGGTTCAGTTTGTTAAGTGTCTGCCTTTGGCTCAGGTCATGATCCCAGGGTCTTGAGATCAAGTTCCACTTAGTGCTCCTTGCTCAGTGAGGAGCCTGCTTCTCCCTCTGCCCACTCCATCTGCTTGTGCTCACTCTTTCTCTCTCTGACACATAAATAAAATCTTAAAAAAAAAAAAAAAAGGCAAAACACTCTTACCTTAAGTGAAAAAAAATAATGCAAACTACTTAAGAGAAAAACACAACCAAAGTGTGTTTGAAAGTCTTATCATTAAGAATTCATTCAACATACTATCAACATTTCACAGTATAGCGTAGGCCAGTCAGTGCCTAGAAAATACTTGGAATTAACCAGCATTACTAAACATACCTTTTCAATAGTACAGGTAACATCTAATTTTAACCAAGTCCAGTCATGAGGTAGCTCCTTTCTAAGTGATTCATTAATTACTCAATAAAATGTTGGTGCTTTGCTCGATAGACTTAAAGTGACAGTCATGAGTCACCTTTTTGTACTTTTTGTATATCATAAGTTCAACTAATAAACAGTCCCCCCCGCCTTCTAGACATTTAAAGCTAAAAACAGCGCTCGCTTTGGAAGCACATACACTAAAGCTAAAAACAGCTTTGAATTTAAGAGATAGGACTTGTAAAATTACCAATAAACAAAAAACAGGTAGACAAAAGTAAAAAGATGAAGTGCTGAAGAGGCTGATTACAGTATTAAGAGCATCCAAGTCTAAATAAAGGATAACCAACCTTGGACTGGGTGGGGAATTGGGAGGGGGCAGAGGACAGTAATCTTCAAAAACCAAACCAAAACAAAACAAGAAACACTACTGAGGCTTGAGAGTTCCCGAAGGTTGCAGTACAGGGACAATGAGCAGAGCTACGGCTGCAATACTGCACATTCCATTCGGCTCCATGGCTAGGGCTCCACTACAGCAGGAAGGGGGATGCTTCTAAGGGTAAATGGCAGATTGACTAGCCAAGCAACAAAAGACAGAAGCAAATGGTTCACACTGTGTTCTAGGGAACACAGTTAAACCAATAGCAAAGAGAATCCTTACCACGAAATGTTTCAGCAAGGTTAACATCATTTTCACTGACATCACCCACACCAAAATGTACTAATTCAAGTTCACACTCATGTGAAGCATCATAGGTATCCATGATGTTCACAATGGCCTCAACGGAACCATCAACATCACCTAAATGCAGCAGAAGTTTAAAGTTACTGGTGTTAAGAGGCATTAACAGACACAGAAATGACAAAAATCTATTAAAAGCCATAACAGGAATGCCATTTACCACTAAATCCATTTTTATTTAGGTTTAGCATTATAATTATCTATTTAACTTTAAATAAAGTATAATGAACCAAATGTACATTTACAACAAAATCAGCAAGAAAAATGTTTATTAAAATCTCCTCCAGGGGCGCCTGGGTGGCTCAGTGGGTTAAGCCTCTGCCTTCGGCTCAGGTCATGATCCCAGGGTCCTGGGATTGAGCCCCGCATCGGGCTCTCTGCTCAGCAGCGAGCCTGCTTCCCTTCCTCTCTCTCTCTCTGCCTGCCTCTCTGCCTACTTCTGATCTCTGTCTATCAAATAAATAAATAAAATTCTTTAAAAAAAAAAAAAAAAATCTCCTCCAGTAAGGGATGGGCAAAAATGGTGAAGGAGGGCAAAGGCATGAACTTCTGGTTACAAAATAAGTAAGTCATGAGATGTAACATACAGTATAACAACTATAGTTAGTAATACTGTATTACATATTTGAAAGTTGCTAATAGAGATCTAGAAAAAGTTCTTATCACAAGAAAAAAAATTTTGTAATTATGTACGATGATGGATGTTAGCTAGACTAACTGTGATGGTCATTTTGCAATATATACTAATATCAAATCATTATGTTATATACCAGACACTAACATAATGTTATATGTCAATTACATCTCAATTAAAAAAAAAAATCTCGGGACGCCTGGGTGGCTCAGTTGGTTAAGCAGCTGCCTCTGGCTCAGGTCATGATCCCAGCGTCCTGGGATCGAGTCCCGCAACGGGCTCCTTGCTCAGTGGGGAGCCTGCTTCTCCAACTGACTCTGCCTGCCACTCTGTCTGCCTGTGCTCACTCTTGCTCTCGCGCTCTTGCGCTCTCTCTCTCTGACAAATAAATAAATAAAATCTTTAAAAAAAAAAAAAAAAAAAATCTCCTCCTGGGACACCTGGATAGCACAGTAGGTTAAGCATTGGACTCTTGGCTTTGGCTCATCAGGTCATGGGATCAAGGACTGTGTTGGGTTCCGAGCTCAACGTGGACGGAGCCTGCTTTACTTTCTCTGCCCCTCTCCTTCTTTCTCAGTTTCTCTCTCAAATAAATAAATAAATAAATGTTTAAAAAAAAAACCACACACTACCCCTAAATGCCAAAATAATTTTAGCTTAAATTTAATGGCCCAAATTGTGAGAATGAAAAAATACATATATTTAAAAAATTAGTTTTAAAGTACAATCTTTCTAAAGTCACCTTTAATAATTATAGGAAGAACGTGTGAATCCCTTTCTTCTTTCTCTTTTGCCTTCAAGGGTTTTTGTTCTTTTCTTTCTTGGTACTTTAGAAAGGATCTCTCCTTCCAGTGTACGTTGCCATACTTCTCACGGGCTTTCTGATGTGCTTCTTGGTGCTCCTTTCGCTTTTCTTCTATTATTTTTAGATCCTCTTTATTTTTCTCCTGTTCCAGCTCATACTTTCTCCAGTCAACAACTGCACGTGCCCTTGGCTTTACAGGGAAAAAAAACAGGCATTATTTAATTAAATAGAAACCAATAATTTATGCATTATATTTTTCCCCAACTTAGCTTAGCTTAACTCCTATATAAAACTTTAATCTGGGAGCTTTGTGTGTAACAGATGATTTAATTTAAAAATATTAGCTCAAGTTTTTAAAAATTCTATAGCCAAAATCTAAAATGGCACTACTGGCCCCCTCACAGGCCCTTATAGTCTAAAAGTATTTGTTAACATAACTATACTTATTTGGTATGACATTAGAGATTAATACTTAAAACCACTGTTATCATATCGAATATGTAGGAATTAGCTTAATATACCTCAGATTCTACTTCAAGAATTTCATCTCCTGCAGAAGGGAGGTCTCTCCAGCCTACAATTCCCACTGGCATGCTGGGGCAGGCTTCATGGATTGTTTTTCCATTCTCATCAAACATTAAGCGTACTTTTGCCCAACTCTTTCCAGCAACCAGAATCGAGCCTTTCCTCAAAGTTCCTCTTTGAATTATAGCTGTAGTAACAGGACTAAAATGAAAAGAAATGTATATATTCTTAATGCTATAATCAGGATGTAAGAACATTTTCTTAAGTAGAGCAAAGATATCTTTATGAGACTTAAATATATATATACATATATTATGTACACACACGGTTTAATCCCACTTCCCATGCAGGCTTTCATACTATAAAAACATTTCTACTTAATTGCCAAAAGGTGGAAGCAAACCAAATGTCCATCAACTGAAAAATAAAGAAAATGCAGTATATACATACAATGGAAAATTATGCCAGCTTAAAAAAGAAGGAAAGCCCTTTCATATGCTCCAACATGAACGAACCTACCTCAAGGACATTATGCTAAGTGAAATAAGCCAGTTAAAAAGGACAAACACTGTATGATTCCACCCATACGAAGTATCTAAAGTAATCAAAATCACAGAAACAGAGAACTGAAAGATAGTTGCTAAGGGCTGGGGAAGAAAGGAGAGGAAATTAGTGTTTCACAGGTATGCAGTTTCAGTTTTACAGGATTAAAAAGTTCTAGAGATCTGTTGAACAGCAATGTGAATATACTTAATACTACTGAACGATATACTTAAAAATGGTTAAGATGGTAAATTTAATGTTATGCTTCTTTTATCACAATTTTTTTGAAAAATGGAAAAACAAAACCATTTCTTATAAGCGTATGGTAGTGGAAAGTGCAGATAACTGAGTGTTCTGACAGAAACCTCATCCTCTTTCTGTAACTAATTTGTTAAGCAGTGAAACTTCTTGCTGATAGGGAGAAAAATTAAAGAAGAAAAGAGCAATCCAAAGACCTTCTTATATATTATATTAATGGGGAAGGACATAAATAATCTAAGAACCCTAAAATGCAACAATTACTATTTCATTCCTATTTGTTGGTCTATGAGGCTTTATTTACAAATTCAGTTAAGTCAGTGGGAAAAAAAAAATTCAAACTGAACTACTTATGTCATCTAAATGTGACTAGTAGATACATAGAGATAGTTGCTATGGTCTACTAATAACTGCATCTTTTGTTCTATGTGCTAGTGCAATAAAATGCTTTTCAAAGCAAATGCTTTGAAAATATTGTTCATGGGGCACCTGGGTGGCTCAGTCATTAAGCATCTACCTTTAGCTCAGGTCATGATTCAGGGTCCTGGGATCGAGCCCCACATCAGGCTCCCAGCTTGGTGGGAAGCCTGCTTCTCCCTCTCCCACTCCCCCTACTTGTGTTCCCTCTCTCGCTGTGTCTCTCTGTCAAATAAATAAAATCTTTAAATAAAAAGAAAAAAAATATTGTCCATGTCTAACAATAAAAATAATACACTGTTATATAATCAAGTCTTAAAAACAATGAAACAAAATTATTAAAAAGCAAGAATTTTTAAAGTCCTACCCTCTTCCTTTGTCTGTGAAAGATTCTATTACTGTTCCTTCTACTGGACCAGTGGAATCTGCTTTCAATTCTAACATTTCTGCCAAAGCAACTGTTGCCTCTGCCAAAGCCATCAGATTATCACCCTGTAACAAAAAAAAAGTGTTAACATACAATAATAAAATATTATCTGTAAATTTATATACGAAGGTCAGAAAGCCAAACTATTCTTTACAGTTTATTATATGTTTCTCTTTAAGCATTAAAAGCATGAATTATCTAATTAGAAAGGAAGCAAGGAAAGGAGGAAAGGAGGAGGGGAAGAAGGGAAAAAGGGAGGGAGGGAGGAAAGAAAGGGAAGAAAGAACAAAGGAAGGTAAAGCAAGAAAACCTGATCCAGGGACAGATCTTTCAAGGAAGAATGGCCACTAGTGTGCTCTTTAATACTCTTTCATAAACATATGCTTCATTCATTCATTCATTCTCTCTCCTCCACATGTCTCTACTTTCTTTACAATGCTATTTTGCACTTGAAGTTTATCCAACTGAACAAGCTTTCACATCTATTATTTCATTTGATCAACTTAAGAATGCTATGAAATAAGTATATCAAACATTACTTACTCTTATTAAATAAATAAGGAGAAAAAGTATGAACCAGACCCAGGCTTTAAGATATACTCTGTAATCACCCAGCTATACAATCTTGAAGAATCACTTCTCCCCCCTGGATCTCCTTTCCTCAACTGTAAAACGAGGAAGCTAGATTAGATGACTGTTTCACCTTTAATGATCCAAGTTTACTATGCTTTCTACGGCTCCAAGATCACACAGCTGATTATGTGGAGATGGAACTGACGGGCAAGGGATTTTTCCATTCTCTGAGTCAGCTAAGGGATTGTTCAGTTGTCAGAGTATAAAAAAATAGGATAAGTGTAAACAAAGCTGATAAAATAACTTGCTCACCTATCCACTTATTACTAGTATTTATTCCAATTTACAAAATCCTGTCCTGAAAAGCAGAGCTAGGCTATTTCTTTGCATGAAGTGTCTTCTATCTCTACTTGGAAAAAAAGGCCTCATCTTACTTCCTGCCACTCCCTCCCAATTTCCTCAACTCCCCAGAAATCATCTCTGCCCTGACTCCAAGTGTGGCTAAGCAGCTTTACATTTATCTACTCACCTCCTGGTACCTGGGGAGAAAAGGTGACCATGCCTTCAAATGTTTTAGTCTTGCCACATGGCTTTCAGAGTGCAAAAGCAATCGGGGTAGAGTGGAAAGATAACAACGCAAGGTAGCATTTTATGAGTTTCAGAGAAAAACAGGCATGGCTTTACTATTAATGGAGGCATGATTGCTAAGCATCTTAGAGGTAACAAATTTAGGAAAATTAAAGATAAAATGAGACGTAACTAGAGGAAGGTGGCTAAATATAGTATCATCCTTCAGTGAATGAGGAGAAAAAAAGTATATTATGTACAAACGATGGAATATGGCAAGAATGGACAAAAAAGGAAATGTCACTTAGCAGCAACCTGTATAGGATAAGAGAATTGGAAAATGCTGTCATACAACAGATACTCAGCTTCCCTGGTGTTTTTTAATCAGAAAATAATAATTGGTCACTGAGAAGACAATGGAATTCATCATAAATAACATAAACTTATAGCAATTTAATTCACAGAAACACTGAATTAATCAGTAACAACAAACTGAACCCAAATGTTTTTATCTTTGTATTAGTGAAGTTTTTGTTTAAATCTCCCTTAAATGCCCTAAACCTATATTTTTTCCACTATAGAAACAAGTACTTTTTATTACAAATTGATTTCATTTCTGCTTAAAAAAGTCTTTAGCAGCCTACTGTAACCCTATCCTCACATTCACCATTTGTTCTCATTCTACATATCTCATAATAAGAAATGCATTAGGTATGGGGGCTCCTGGGTGGCTCAGTGGGTTAAAGCCTCTGCCTTCAGATCAGGTCATGATCCCAGGGTCCTGGGATTGAGCCCCGCATCGGGCTCTCTGCTCAGCAGGGAGCCTGCTTCTCCCTCTCTCTCTGCCTGCCTCTCTGCCTACTTGTGATCTCTGTCTGTCAAATAAATAAAAATCTTAAAAAAATAAAAAATAAAAAAGCTAGAAAAGCATTAGGTATGGACTTCTCCTGGACACTATTCAGCTGTGTAACCCTGGACTGGTGATCTGCCAAAGCAAGGTGATGATACCAGCTTTGCCTAGTACTACAGAGGACTTCTAAACAACAGAAATGCTATGTGTCAAGATGTTGTTTCTGGGCACTTTCTGCATTAGGTACAGCAGGCCCATCTGGACACATCATCTCTGAGCTGCCTGCATTTACCGTGAGTGCAGAGATGTGCACTGCTTGGACATCGCCGCCATAATCTTCACAGACCACGTCATAAGCTAGCAGTTCTTTTTTCACTTTTTCAGGATCAGCCTCAGCTTTGTCACATTTGTTTATGGCAAGGACGATAGGAACTAAAAGAGAGTTAAAAAGAGAGCAGATGAAGACACCTTCAAAGCCAGGTATTGAGAGTGAGACACCAAATTTTTCTGGCTTTCTCTTTACTCAGTAGATGTACTAAGCTAAAAGACAGATCTCAAAAAACAAAACAAAACAAAAAAAAAACGTGCTTTAGACCCCCTTTACTCTGCCTTCTGCACATAAGGAAGGATTCTGGATGTGAGATGTCAAAACTATCATTATAAGCAGATTCTGAATTAAGAACAGATACCTAAGATGATAAAAACCAACCAAACAAAAAACAGCATTTTGAGTAGAGAAAGGCCTATCTTTTAACCTAAATGTAATTATCAGCAACTACACTGAAGATAATCTCCAGGCAAAAAAAAAAAAAAAAAAAATTAAGAGAAGATTTTAATCCAATTCTAAACTACTAGATCATCTGCAACTAGCTATTAAGTCATTTAAAGCCCGACACTGCATTCTGAGGTGAAACTAAGTAGCATTATTATACACTTTCTTTTAGGATTTACAGCAATTCTTTATTCATACATACTCATTGAGTATCATAGTAGAGTCTCAATAAATGTTTGCTTAATGAATGAGCCAAATAATCTTATAATCTACTTGTCAATATTAAACACACCCTCACATTAGAGAAATTGCATAAAATGCTATGAGATAATTCTCTGGTTGGGAATCAACTTTGTAATTTCCTCAGGTATCAAAAGAAGGAAAATTGAAAACAGACACAAAAAACTCATACAATCCACAAGCTACTATTATGAAAAAGTACATTCTGTATGAATGAACTGGAACTTAACAGGGACAAGAGAACAGGTATAGAAAGCATGATGTAGGGGTGCCTGGGTGGTTCAGTGAGTGAAAGTCTCTGCCTTCAGCTCAGGTCAGATCACAGGGTCCTGGGATTGAGCCCGGCATCGGGCTCTCTGCTCAGTGGGGAGCCTGCTTCCTCCTCTCTCTCTACGTGCCTCTCTGCCTACTTGTGATCTCTGTCAAATAAATAAATAAAATCTTAAAAAAAAAAAAAAAAGTATGATGTAAGAAATTCATCCTATCTCAACTACCTGCTTTATGCAAATCCCCAGCAAATTTATCACTTTCCTCTTTTTGTTATATTCCCTAGAATCACTATGAACATAGTCCATTCCACTAAGGCAGTTTTGAAGAATTAAAAAGGCAAAAGTAATACTGGAAACTAGAAGACCAGATTCCAAATATGGAAAATTTTCTCGTGCCAACAAACCTAGGGGAATATGATGCATGCTTCATCAGGTACATTTTCTCAAGAGAGCAGTTATTTTCTCAGTGGGTGTAGGGTCATATCAGAGTAAGAATGAATGTACAAAGTATGTGTGTGGAGGGAGTGGCTATTACTAAAGTTTTTAAATGAAGAAGCAAGAGAGAAGATAGCTAAGTGATTTTCTAAAAGTTCAATTTTATACCTTTGACCAAATAAGAACTTATTTTAAGCATATGAAGGAGAAGTTTCTCTTTACGTTTTTTTTAAGATTTTATTTATTTACTTGAGAGAGCAAATGAGCATGAGTAGGGGAAGGAGCAGAGGGAGAGGGAGAAGCAGACTCCCCACTGAGCAGGGAGCCAGACTCGAGAGTTTATCCTGGGATTTCAAGATCATGACCTGAGTCAAATGCAGATACTTAAATGACTGAACCACCCAGGCACCCTGAAAAGTTCCTTTCCGAGAATTCCGGACAACAAATGAACAAGGAACAATAGAATATCACCACTTTGCAACTCCTAATGTATTCAGATGATGGATACATAGAAGTTTATTATTCTGTTCTTACTTCTGTAACTGTTTAAAATTTCCATGATAAAAATTTTTTAAAAAGTCACTGGAAGCCATTAAATTCTCACACCATGCCAAGTAAGGAAACAGTATTGGAAGGACTGTATTTGTGATCCCACATACCCAGTTGAATCCTACTACACTCTTCTTAGTAGTTATGTCTGTGGGAAAACAATTCAACTGTCTTTGAGCCCTATCTGTAAAGAGGTGTAATAATCCTGGGATTGCCAGAAAGATTATATGAGCTCCATGTAAAGTGCCCCAAAAGAACGACTTTAAGTAGAACTTTTTTTTTTTTTTTTAAAAGGCAACTTCTTTCCTGATATACGTAAGTCAACCACATGGTACCTTGAGCATCTTTGGCATGCTGAATAGATTCTACAGTTTGTTTCATCACTCCGTCATCTGCAGCTACAACCAATATGACAATGTCAGTGACCTGAGCACCTCTGGCTCTCATTGCTGAGAAAGCAGCATGTCCTGGAGTATCCAGAAAGGTAATCTTTTCCCCAGAAGGCAGAGAGACTGTGGAAAGAGAAACCCAAGAACACTGAGGACTCAAATATGTACTTTCTTAATACAAAGAAATACATGTGAAATTATCAAACAGAATCAACAATTCTTAAAATGACTTATTCTTTCCATTAATCTTAATCAGGAACAATACAGATCATCATTTCACACTGAAAAATAACAAAGCAGTGAAACCTTTAGGGTTTTCCTTCCATGTAATAATTTCAAACTTAAACTCTTTCTAGAATATACTTTTCATAAAAAAGCAACTGGTATGTATCAATTCTGGAGAACAGAGCAACAGTTAATAGGCAGTCTCCCCTTCATTAGCAAACATCAGCTGCACAACTACCCTCAGCAACAAATGCTATTTAGTATATGGTTAGAAGCTTAGAATTTGAGCCCAAACCCAGCCTTGAGTGTAAATCCTGGCTCTGCCACTTACTAGCTGGATACCCTCAACAAGTAGCTTAAATCTACACAAGCCTCAGCATCCTTATCTATAAATAAGAATATCAATACCTACCTCATGATGTTGTTGTGAAGATAAAAAAGATAAGGCATATAAATAAGGTGCTCACCACAGTGCTGGGCACTTGCTAGGTGCTCAATAAATACTAGCTGTTATTTAATTATTAACAATGTTATCAAAACCTAGCACTGAAGAACTGTAGCCTCATTAAACCAAACTAAGAATGAGCCAGGATAAAAAAGGTAATATCATCTTCTTCCTATAGAATGTATAAAATAAGCCTTATTAACCAACTGCTCTATATTTCATTAGACCAATGGCTTTAAGCTCTAGGCTCCCCTTTTATTTTGAGTTTGTCTATCTCATACTGTGACACTCGGTTTAAGAAAATAGTATGTGGGGGTCCCAGGCACATTGTAAGATAATGTGTGTCCATACCAAGAAAGGCACCAATGTGCTGAGTGATGCCTCCAGCTTCCATTGCTGCCACTTGAGTTTTTCGCAGTTTGTCAAGTAACGTCGTTTTCCCATGATCAACATGGCCCATTATAGTAACAACTGGGGACCTTGGGGTTAATAAAGCTGGATCTGCCTGAGGCCTACAATTAACAGCAAAGGAGTTTCATTTCTTAAGTATCTTTATAGCCAGTAAATTGGTTTGCAGTCATCTCTGTGCACTACCATTAACAATAAAACCCAACATTCAGCTTTGATTAGATAGCAGTATCTTCCTCTTCCATAAATGCAATGACCTATAGCAAAATATATGACTGCCCGTGTACAGTTGGCATCTTCACAACTATAAGATTTTTAAGATTCAATAAGACTCAATAAGATTTTTAAGTTCAGGATCAATATACACACTCAGCAAACTAAGAAATATAACCCTCAGAGTTTTATAACGTGAATATACTTTCCAATGTTTTAAACACTTTGAAGAAAAATTTAATCTATATTCCACATCAATTTAACTGCAAAAAAATTTTAAGGTGTATCTTTCCATTATAAAGTGTGAATAAAACTATGTGGTTTCCTTCCACCAATATACAGGGTTAAGTTTTACCTTCTTACAGCATCTTTATTTTCTCTGACTTTGTCCTGTTTTAATTTGCTCCATTTTAACTTCATCCCCGCCTTCTTAACTACTTCTTTGATCCAGACTTCATCTAAACGTGAGTATGCTTCTAGTGAATCTAAGTCAATAGCAGTGTTCATTAAAGCTTCATATACACAATCTGGGTGGAAGAGATAAGACCTTTTAGGATCATGAATTAAATGTTCACAAAAGTGACCTCTATTAATAAAATGTCTAAATATGAACAATACACTCAATGAAAAGAACAACTATATAAGCTGTTCCTCTAATGTTAACAAATCATAAACAAGCTGAAAGAAATTAATCTTTAAAATATGATTCATCTATATTGACATTGCTGCATTCATAAATATTTGAATATTTATGTACTATAAGAATCATCTGAGCTACCCATAAAACATTACAGGTTGTATACATTTATACTGAGCAGTTTATCACAGCCTAGTTCTTTGAAAACGTGTAGTTACACATGTCATGCATGTCACACACATATATAAATGTGTATGTATATATAGTCAATTCTCATTATTCATGGTGGGTATGTTCTATAAATCCACCACGAATACTGAATTAACAACTACTAAACCATCATCCATGGGGAAATACAAGGTTAGGTTCTTCCAGTTCCCAATCACATCTTCATTAGCCGATCAATACATATTATGTGTTTCTGTTTCAAGATATCTTACTTAATATATACTGTTGATTCAGTAATGCTGAACTCACAGCCAAAAGCACTAAACCCAGTACGTGAACATAGTTTATCTAACACATGTATTTTCTCTGTAAAGCACATTATGGCCTTCTTGCAAGTTAGTAACACTGAACAGCACTTCATTCAGTACTATGCTTAGGAACCATTTTCATCAGCAAAATCAACAAAAAGGACAAAAATGTGAAAACATGACATTAAATAAGCCACAAAATGATGCTTGTTTACAGCATAAGAGCTAAAGCAAAAGGCAAAAGTTGCTTTGTTGAACCTCAGCTAGGAATGTGTGATTGGGCAATTCAAACTTTTCACTGCTCCACGCATGTCCAGGAATGACTGCAAAAGCATTCTGAATATTGATTTGGGGCTATAAATACATTTTAGAGAATTCGGCAACAAAAAACCCCCAAATAATAAGGATCAATTTTATGTATATACACACACATACAGAGTGTCTCAGAATAAACATAACACATATAACTTATTTATTCATTTATGTACCTATTTAGGGTGTCCAAAAAGTCTTGAAATACAGGACAAATATTTACTTATTATTTTTTGCATTTTACTTGATGTACTTTGTTTTCATTTGTCATATTTCCCTGTAGATAATAAATTAATGTATCTGTGATGATAATAAGTAAATAGTTTTATGTTTCTAGACTTTCAATTACCCTTTAAATATATATTTCAAGGAGCACCTCGGTGGCTCAGTGGGTTAAAGCCTCTGCCTTCAGCTCAGGTCATGATCCCAGAATCCTGGGATCAAGCCCTGTATCAGGCTCTCTGCACAGCAGGGAGCCTGCTTCCTCCGGCTCCTCCCCTGCCTGCCTTTCTGCCTACTTGTGATCTCTATCAAATAAATAAAATCTTAAAAAAAAAAATTTTTTTAAATGTATATATATTTCAAGAAACAGATGTGAAAGAAAGGGATCCTCAAATAAGTAGAACACAATTCAAAAAGAATATCCTATTCACTAGTGTGCAGGTAAAGGTTTACTCACAAGACTCTCCAAAAAAAAAAGAAAAAACCTTTCATTATTATAGCATTTCTCAAGTTCCATAGTGCAAATAATCCCACCATGGTTGATTTCAGCTACCAACACGAAGTCAATGAACACAGAGATAGAAAGAGACAGGCAGTAGTGCACTGTTAAAAAAAAAGAAAAAAGTTACTATTAAAAATATTTTCCTGGGGGAGCCTGGGTGGCTCAGTGGGTTAAAGCCTCTGCCTTCAGCTCAGATCACGATCCCAGAGTCCTGATATCAAGCCCCGCATCGGGCTCTCTGCTCAGCAGGGAGCCTGCTTCCCTTCCTCTCTCTCTGCCTGCCTCTCTGCCTACTTGTGATCTCTGTCAAATGAATAAATAAAATCTTAAAAAAATATATTTTTCTGCTGGCACTACAGATATTGTTATAATGAGTGAAAAAAGAAAATCAGAAATTACAGACAACAAAAGGAAAGTTAAGTATATAGTACCTCAGCCCAAAATCCTTCTCTGGACTTACTCTAAAAGCCTACAGAATTTCTGAGAAAGAAGGGTTAGTGCAGATGAGAAAATCTTTTTCACTTTTATTAAAAGCAAAATTTTAGAGAACTATATTTGGCTGGTAAAGAGACAAGAAACTAATTAGAGTTTATGACCTAAAGTGAAAAATACTGGAATGATTTAACATCTTTTTTAAACCATCAGTCTAATTTTCATCTTTGAATGTCTTCAGTCTCACTGCAAATAAAAATGTAGGTATTCCATTTCCCATATTTTTCCTTATAAAATTATCTGACCCACCTATGTCTTTTTCCATTGCTCTGGCCAGTTCCTCAACAGTCATTCCAATCCATACCTCCACCTCCTTTTTGGATTTTGTTGAAAATAACTGAGATTTCTGTGATCTTTCTTCCTATTAGAAATTCAGGATGCATACAGAAGGAAAAAAAAAAAAACTTTAAGTGACAGTATAGATTTATTCTGGAATATCTACCATAATAACAACTCCTATTTCTACCAACAGTCCCATAACTAGTTAAACCTTAGATTAAAATTTACCGTCCTATGCCCCTACTCCACTATTATATACTAATTTCCAAGTAATCAAATTCATCAGCATTAATGAACAACAAACTAGAATGTGCCTTCCTCACAAAGATTTACTGCCTGGAGTCCAGCATTAAGGAATAAAATTCTATAATGACAATATACCCAAATAATATAATAATAATAATATATATATATATATAACATATATATATAATAATAATATAATAATTCATCTCAGACCAAATAATATAGTAACTGATAGAAATCTGTAACTACCTTCTTTGTTACTAGAAGCCTATATTGAGATAAAGCCGCCCCGATGAGCGGGTCTGTTTGCCAGGGCCGAATGCAGAGCTGAGCTGTCCACACCGGGTAAGCAGATGAAAACACATGATTCCACTGTGCTAACCTTCTCTGACCCAGGCTGTGCAGCTGCCTAAAGACAGTGTGAAATCGTAGTAAGTTCTCCAATTTCAGTATCTTCTGGTTCATGTTTCCCCTGGAGAAAGTTTTAAAATAGTATCTTGGTTAATATGAAAATCAAGTTAGCAAATATTAAGTGGATTTCTACTCCATGAAAAACACTGTGCTAGAGTTACAACAGTAAGTTCAGCTAGATTCCCGCCCTGAAAGAACTCATGGCTAATTCAGGGAGATGGAATTTCATACTAACTATTCTGTAGATGTTAACGATCATTATTGTTAATGTACCTACCACAACAGAACTGAAATACAATTTACAAAGTGATTTTTTTTTCATTCTTCAAACATCAACTAACCAGATCACAACTAGAGTGACTTTTCTAAAACGCAATTTTGAACTTATCAGCTCTTTGTTAAACACCCTCCAGTGGCTGGCCATTATCCCCTTTAATGAAAACATGCTATATAAGGACTCATTAACTGCCCTCTGCTAACCTCTCACTTCATCTGTTACTCTTACCGTCCCCTCCCTCCTATCTCCGAGCTATCTCTGACCCCCCTTGTAATTTCCAATGGCTTGTCATCTAATTTTTGAATCCTTGCATATGCTATCTCTACTTGGAACTGTCTTTCAAGCCTCAATATTTTTCCCTCTTCCGACCTCCCCCTCCCCCAAAAAAGATTAGAGTGGGAAGGAGGCGCCTAATAAATATCTATTGAATAATGCCTTTTGAATGTTATTCTTGTAATGAAAGAAGAGTTACCTAAGAGAAAACTGCAACAGAATTTAATAGTGTAATTCAGAACTCAGGAGTATAGTTATTTTCTCCTTGAGTTGTCTTTCCGCTCTCAGTACTGCATTTCTACAGCTTTGCTTTTCACTTTTTAAAGAGCCACTAAAATAATGTAAGATGTACAGGTTCTCTCCTCAACATTTCTTGAGTACCATCTTCCAGGCATTACATTTGAGGATGCTGACTCAAAGTTTAATGAGCCAGAGTCCCTTCCTTCAGAATTTACTGTCCTTAAAAGTTCCAATATAAGATTCTTAGGCACATGAAACACCTCAAGAATGGCACATTTTTAAAAAATCTTACTTAGGTACATGTCCCTGGCCTAAGAAGTAAAGAGATTCATTCCTCTAAGAAAAAGAATTTTAATGAGCCTAAAACGAGATGTAACACGGGCATAAATTAGCAGAATGGAAAGAAAAGCACTCCATGGAAACTAACTAAAGCACAGACAGGTAACTGAAAAACACACTGCGGGGCGGGGCGGGGGTGGGGGTGATAATGCAGGTGTGAAAACTGTTAGGAACCTTACTTGCTACTTATTCCAAGCTCCTCATTTCATAGAAAAGGAAAACGAAGAGTCCAGAGAGGTCAAAAAGATTTCTCCAAGGTCATACCACCAGTTAATGACAGGCCGAGAAGACAGACTGACTCCCAATTCGCTGTTCTTTCGCAGCTAGGCTATCCTCATCACGGAACCCGAAAAGAGATGCTACAAATACGTAGCTGCGTTAGTGGAAACGGCTTAACGTAGGAGCTGTCAGCTTTGGAATTTATCTAAAAAGTAAAAAGAAGTCATTGTAGAAAAACGACGGCCCTCGAACCCGGCGAAAACTTCGCCTGGAACCCGGGCCGGGAAAGCTTGGGTCCTGGGCATGCGGGGCTCGCGGGAAGCGGGAGCTAGCCCGCCGCTCCCGGCCGAATAAAGCTTTCGCTACGCCAGGAGCGGATTCCCGCCGGGATTAAAGCCGTCGCGGAAAGGCTTCTGATCGCTCAGTGTTTATAGTCGGTGCCACTGCCACTTCAGGCTAACAATACACGTCCCCCGGGACGACCCGGCAAGGAAACCCCACTCACTTCGCTGCTACATTAGGCCCTGGGCGACCGGACTCTGAAGCAAAGCGGAGATCACCTTTCGGGCCCAGGACAAAATACGTCAGCCCATCAGTCCGTCCCCGAAAAGGTCCCCGATGGACTTCCGGTACTGCCGGAAGAGGTCCTTCCCGAAAATAGGATCCCCGAATCCGAAATAGCTGCGGCAGCCAGGAGTGGGATGCCGGAGGTTCCCCAGTGGGCGCCCAGAGGTTGGGGGTTGGGGGTTGGGCGCTACTTCAACCTGTGTCAGCCTCCCGGGGACAGCAGTCGCTTCGGCACGTCCCTTCACTTTCTGGAAGTCCCATAGTGCTGCTCTACACTGAGACTTGAGCTACCTTGGTGTTGCAATGTGGGAGAAATGATATGCTTTTAAAAGACACATACCTGGGGCGCCTGGGTGGCTCAGTGGGTTGAGCCTCTGCCTTCGGCTCGGGTCATGGTCTCAGGGTCCTGGGATCGAGCCCCGCATCTGGCTCTCTGCTCGGCGGGGCGCCTGCTTCCTCCCTCTCTCTGCCTGTCTCTCTGCCTACTTGTGATCTCTGTCTGTCAAATAAATAAATAAAATCTTCAAAAAAAAAAAAAAAAGACACATAACTAACGAGGGAAAAATGCAAGGGAATGTGGTGATAGAACCCGCTAGCACTGGGCGAGAGGCGCCTTCTCTTTCAAAAGTCGCCTCATTTATGGGTAGCCAGAGTTCCAGTCTCAGCTCATTCCCCGTTGTGTAGGCCTGGGGACGTTGTGTGAACTCTGTGTGCCTCGGTTCTGCACGATGGTAATGATAGCAGCTGCTTTATAGAAGAGCTGTAAGGTTTGCAAGAACACCTGATTCATAATAAGGGTTTGCTGTTGCGACTATTACAGCTTCCTCCCAGAGCACTCCCGCAGCTTGATTGGATATGATGTCTTTTGGGCTGTCCCCTTGACTGTAACCTGCACCGTTTCTCAAGAGTGTAAGTATTGTTTTAACTCTGTCCTCAAGGTCTAACACTACCCTTGGTACAGAAGAATTTCTTATTCAAATGCATACTTACCTCCCATAATCCGCCTCCTAAGTCATGCCTCCTTTCCTTGATTTTTGTCTTCCCACTGCCTGCCACAGGTGTGCAATCAGCGTTGCTGAATAATTAATGGAAACCTCTGCCCTGGAAATTTTTTTTTAACGAACCTAACACACAAACATTTGAAAACTATTACAGTTCATTCCATTTACTATCATTTTACTTACCATTTACAAACAGCCACCGAAGTGCAATTTCTACAAAAAACTGTATTTTGCTTTCTTATTTTCTTTACCAAGTACTTAAAAAACAAGCAGAAATTGGTTGGTTGAATATCAAAGTAGTGGTCAAATTTTAAGCGAAAATAACTGATGTTTTTCTAACCGTGAAGATAATATTAGTAGAAAATTCAAGCAATACCTTGCCTTCCCCATAAGTGGCTAAAAAACAATAGGATGAGGGCAGTTAAAGGAACAGAGGAAGCAACCTGGAAGACCCTAGTGGCCAAAGCCGGAAATAGTTGAGCAACAAAATATCACCATGCTGGATTACAACCCAAAGTATCAAGTAAATGTACATGCACTCATGCTGATAAAAATAAATGATTGAATGAATAAATTGGGGATAAGGGACAAATTCTCCCTACAGAAGAATTCTATATAATACATGTATGTAACTGCCACTAGGAGGTAGAGCTTAATTCTTCTCCACTTGAGTTAGGGCTAGGCTTAGTGATTTATTTCCAGAGAATAGAGTATGGAAAAAGAAAAACAGTAACTGGCAGACACCACCTTAACCAACTGACCAAGGTAAACATCACTGGTGATGTCATGTTGATATCATGTGCCCCCTAAAATGATGTGATGAGGACCTTTTATCTCTGTAGTATCCTTCCAAAAACCCACAACTCTACTATAATCGTGGGGAAAACATCAGACAAACCCAAACTGAAGAGCATTTTATAAAATATCTGAGCAGAACTCTTCAAAACTGTCAAGGTCATGAAAAACGAGAAAAGACTACCACAGACCAGAAGAGACCAAAAGACATGATGACTATATGTAGTGCAGGAATCCTGGATACAATTTTAGAACAGAAAAAGCACTTTAATAGAAAAACTAGTGAAATCTGAATGAATTAGTTAATCCCAGTGTTAACTTCTTCATTTTCACAAATGTATCATAGTTGATATAACATGTGAACATTAGAGAAAATGGGGTGGAGGACGTTTGGAAATTCTCCACTGTCTTTGTAACTTTTTTATAATCTAAATTTATTCTAAAATTTCAAGTTTCTTTTTTAAGAAACAAAGTGAATCAAATCCTAAACCCCACCTATCCAGAGATAACCCCTTTTATTATTTTGGTGAACATCATTCCACTTAATTCTATGTAAAAATACATGTAAACATGCAATTGTGTATACATAAGTTTCATACTATAAATGCTGCTTTTTATCTTTACAATAATATATAATGGAAACCTCCATGCTGATGAACATAGATCCATATTCTTCTTTTCAAATGACTGTGAAAGATTCCATTGTCTGTAAGTGCCATACTTACATAGCTACATATATGGGTTGTTTCCAGTATTTAACTCATAAACCATATTGCATTGAATAATGTTATTTTTTTAAGATTTTATTTTAAGTAATCTCTGCACCCAATATGGAACTAGAACTTAAACCCCAAGATCAAGATTGCATGCTCTACGGAGACAGCCAAGCACCTCACAATGAATATTCTTGAGTATACATCACTGGATGCCAGATCAGTTCTTGCTCTAGAATAATGCCTGAAACTGGAAGTTCTATTTCCTTTTAGTGAAGAATGGTATTTACTATCCAACCTCTGGGTATTAGGCGTGTTCGTTGTTACTGGAGTTTCACTGCTCTCAAGCTCTCTCTGTGGACAAAGCTAGGGAATATAGACACACATATGCACACATCTCCAACCTTATACCTTGAAAATCATGAATTCTTAATATCACCAATTCTAAGACCACAGGTTCACTCTAGTCTTTTCCTTTTCCACTTTTGTAACTTCCTTTTTTGGGCAGTGAGAAACTTGACTTTCATCAACCTTGACATATCTAATTATTTGAGCAATTCCCTTGTATGCAACTAATCTTCAATTTGACCACCATCCCCTTCCTTGAGCATGTTCTTCTTACCTCTTTTCAGCTCATTCCCCAGGCCGACCCACCCCTTGAAGGGTGGATCCTCCACACCCTGGATGGAGTAAAATGTTAGCATTAGAGGAAACTGAACAAATGCCATTTGGGAACTCTCTCCCCTTGTCTTTGCAACTTGTCTGTAATCTAAATTTACACCCATGCAGAGCCATCAGACCCCCACCTGCACCCCATTTCTGCCCTGTATCTGTGGATGCCTGTCTTACTCTCACCTCTAATGGCTTTAGGACTAAATTGTTGAGAAAGGAGGGATGCAGAAGGGGTCATATTCCCACTTCATCTCATGTCCTTTGTTGGCCTTCTAAAAGTTTAATCATATTAACCATTTAACAAAACATGTTTGGACATAGGAAGAGTCAACTTAACCATGAGTAATGTTTCATATTGCTATCTTCTTGGTGAGCGCCACTTCTCAGAACTATTAAATGATAGGCCAAAAAACACACTTAATGAGCATACTTGAATTGAAAGAACAGTAAAACAAAAGAAAATAAACAAAAACAAAACAGGGGTGCCTGGGTGGCTCCGTCAGTTAAGCATCTGACTCTTGGTCTCGGCTCAGGTCATGATCCCAAGGTCCTGGAATCTAGTACTGCATCAGGCTCCCTGCTCAACAGGGGCCTTCTTCTCCCTCTGCTTGTTGCTCTCCCTGCTTGTGCTCTCACTCTCTCTCTCCATCAAATCAATCAATCAATCAATCAATCTTTAAAAAAAATGAAAAACAGAAGCAGCTGTATTGCATCCCTTCCCTTTCTAACAAATGGCTTTAACTTTTATTAGTTCTGCTTTTCAGCTAGCCCTCTCTATCAGCCTTTTCCTTGCCTTTCAAGATCTTGATGGAAAGCCTCCCTAGTGGGCTAGCTCACTTCAATACCCAGGCCAGCGAGAGTTCTTGGTGATGATTAGGGCTGGACCACCTTCTGCGAGAAAGAGGCAAGGGAAATTGCCACCAAGCCGGGTAGACAGCGGTGGAAGGAGCTACATTCATGTCACTGGGGCTCTTCTAGCAGGAGGACATCATAAGGAACATCATTAAAACAAGTGTCATCTGAAGAGGAACTGATCAGGGCTCTGGGAAAGCAGATCAGAATGACAAGATTTAAATCTGTTTTCGGTCTCACCTGTCATTTGCTGGCTTCATAAAGCAAAGAAACCCTGCAGTCTCATTGCTAGAGAGATGGAGCCAGGAGTTTTGAAACTAGAAAAAGACTTGAGAACCTGAATCATGGCAATCTAAAAGGATCCGGGATACTTATAATCCTCACTTCTCTCTTCATTGCCAGTCACTTCCCAGTCACATAAATATTGTATTCACTATTTTATGACAGCAGTTGTTCTTCGCACAGTAGCAGATTTGAGATCTGCCAATTATTCAGTTTTTCTGTTTCTCTTTTTTTCTTCTTACTTTTCAACTTTTTTCTTTCAAAGGAGCGAGTTGTGTACAGGGGGTTAAAATGCTTTATAGACAAGAAAAAAACTGCGCTAGTAACAACTTGTCCTCTTCATCTTCCTTGTCTTCCTTGTCTGCCTACTTTTTCTTGCTTTTTTCATCCTTGATGACTCCTTTTTCCCCACATCCAGTCTTTCCTTTAGCTCAGTGTATCCTTTTCATATTTTTCCTGCAACCTGGTGGCCTCCTTTTTGTGAGACTGCTTGTCAACTGCAGCAGCATCACTCCACATCCCTCCCAGTTTCTTTGCAAGGTCACCAACAGATAGGCTGGGATGTTCTCCTTTGATTTTAGGGCAATACTCAGAACAAAATGAGAAAAAGGCCACAGAAGGTATCTTGGGTGCATTGGGATCCTTGAACTTCTTTTTTTTGTTTCCCCTTTAGAGGGGATCTAAGTTTTCATTTTGCTTTCCACAACCGGTCTTGCCTGCCTTTTCAAATTTTCCTTTCTCTTTCACCTCTCAGAGGCTTCTTAGAAAACTCTGAGAAGTTGACTAATGCATTTGAGTGCTTCTTCTTGAGCTCCTAATGGCAAGTTTGCACAAAGAATGCGTATGATGACATTTTGCCTCTCAGCTTGTTAGGATCGCCTTTGCTCATGTTTTATTATTTTCCTCAGTGAGGCACGGAGTGGCCCAGTGCCCACCTGGTTGTCATTTGCCGTGCAGCACAGTCCCTATGGAACATCTTTCATCTGATGTACTAAGGATGAGGCATTGTTGTTGTTGTTGTTTTTTTTAAGATTTTATTTATTTATGTGTCAGAGAGAGAGCGCTCTTAAACAGGGGGAGTGGCAGGCAGAGGGAGAAGCAGGATCCCCACTGAGCAAGGAGCCCCATGCAGAACTAAAGGCAGACACTTCACCAACTGAGCCACCCAGGAGCACCTGTTCTTTTTTTTTTTTTTTTTTAAGATTTATTTATTTACTTGAGAAAGAGAGCACACATGAACAAAGGGTGGGGTGGGGGAGAGAGAGAGAGAGAAGCAGACTCCCTGCTGAACACAGAGCCCAACTCAGGGTTCAATCCCATGACCCTGAGATCATGACCTGAGCCAAAATCAGGAATCAGAGGGTTAATCAACTGAGCCATCTAGGTGCCCCAACGGTTGTTCTTTGTTCTTTTCTTTCCTTTTCTTTTTTTCCCCCAAGGCTTGTAGTCTTTATAGTCATCATATGTTTCAGTTCTGCAAGACTGAATGTTTTATTTTTGCACATCAGTTTTAACAAACCAGAGGGCCTGCATCATCACTGGGAAAGTTAAGTACCTTGTCCAGGTCATATCCTTAGTGATCGGCGAGGGGACCTAAATTCAAGTCTGATTCCAGTTCTGTTGTTTAACCATTTCCATATTTGAAGAAGCTGCATTGAAGATCTTTAGGGTCCTATTCAGCTTAGAAATGTCACCTTTTGAACATATAAATATAAGCATTTTTCTCACTTAATTTGGTATCAACCTATAGCTCATGATATGTAGTAAATCTCTGTGTTTCCATTAATATGACCACTGCTATTAAAGTGCTTTATGGAAAACAATAAGAGAAATAACTTTGTATATTTCTAGTGGAGAACATGATATTAATCTCCAGTAACCTCTAATAAGAGCTGTAGCAATACTCATCAAAGATGTCTGCAATGGACTTTCATCAACAACGGGATAGTTCACTATCACTAGCAACCAAATTACGTAAAGGTCTTCTATGGGTTTCTTCTTGAGTATCCTCAACTTCACTGAGTTCTTCATACACAATCACATCTCTTTAAAAATGTCTTTTTGGGGGCGCCTGGGTGGCTCAGTGGGTTAAAGTCTCTGCCTTCCGCTCAGGTCATGGTCCCAGGGTCCTGGGATCGAGCCCTGCATTGGGCTCTCTGCTCAGCAGGGAGCCTGCTTCCCTTCCTCTCTCTCTGCCTGCCTCTCTGCCTACTTGTGATCTCTGTCAAATAAATAAATAAATAAATAATCTTTTTTAAAAAATGTCTTTATGCTGCAGTCTTTGATTGCATTCTTTCCAGCTTTACCGAGGTATAACTGACAAAATTGTAAGGTGTTTGAAGTGTACAATGTGATTATTTGGTATACATACACATAGTGAAAGTATTCCTCTTCCATTGAGTTAACACATCCATCATCTCATAAATTTACTTATACGGATTCATTTATTTTTTGTTGGGAACATTTGAGTTCCCCTCTCTTAACAAATTTCAGTTAGACAACACACCATTATAAACTAGAACCACATTATTATGCATTAGATCCCTGACCTTGCTCATCTTAAAACGTTTTTACCTCCGTACCAACCTACACTTCTTATTCCTACATCCTTGTCTGATCTCTCTCCCCAGTGAGTATGAAGACTTTGAATAAGACACTTAACCTTTCTGGTGATCAATATCTTCATTACAAAATTAAGAAGGTTAAATTCTTAGAGTATTATTTTTGAGGAGTTTAAAAATATTTTAAAAAGGGATCACGTGTCTAAAGATGTATTTCACTCTTCCCTTCAAAGAGGGAACCAACAAGATGGTCAGCCTCATTCAAAGAGAATTAGGGAGTGCCAAGTCTTTACAGTGGCTGAAAGAATGCTTGAACAAGATTGCTAACATAGATAGGAAATTGGTTAATATACTACAACACAAGAAAGTTGTGACTTTGGGGTTTATCTTTTCTATGGGACAAAAATCATTCACACCTCTATGGGACAAAACTCATTTATTATTACTATCAGTTTTCCACACATTAAGATCTACCCTTACAGAGATGTACAATACCTGTATACTAAAAATAATATAAATATATTTTAAATAACTGATAAGTCATTTTAAATAATTAAATGTTTAAATAAATAATTAAAAAATACCAGGTCAAAGAAGGTGACCATTCCTAGAGAATCAGAGGTTCCCCAGGAGCGCATGCTAAACAAATCCCAGCAGGAGACTGAAAGAGCAAACAGTAAGCCCTTCACTTATTTCCAGGTTTCGAATAATTTTTCTTAACAGATCTAAGAGTCCTCTGAGTCCTTAGGACCAACGAATTTTAAATGAGTGTTTAAAGTGAACTAAAGGAAAATTGCTGCTTCTCTGCTTAATCAACTGTCATCTACTACATGCATTTTGTTTATGTTGTACAAAACCACTATTTCTGCAGGCAAGAAAACTGAATGTTTTCACGCGTTTCATATTTTCATTGGGAAGTAATTAAATTCAGTCTGCTCACTTATTAATTTTGTTTACATTTTAACTTTCTTCCCTTTTGAAGTCTTTGTTGAAAATACCCTCATGTGATCTGTCTTATTTGTGGAGACGAGGTTTATATTTCTTTATTTTTAATAACTTATTGATTCCCCCCTCCATTATAAAAATACATAGAAACATAGAAATTTTTGGAAGATAGAAAATACAAAGAAAATTAGCCAGAGATAACCACTTTGAGAAATGTATTTTTAGCAGGTGAGAATTTTAGTTACCAGGTCTAGTGTGTGGGAACTGGAGCCATGACCCCACTCCCCTTGCTTGTTGGATGCCACTAACACTGACCTTTTTTTTTTTTTTTTTTTTAAGATTTTATTTATCTATGTGACAGAGAGATGGTGAGAGAGGGAACACAGGCAGGGGGAGTGGGAGAGGGAGAAGCAGGTTTCCCACACAGCGGGGAGCCCGACGTGGAGCTTGATCCCAGAACTCTGGGATCATGACCTGAGCCTAAGGCAGACACTTAACTGACTTAGCCACCCAGCCGCCCTGACACTGATCATCTTTCAGTGCCTCTTCCCTGATTTGCTTCTTCTCACCTTTGCACACAACTGTTTCCTCTGCCTGGCTTACTCTTCTCCTCTCTCTGCCCTCTTCATTCCTACTCATCTTTCAGATTTCATTGCTTTACTTCCTCAGAAATACCTTCCTTGACCCACTCCTCCTTCCCCCAGACGAGGTGAAATTCTCTTATTATGGACTTTCCTAGCATTGCCTATATGTCCTTGTTAGCGCTTGCTACCCACACAATTTAACATTTGTTTCTGTGATTATTTGACTAATTAATATCTGTCTCCTGCAATATACTATTTGCTTCACAAGGGCAGGGTCTCTGCTTGGTTTTGCTCACCACTTTCCCTTTAGTCCATAGCTGATCTTCAATCATATTTTGAGTTGAATATAATATGGCCCGTGTCCCCACATGTTGGAGCTGCAAGGAACATTAACCTGAGGCTATCGCTAAGATTTCCTCCCTACTCCACAGAATCATCCAGGAAACTGAGACTTGGGAGGAGCCAGGGAACTGGACTATGGGGTTATTGTCTTTTTGTCATGGCTCCTCATTGAGCAGTGATGTTCAGATATACTTGTGTCTCACTTGCTTAGGCAAGGCTGCCCCAGGGAGACTGCCTGCCACTGACAGGAGGTTCCCATCTTGCTACCCACTGGCTGGACAAAGTGCCAAGAAAGGGACTCTTCTCTACTCTCCCGTCCTTCACACTCCAGTCCCCACCTGCTTTTCTGACTCTGAGGAAACTTCAATTTCCTCTTAGATCCAGCTGCTTTCTCCTTTCTTATTGTAGGAACTAACCTCCATCTTCTCCTGACCTGGGAAGAATCCTCTTCCATAGGCCTTTAGAAGCCGGTTTTTGTGGAGCAGGATTAGGGAAAGATGCTAATACTAATTAGGTGGGGTTTTTTTTTGTTTTTTGTTTTTTTAGTTACACTGTTATAAAGCTATGTGTACTTTGAAGCAAAATTGGGGCTGTATTGTCTATCCTCTCCTATAATTCATTTTCTCAATTTACTGAATTGTGCTTCCCTGTATTTTCAAATATTGAGAGCATGATTGAGAATGCAGAATTCCCTAGGAAGTTGTCGCCTAATTTATTTAACATGGCCCTTGATGGTGGGACATTCCCCATTCCTTAGTGCAGCAGGTAAAATTCTTTGTGCCTACTTCTAGCCTTGTCTTCTGCTGATGGGCCTCTCATTCTGCTCTACTGTCACACCAAATCATACTGCCCCAAGACATACCATGCTTTTTCACCTCCATCCTCCATCCCTCAACTCCCCGGGTTTCCTCAGCTGGAGTCCTTTTTTTTTTTTTTTCCCCCTGGCAGAGTCCTACTTATTCTTCAAACTGGTGCCATCTTCCCTTAATGCTTTCCTTGGTGCACTAACCCAGTCTTAGCACCCTTCCTCTGGGCTCCTAAAGCATCTGCATCATGCCACTATTGTGGCACTAGTCACATTTTCTTGGACTTACCTTCTGTGAATGCTTCAGTCCCCTCTGCTAGATTTTAAAGTCTTTGAGGGCAGAAAGCTTGGCACATAGAGATGTTCCAAAAGATAAGTTGAAGAGACATAGACTGCAGCAAGCACTTTTCCCTATTGTTTCACTTGTTTGGGATATTTACAGCTTTCCAGGGTAGCTTTCAATTTACCTGTTCTGGAATTGCCCTTTGTTTCACTCGGTAATGGGGATTTCTAACATTCTTCATCTAATAAATGCCAGGATGCCCAATCCCCATGATGCTGATAAATATGTTGGCCTTTTTATTTCTTTTGCTATGTAGGCTACAGTTGTAACTGTTTCTTTTACTTTGAGCAAACTTAGATGAGTGTCCCTGGTTTCATGGATCCTGGCGTAACTCCATTCTCCAGCTCCTTTTTTTTCCAGACTCTGTCCTTTTCTGTCAAATATCCATACTCTTCCTAAAAATAACGAGTCTTTCCCTCAATACGTTCTTATATAAATGCCACAAAACTTATTACGTCTTGTCCTGTTTGTAAAACAATTCAATAAACTATATTTATCAGATGCTACCTCTCTCCTAGAATTGAGATTTCTCTATATATATATATTTTTTTTTTTTTAATTCAAGTTCTATGGCTAAATATCTAGTTCCTCAAGTTCATGCTAATCATTTTGAATTTAATCTGTTTCATGTTGTTTGCAGTATAAATTTGAGATTGTATTTGCCTTGAAGACAAAGGACTACACCAAGGATAGATAGCATTTCTTTTCTATTTAATACAATGTTGACACAGATGCTTGATAAATAGTGCATTAAATCTAGGTTAAGATAGTTTTTAAACAGCAATATTAAGTGCTTTTACCATAGACAGATTTAGTTTCATTTTATAATAAATATCTTTGGTTGTAAGACTTGCTTGGAGGAGGACATGTGGTCACCCCACCACAGGTGAACTAAAATTAAGAGAACATTAGTGTTAGCCAAGTGGGGAAATGGTTGTAGTTTGGGCTGGGGTGATGGAGGTGGTGAGAAGTGGAAGGATTTGAGAAACTGAACTGTGATGGATTAGCTATAGGGGAGTGTGTGTGTGTGTGTCTGTGTGTCTGCGTGTAGTATGCCGAATGCAAAAGTTCATGGCTTGAATAACTGACAGATGGAGTTCATGTTTCCTACTTTTGGACATACTTACCTTTCTTGGTTACAATCAGACTCCAATTCTTCTTTCCCCTGTTTACTCTCAGTTCACCATGATTGGATTGGGGTTTTCTTGAACACCTTCAACATTTAAAGACAATTATTTGGGACATGCCATATCTTCAAATGGGTGCTCTTTCCTATTCTAATGCTTTCTAATTTCATTTTTAGAAAGAAACCTAGTGGAAAAAAGTGGTGACTGAGGGTTTCACAGGATAATGGAAAACCCCACCCTGAGGTAGGCAAACTGCCTCCCAAAAAGGCAAGTTGTGGTTGCCACCGCCAATTATTTGTACATGAATAATAACAAAAGGTAATTTTCAGGAAAGGTCAAATGTGAAATTGTAATTTATAAATTAAAAGTTGAAAAGTCGTGGGGCACCTGGGTGGCTCAGTCGTTAAGCATCTGCCTTTGGCTCAGGTCATAATCCCAGGGTCCTGGGATCAAGCCCCGCATCTGGCTTCCAGCTCGCTGGGAAGCCTGCTTCTCCCTCTCCTGCTCTCCCTGCTCGTGTTCTCTCGCTCTTAGTCAAATAAATGAATAAATTCTTTTTCTTTTTAAAGATTTTATTTATTTATTTGACAGACAGAGATCACAAGTAGTCAGAGAGGCAGGGAGAGAGAGGGGGCGAAGCAGACTCCCCGCTGAGCAGAGAGCCCGATGCGGGGCTCGATTCCAGGACCCTGGGATCATGACCTGAGCCGAAGGCAGAGGCTTTAACCCACTGAGCCACCCAGGCACCCCAATAAATGAATAAATTCTTAAAAAAAAAAAGTTGAAAAGTCGTAAAAGAATAGGCATTTTGGCACCCTCTACTCTCCCTGTTGATTCGAAAATCTCTTAAATTCCTCCGGTAAAATCTGAAACTGCCCTCCTTCCCAGACAAGGTAAAGGCAAGAAGAGTCTGGAAGAAAAGGCAGACCACTCTATAATGACTAGTGGCAAGTTTAATAAGCAACGGAATTCAACAGGAGGCTTGTCTTGGGCAGCCACAAGACAGCGATCTCTGCACCCACCTGCTAGAATCTTGAGTTTATGCAGAGGCCTTACGGGAATTTCAGCTACAAAACTGTCCTGGTGCTTGCAGTATCACATTACGCTGTCAAGGCAATGTCCTTCAAGTGGCTGCCAGTACAGGAACAGGGTCAGAAGATACATTTCAAGGACAGGGGAAAGGGAGCTTCTCTGCCTGGGGATTGATTACCCGTGGTCACATCCTCTCCACAACCTTCTCCAACACTCCCTACGCTTAACTTCGGTGACACTGATTCTGTTTAAATGGAAATTATGCTGAGCCTAGATAACCTGAAGCGGGACTAGGGAAGGCACATGGCTTCCTCCTGTGGAACTCAGGATAGAGAAAGCCTCACGCTCTTGCCGCCGGGGAATGCCTGCAGACCACATCCACAGACGCGGCGACGGTCCCGGAAGAAGCAGGGAAGAGCGCGCGCCGACTGCTTGGGCCCGCCTCCGGAAGGAACTGCACTGGACTTCTGCGGCCCCCTGTTCGCTCCTGGTACTTCCGCTCTAGCCTCCATTCGGCCAGCCGCTCGGGAGGCCACGCCCATTTCACCGCTTCTCCGCCCAGTCTCTTCCTGGCCACGACGGCAGCATGGCGGGTAAGGAATTGCGGGCAGAGCTGGAGCAGCGGCTCGGCGCTCTGGCCATCCATACTGAGGTTGTGGAGCACCCGGAGGTAAGGCGCTTCTGCGGGGACAGCCCTGCCGGAGGGGTGGGCTCCGCTGCGGCGGCTCTCGGGCGGGGCGGTGAAGACCAGAGGCCCCAGCGGTAAGGTGCCGCAGAAATGTCGGTTCTAGGATGTTTCCCGGGATCCAGAGCGCAAAAGGGACACGGTAGGAGTATCAAAAGCCTTTCGGGACTGTGTTGTTACTGTGAGAAAACTTAACGTTTTCCTCTTGGAGCTATTTGGTCACATTTCGAGAACTTCTTTATGTTAAACTGGTGTGTAAAGCTGGGTCCGTGTGTTTTTATGGTGTAGATATCAGACAGTAAACCGTCTCTGTAGCGTCATCGATTTATCCAGACATCGTGCATATAACAGGACACCAACCTTAGAAAGTTTGGAAAGAACATGATTTCGTTATTTGACGTGAGGATTTGCAAACATTTCACGGAGCCAGTGTAACTTGAATGGTGCAGGAGCATAGGGACATAGCTTGAGGGTAACAGCTAATGATCGTAGTTAAACATGGTGATCTTCAAAGGGTAGGAAAATACCTTAAAAATCTTCAGCTTCACCAATTTAACATCAAAACGGTATCATTTTCTCTGAGCTTCTTCCCTCCTATATAGTACTTTCCCCCTTCCTTACCTGTGCATATTGCCACTCTTCTGATGTTACTAGTCCAGGTCTGGTTCCCTGCCCGTGATCTCACCCTTATTGTGGTTATATATTTGTAAAGTGGAGGTTGTTACCTGGTTTGGATGTAATGGAATGCTAAGGAATAGGAATCTGGGCTGCTATAGATTCTCAGTACCAAAAGTTTAAAGAAAACAAAACAAAAAAACACTTTAGGAGTGCTTGGCCAGCACATTGTAAAAGATAACTGGCCCAAGAGGTCTCCAGATGAGGGATTGAAATGGCAAGGTGTGTTATTTCATAATGGGCTGGGAATGGGTCCCTACCAGTGACATCCACGGCATTGGGTGCTCCCTAACCTTGCTGTTTTCACCTAGCAAGCAGAGTATGTGTACATGCATATTTTTGAAGTTTTCATTTTATTTTTTACAGGTGTTTACAGTTGAAGAAATGATGCCTCATGTCCAGCATTTGAAAGGAGCACACAGTAAGAATTTATTTCTTAAAGACAAGAAGAAAAAAAGCTATTGGCTGGTGACAGTTCTTCATGATAGACAAATTAATTTAAATGATCTTGCCAAGCAGTTAGGTGTTGGGAGTGGAAATCTTCGGTTTGCTGATGAAACAGCCATGCTAGAAAAACTAAAAGTTGGCCAAGGCTGTGCCACACCTTTGGCACTCTTCTGTGATGACGGAGATGTGAAATTTGTTCTGGATTCAGCTTTTTTGGAAGGTGGACATGAAAAGGTGTACTTTCATCCAATGACCAATGCTGCAACCATGGGATTGAGCCCTGAAGACTTTATCACATTTGTGAAGAAGACAGGACATGATCCCATAATACTAAATTTTGATAAAAACAACTAATTGGGCTGATACTTAGAATACATCTATTTCTGAAAGCTGTTTTTCTTACTTGTAATTTATAAAAAGCATTAAAATTGATAAGAATATTTAGCACCTTGATTTGGTGATGAAATCATTTTAGGGAGGAACGTTTCGTCTAAAAGGAGCAGAGTTTTGTTTTGTTTTAAGTAATCTCTACACCCAAGGTAGGGTTCAGATTTACAACTTTGAGATCCAGGGTCACAAGTGCTACTGACTGAGCTGGCCAGGTGCCCTATAAAAAGGAGCTGCTTTTAAAAAGATACATTGAAGTAGTTTTAGTCAGTTCAGAGGGTCCACTTCCCATCCCCCATGAGCACTACTCATTACAGGAATGCCTTCAACAATTGAGAGTATATTAACAATAAAACTAAGGCTAGTTAAGATTAACTATCTTACGTCTTCTTTAGGGTGTTTACTTGAAAAACACAACTTGCAAAAAAACAGCATATATAAAATTACACATATATTGTACATATAGAGAAAAAGGAACATATATTAAATTGTTGATAGTGGTTATCTTTGGGGAATGAGGATTAGGGAAAGATTTGTTTAATCTTTCTGAGAGGTTAGAAATGTGAATATACTTGGAAAATTTGTGTTCTGTACGTTATATTAAATTTTACTCATCCCCCCTTCAGTTAGGGCATCTGAAACAGTGTAAGAACTCATGATTATGTATTGTCAGTTCTATATAAGCTAGTTCAAAATTGTGGAGTGATAAACTTTTTTGCTTAAATTAAAACCTTCATTAGTTGAAGGTCTGAGGTGGACTATATTACAAAAGTAGTCGAGATCTTGTCATGAAAATTCTCATATTTGCCTATGGTGCAATCAAATGGGATAGTCATGACGTACCCATAGTACTAAGTTTGGCCACTCAAAAGTAACTTCCACCTGGTAGTGATAGTGTAACCAGATTGTTGCTAAGAGGCAAAATAAGTAAAAATGTCATTTCTTGGTATATAGGATTAGAAACTCCAAGTCTACTCATGGCAGAATTTCTATAAAGGGTTACTTTAAGGGCACCTGGGTGGCTTAGTTAAGCATCTGCCTTCAGCTCAGGTCATGGTCCCAGAGTCCTGGGATGGAGCCTGGCATCACACCGGACTCCCTGCTCATAGGGAAGTCTGCTTTTCCCACTCCCACTCCCCCTGCTTGTGTTCGCTCTCTCACTGTGTCTCTCTGTCAAATAAATAAAATCTTAAAAAAAAGAAAAAGATGTGGAGTTAGTAAATATTTCCATAAATGATACCTTATTCTAAGGTGCCATGTTACCTTTTACCTGCTGTTTACTACATCTCTAAGAGGAAATTTTAGACTGCTTTGCACATAAAATAAAGGTTTAATGAATAGAAACCAAAGACTGAGGACAGTAGATAGTGCCCTTCCCATCTTATAGTGAAAACAGGCTCAGAAAGACTAACCTGCCCCAGAATACACAACTGGTTGCCTCTCTAACATTCTGCCTCCCCAAAATCAATAAATGAAAATGAAAGACACTGCTTTGTGCAATATATTACTGTATTTAAACCTATGTGAGGATTGACAGAACTGGTAAGATTCCATTCTTTTCCCAAACCTCCAATACTCATCCCTAAAAGATCTAGAATCATCTAAACAAGATTATGGGTTATGTCTGAAAAAAGGTTTTCCAGGGCAAAGGGAAAAGAAAGAATACTTAGCTAAATTATATGTTATAATTTTTAAAATGATTATTAACCACTTGTTATAAAAATCACCTCTTTTATTTTTAGATCAGTTTAAGTGAATGTTAAACCAACTTAATTTTTTAAGGAGTAATAAAGTCTAAAATGAAAAATAGTGAAATGTTTTTAAAAACATAAATCCAACCAATGATGGTTTGTTACAAACTGGCTTCCTGTGGCTGATAATGGGTATTACCAAGTAATAATCATTGCCATTCAACTCCAAATCCCTCAGTAGTATTACTTTTAAAGGAAATGTTACAGCTTTTATATTATTTGATTTGGTATTTAATAACAATTATAAGTACAATGGCAAACATTGAAAGAGAACCCTTAGTAGAAAAGAAAAAGACAGTTTAAAATCAGGTTTTGTTAAAGGGTGTTATAAGTGCAACTTTATCCATAAGCATTCCTTTTAAGGCATTTTCATTGTCCAAATATCTCAACATGTACATCAAGGTTTATATCACAAAATGGGCTCCTTTTGTATTACTCATTCAAGGCTTAAAGAAAAAATACATCTCAGGACGAAGTGTAGCAGAAAAGAAAAACACAAAAACTCACTTTCCTCATAAATGTAACTTAAAGTACAAAGTTATTTAGCATACATTATTACTCCTCATTGTAATTCCAGATTTGGTACAGCATCTTTTTCACTTCCTGACATAAACTGTTAAGACAGTGCAGGCTGTAATACTGCATTTGTGAGGTGGTTGCAATTCTGTAATATGCACAGTGATTTTTTAATAGGCTCTTACCATGCCTTGCATGAAAGGTGCTACATACAAACCTGTTACATGAACTCTTTGGTAACCACCAGTTTAAAAACGTGGACCAAACCTTTCCACATGGCCAGATCTGAAGCACTTTATTGGAGTTCTTTGTGGAAGCTTATTACCCTGTATATTAAATCTTCAGTTTCTTGGGAGGGGGGTTAGCTGTTGATTTAGAAGATAGCCAGATAAAAGCATGTCAGGCCCCAGTCAGGAAAGTGGCCCCAGTAAGTTTCTAGGTAGCCATACTACTTTGTTTGGCAGAAGCAGTTTATCTAAGGGAAAGGAGTGACTTCCTACTAAATTTGCTTCTGAATCTTTTGGAGAAAGTAAAATATTCATGAGGTTATTACCTAGTCCTTTCTTGACATGGTATGAAAAAGGTAATGAATATAATTGAGAATATTCCTACTTTTACAGTCTTAAGTGTTCCCCCTTGGTTGTCTCTAACTGCACTTTCTCAGGGTCAGCCTCATCAGACCCAGTACTATATAGGCTGCCCCTGAGCATGTTCGATGTGAAGCAATAACGTGCTGCTTAAGTCAATAGGTTCTCTATTTTAGGACATTAGTGTTCTGGAGAGGTCAAGCTGTGGTATGATTCACCCTCACCGGGCCACTTCCTACTCATTAAATTCCAACTTTCAGTAATTGTACTGGGATGTGTCCTAGTTGTGCAAATTAGATGCTAGTTAATATAAATCTAAGTTACCCACTTACTGTATTTAGCTAAAACATAACTTCTATATTTACTTTCAATTTATCCACCTAAGAATGAATTTACATTTTTTACATGCAAGTATCTCTAGACTGCCATGATGCCCATTATCAGTTTGATTCTTGAATCTAGGGAGTCATGATGGAGAG
Organism: Lontra canadensis; assembly: GCF_010015895.1. Lineage (NCBI taxonomy): Eukaryota > Metazoa > Chordata > Mammalia > Carnivora > Mustelidae > Lontra > Lontra canadensis. The sequence goes on along the minus strand of NW_022631055.1, from coordinate 1,295,929 downwards.
AGATGTTTCAAAGTCTAGAGAATAAGTTTTAAATAAGTCTGTTGTGCAATAGTTGTATTTTAGTAAGAATCCTTTGTATTTACATTTACATAGCACCTTTCATCCAAGAGTTTAAAAGTTATTTAATTTTACAGCATTATTTGGTGGCAAAACACAAGTTAATGGTGGCATTAAGTAAGTCCAAGTTCTCTAAATTCCTTTTTAATTTCTGGTCAACTATACATGCTGTATTTCTTTTCGTTAAGTCTTTCTGAAAGTAGACTATGAACACAATACTGCTAACTGGCCTACCAAAAGAGGGGGAGGGAAGGTTGGGAAGGGAGAGACACACAGTTCTCATGGCTACTAGGTTAGTGATGAAACACATAGTTCCTAAACCACACTATGAATATGGAATTATTCCAGAAAGATTTTTAGAGCTGGTAATGAGAGCCTAAGAAGTATACTGTTAAAATAAAAAAGTCATTATCTTTCTCATTTCAGATCTTTAAGATTATGCTGATATTTATGTTAAATAATGAATTTGCATTAATAAGTATCAATGCATTTTTGATTTCATAAGAAAATAAACTGTGATATAAAATTGGAGCTACAAAAAAACGGATGTTTCCCTGGGTTAACTAAATCTACTTTTTTTGTGCTTCTTTCAAATGTTTAAGGTAACAAATGCATACAAATATTTCAAAAGTACCAATAACAGTTACCAACTTTAATGTATTATTATAAAGGACAAAAACAGAAAAGTTCTTATTATTATGTGATAACCTTAAAAATAAATGAGTTCCTGGCAAAATGTAGATCATAGTAAATTATTTACATTTTTTTTTTTTTGCCATAAGAAAACTTCTTAAGCAACAGTCAGCTCTCATGTTAAAAAAACAAACACACATACATAACCCAATACTAAAGAAGGGAAATGAATTTAAAACACAACAGCATTATCTTGGGAATGCAATTTGCTGGAAAACCACCTTACTAAAAAAGTTTCAGAAAAACACTTTTTAATTACCTTGGATCCACGTATGAATGCTTAGTGTTGCTTAAAGGGTAATACAGAAAGATTAATATTACTGTAAATTTTTATAGCTCCTATTTTTCAGATTTATCTTTATAAACTGAATTTCTTTTGCAGTGCATCAAAATAATTGGTTAAAAAAAAAAAGAAAGGATACCAACACATGCAGTCTGCTAACCAAGTAAGGCTCTGACATGCCAAAACAATGTTCTCTGTATCTTGATATATAGTACATTCCACAACATACTACAGCATTTAATTTAGATTTACACAACTAAATATAAATGGCTAGATTTTGGCTAATACTTAGCAGAAGCATTAAGCAAACATGGATAAATTCATAAACAAATGACGAAAGAAGTAGATTGTTCTTGGAGTACTTCTTGGAACCTTAAAACACTTGGTCCTTAGTGAGAGAACATCCTTTATTCAGTAGATCTTATCAATACAATGTATAGTAAGTCCTAAAACCTTCTAAAAATTTTGGCAGTTGACTCCAGTAGTGCTCCTTGATTCAAGGAAGGAATGAAGGTTTTTTATTTCTTGCCTGCTCTAGTCACGAAGGATTGTTTAAAGTCTCCTTAAAGATTTTTAAAATGATTCCTATAGTTGGGTGTCTTGTTACTTCAGAAATAAAGGCTTCACACTGAGAAACTGAAGGACACTTTTCTCTCTGTATTTAGTTGGAAGGTAGAAAGAAGAAAGAAAATGTAAGAAAAGCTTGAAGATAAGAGAGAGATATAAAAATCAGAGCAGCCACTATAAGAACAACATGCACCAGATATGTCTTCTACAGGAAGGAGAGTGACAGAAAGCCAGAGACAACTTTTCTTCAAGTGGCTCTTCATACAAAAGGTATTTAATTTATTGTTTATTCTCAATTATCAAAAACACTGTGGGAAAGTTGTATTCCTACCAAAAAAAAAAAAAAAGGGCTTCAAATTAAAAAAGGAATTCCTAAAACATTATTCACGAGTAAAATTAAATTTAAATTAAGAAAAAAAGAAAACTATTTAAAGGTTTGTTTCCTGCACTGACAGGCAAAAACTTACAGCAATCAATAAATCTTGCTTGACTAGTAAGTAGGACAGAAAATCATGAAATAAGCAAGCAATATTTACATCTGTTAATGCAATGTGCACTTGTTCTTATAAGTAACATGGTTAGTTTGTATAAATGAGACTAATCTCATTTACATTTTAAGCAAGAAACTCACCACTTGGCCCACATGGCATGTAGTGGGTAATAGAATTAGGAGCTTTGCTGCTCCCTAGACCTGCTTTTTGAATTTCTGCTTTCTTGTACTTTGTCCACATCTGCAGGAGAAAAGCATTTCATATTATTTAATCAAATGTTAAACATAATATAATTCATGAAGTTATGAAACTAACGAGCTCTTGTTGAAGGAGAAAGAATCTAACTCTGGGAAATTTATTAATCTAACAGACATCTTATTACTTAAAGACTGATTATTGCATTTTAAAAGCCAGAAATAATATGTCCTTTTAGTAGCGTCAGGTAGTTACTTACTATGTTTATTTACTAAATGGTCACAAATAGTTTTAAAGAAAAAATAACCTTGCATGCAACCAAAGAAACATCCACAATGAAGTATTTGTTTCATTTACTGAGAAAAATTTTGTAATATGCCTACTTTCACTGTTAACAGCTAAAACTGCTTTGGTCACAGGGGACCCAATGCCTAACAATGTGTTTTTGATGTCACACAAATAATAAGGGTATGAGTTCTAGAAACCCAGGGCAGAAATGTGAATGCTACTCAGTTTCATCTAAAATCAGGGTACTGAATCTCAAAAGTTTTCCAAATATTCCTTTATGAAATCGTAGGATATTTATGGAGATGTCTTAGAGGAAAAAAGTACAGCTGCTCAACTGAGTCAGAGTTGGTTAATCTTATCTTTAAAAACAATAAGTTAAAATACTACTGCATCTTTGTAAGACTTACAGCAAGCAGTATGTTGATTTTTTAAAGTTTAGAGAACACTGGCTGTATGTGATTTCTAAGGTTCTCCCATGCTAAAAATTTGGTTCCAAGGGCTATGAAGAAACATAAGGAAGAAACTGGTATTTTCCAAACTTTAAAAAGCTATGACTCCATAGCTGGTGATAGTCTCTGGAGGAAGTCTAGCCTGTATTCTCACAGACAATCCCCAAGACACACGGACATGGTATGGATCTGTCTTACATGCACAGTGTATATGTTCCTTTTGAAAATAGGTTATACTATAAACTGTAGCCATTTGTATTAGAAATACTGCTTTCCTGAAAGTCTAATTTTATAAAATAACCAGACAGTTTTAATATAATAGCACAAGATTTCTCTACATTTTGCATAAATAAATTTAATATTTTAAATTTAAAGTGTATGGCCAGATCATTAATATTTAAAGAGTTGAAATGGTTATGAAATACCTCTTGACTCAAAGTGGTAAGAAAGTAACATGAGTTATTACATTTTAATCATATGTGGCCCCTATCTAATTTCACTTATATTTACCATTAAGTTTTATTACTAGGTTTTAAAAAAAGAAGAGATGCCAAAACCATTTTTAATGTTAGGACTGACAGCGAAACAACTGACAATAAAACAGATAGATGTATTCATGGAAAAAATATATTGGGTGGCACTAAAAAAATATGAAAAATTTCTGATTGTGCTTATGTGATTATCTGCACAGAATCATTTTTAGTAATAGCTGGCTGTGAGAAAAGCAGCATAATCAAAGATAAAAATGGAGAGGGCCTAGCCCCCTCAATGATCTTCTGTAAGTCCCAGAGAATGGCTTAATTTAAAAGATAGAAATTTCATTAAGCAAAGATTCTCTGTGGAGTCTGTTTCCTTTGGCTCAATTAATAACAGTAATAATTTAATGCAAAAACATGTATAGAATAATGATTTCCTCCCCATTTAGAAAGTTACATTTCAAAGCATTCCTTTCCAGATGGCAGGCTGAGTTATTAGCAGTAATATTTAGGATGAATCAAAATGACAAAAACATTCCAGAGACAGAGCTAAGATCTACTCCTCCAGAAGTAAGTGAATCAGGGTTATGGCTTTGTTTTGTTTTAATTCTGGGAGTCAGATATTCAAGTTTAGCTGATTCTTCTGTAAAAGTGCTATGACCACAGCAAGATAATTTTTAAAGTTGATGACACTGGAGTCAGACTTAGAAAATATTTCATCTTATATAGTTATTTTTTTAGCTAAAATTTTCTGTTTGTAATTCTAAAATTTGTTCCACTAAAAACACACCTGTTTATTTCAATTCTAATGCTATTTTAGCACAATGTACTCATTTAAAAAGCTGTTTTAAGGACAGACACATGTAATTTAATAAATAGATTACAGAAGCAACAATCTTCACTATTTTGTAAACTTACTACCTTTTTTGAAAAGAAGTAAAAATGCAAACTTCCAACACATTGAGTATGATTTGATTTATTTCTCTTTAACTCTATATAAAAAAAAGAACTGGCAAATCTAATGTATTAACTGATTCCAAGTAAAAAAGTCATCTTGAAGGAAAGATGGTACTTGAGTTCTTACATGTATCAGATGAAGAAAATGAAGAAATAACTAATACAAATGCTCCTAGTCACTGTATAAGTAACATGTAAATCTGATGGGGTTTTTAAAGAATTACACTAATTTATGAGTATCACCAAGGTTTTAAATCTGAACAATTTTATAAATATGGGCAGTAGTTAATATTTGCTACAGAAAGTGTTAATGGAGTTATGACTATTTCCTCAAAAATAAAATGGCAAGACAGGAGACACAGTTAAATGGCAAAAGAAAATGACATCTTTTTTACATAGTTTCCTTAACACTGTACATGTGCAACAGGAAGTACACATTCCGGGGGAAGAAAGGAGTGAAGAGTTAAGGAGGAAGAGAGGGAGGGAAGGGGAGCAAAAAAGGAGGAAGGGAGAAAATAAGCATTCTTTTTTTGGGAGCAACAAAGTAAACATGACTTGGAAATGCCTTCTTGGTAATTATAGCATGCAACTATTTTAATATGCTTCCAGGTATCAAAGTAACAATCTCGTATCAAGTGACAAGAAACGTGAAAGAGAAGCATGTATTGTTAAGGTTTTCAAAGTCATGCAGAAAATGTACAATGCAATTAATACTTCATGCAGGCTTTGGTGTGGTTACACATTCGTATTTATACACATGCCATCATGTACAAGTGAATACTATGCCACAATTTAAAATAAAAACATAAGCCTAGCCAAATTATACTTTTCAACAGCAGCTCTTCAAATCAGATTAGAGAAGCACAGTGCATATCAAGTAACATCAGCATGATATTGTGCAGTTTTGATCAAACACAACCATATTCATACCAAACAGTCTGATTATCCTCAGAAACCAACAATGTAGCTTCTGTGTCATCAGGATAGAAGCATGCAGGAGTGATAAGATTATGGCTATCTGTAGAAGTCTGTGGGTTACTGTTACTAGGGTTCTGATAATCAGAAAACTGTTCGTTATCTTTCTTTGCAGCTCTATCCAAAGAGGCAGAAGCCTGGTCAGTTACTCTGGTGATTGGCCTGGGAGGTAACCCACTTATGTTACTAACTAGTTCTGTATTCAGGGATAAAAATGGCTGAGATGGACGAGCCACAGTAAATGACTCCACACTACCTTCAGCTGATATTCCAAATGCATTCTTAGATGTATTAACAATGGCAAAAGTTTGGTTTAGAAAATGTGACTTCTCTGTTCTTGAGTTTCTAGTCTGGGTATATAGAGACTTGGGCTTATCCGTAGCTAAATCATTTTGTACATGAGAACCTACAGCATGGGCTGGACTGTGAAGTGTATGAGAGGACCACTGGTGTAAAAGGTACTCACTAGATGCTGCAGTGATGCTGCTATCAGCAGTAGCTGGTGGTGAATCAACTGATATAGGTAGTCTACTGTCCTTGGTCAAAAAATCGTGGATGCTTGTCCTTCGAGTAGTTCCTTCAGCAGTAGAGATCACACTGCTTGCACGAGGTAAAGTGGCATAAGGATTACTATCTTTTGATTGTCGTGACAGAGAAGTTTCTTTTACTAATTTTATCTTTCCTTGAGTGGCTAGTGTAGGTTTTCCTGGAGAGCTAATGAAGTAGGCATCTTCAGTCTTGCGAGGACTGGGTCTCACAAATTGTTCAGGCTTACTTGTCCGTCTATCGTGGAAGTCTCCTGGGGTTTTTCCACTTACTGACCTAGCCAGACCACAGCTAACTGGTTTGTTTTTTCCCAAAAAGTCAGAAGATACAGACAAACTTTTCATTACTTCATCTAAAAGATTCTCTTGACTTGAGGATTTTATCTGTTAAAAAAGATATCACAACAGATTAGTGAATGCAGCCAAGCCTTTACTTTCCTGATATATTAGACTGTATGATATAAAATTGCTAAGCAGCCCTTAACTTAAAAAGAAGCTCTATAGTTCAGTCACAGAAACTTAACTTGCAGTGTCTATCTAAATTCAGGTCCTACTACTAGATAAAACTAACCTGTATTGAGGTAAGCTTGTTGCTTTCTTCCAAAAACTGTTGTAGAGTAACAACTTCACTTCCAGGGGAACCAGTTTTGATCTTGTGATGTGCTCGACTCTCTAATAATTCAGGCATTTTGTGCTGGAGCATTGGACTTGATCTGGTCTGTCTCTTCAAGTACTGGATTGGACTGCTACCACTGCTGGACCAAGCCTCATGATCATGAAGCAGGCTAAACTCTCCACTGCTGTGGCTCTGTGGCCTGCTTTGGATATTAACTGCACCTGCTTTTGGAGTAAATGGTGTGTTAAGGGTTCGGTAACAGAAATGAGATTAAAACTATGTAAGTAATAATATTTGTTGACTGGATTCTGATGAATAGCTAAACTGACTTTCAAGCTTTATTTAGAAATGCATAGTAAACTGTGTTCATCTTTCATCAGTCTAACAGTATACTCTAATCTCATTTTGATAAATATTTTAAGTTCTACAAAGGCAAATAATTTGCTTCCACCACTACACTCAGAGCCAAACTACAAAGCAGGCTACTCAATACATTTGCCGAATGAGTGAATAAAAAAATAAGTAAATAATACATTTTTAAAAACTCAGGTTCAAGTAACTGTAAAACACCTCAATATTTAGAACAAAAGATGATTACACAAATTTAAAATAATTTCAGAATGTTAAAACCAGAATACAAATTCAGAAGTTAAAAATTCTAATTCTTTGTCTATGAAATCTTCATTCCGTACTTGAAGGTTTCTCTATTCACATTCTGAATGAATAATCTTAAATAATTTTTTTCAAATTTAAATAGCAGGCATATAAAGGAAATTCAATGGAGATATGATAGTTATTTAGCAAGTTCTAGTAAAAATATAAAATAAAATACGTTTTGTATTTTATTCTTTAATGTCTGAATCATCTGACTGTTCCTGCTTTCCACTGTTAGTATGTGGCTATATAGCCGTAAAAGATTCAACTGAGGTTCAGCAACTGTACGGAATGCAAATTACTAGTTCTGGGAAAAAGCTCTCTATGTTTAATGCTATTCCTTATGTGGATTCTAACTGATAGCAAACTGTATACATACAGTATCAAGATGGAAAATACAACTTTCCATGGTTCCCTAATCATACAGAGTAAAGTGGGTCATTAAAGAACTTGGCTCAGGTTATATAATATTTTACAAAAGGAAGATTTTCTTAAATTTTCAAATCAGAAAAGAAATTACTTCATATTTTCAGACTAAATTTTTCTACTGAGCGTTAAGAACATGATTATTTAAGTTAAAAAAAAAATCCTTTCTTAAGATCAGATATTTCAGCCCACTGCAACAGAGTTATAGCATTAATGATAAAATTACAGCTGAGACAAAATAATTTTATAACACAAAAAGCAACAGAACACATGCATTCCTATAATCTGACAATTCTGGACTATAGGGAATAAGTACTTTAGCCATATTTTATAATCTATTAAACAACTCCAGAATGCGAGTAGGCGGTATACCTTTAAGGGAAAAAGTACTAGTCAAGGCCTCTAGACATTTATGTAAAAACCTTACCTTAGAATGCATATTAAATTATGAAAAAATCTTGAAGTAATTTTTTATATAAGTTATGTACATCCATTTGTCTGTTATACACAAACACAACTGTCTTCTTGAATTAAAAAAATTATTTCCCCTTATTTTGTGAATAAGTTAAACTAAAAGTATTTCTAAAACACTTCTGTAATGGGAGTTCAATGTACATGCCTCATGAGAAAATTAAGGACAACCATTTTCATGACGAAGACAAAAACATAAGAAAAATAAGGACCTACAGATATTTTTGAAGTTAAAAATTACATAAAAATATTTTATCTATGAAGATGAAAAATGGCAACCAAAGTAACTGCTCCTGTTTTTACATTTATATACATTGTATAGACTGTATGACAATGTATGAAGTATAAAATGTTTCAAGGAACTATGTTCTAAACACAGATGATTTGGATTTCATACTTTACCCCAGAAACGTCATCAATCTTCTAATTATAAAATCTGGAAATGGATGGACAATATTAATAAATTTACCTACAGCATACCTTTGACTTCATGGAGTGAAGCATTATTATTACTATTGCTAGTGGATGTTCTGCCACTATCAAGGCTGGCTGGTCTTGAAGCTAAATGAAAAAATCAGGAGACAGTGTAATAAAACTTCTAGCTAATGACATTGAACTTTTACATTCTGATCACAGAATGCTTTGAGGAAGCAATCATGCATACTTTCACAGGCTGAGCATGCCCAGAGTTGAATCTTACAGATTAGAGAGCAAAAGCATTTCCAGATACTTCAGTTAGACACTTTAGAATAAGAAACTTCTGAAACACTAGTTGAGATCCAAAGAAAAGAAAATAAAGTGCATATTTAGATTTGGAAGTGATTTCTAGATGGATACCAGAACTGTTTTGGTTGAGTAGAATGACATGCCAAAAGAAGAAAAGTGCTAGTGATTAGGTCACTTACAACAGATCAGACATGGAACCCTGCACACTGCAGAGATGCCACAAACAGGAGGAACATGAGCATCTGCACAGTTAATGTCCTGCATTCCTATCCATAACAAGGGAAGCAATGCACAGTTAACACAACCCTACCCTGTTTTAAAATCCTGCTTATAGATGAAATTCTCTCAATATGTTATCCATTTATATATTAATAATTTAGTTTGGCAAGATATGGTTTTGCAGATCTCTCCAGAAACTTAAAAATCTGAAATGTTCACCAGTGCAGAACATGTGGTTTCTTAGAGTTTATCCTTTACTAACTAAATATTTTTTAAACTAATGGTAAAATGTGTTTCTCATAACTTTAACCTTATACCAAAACAGCAACAAAATCACCTGTAAGCATTGTGCAAGTCTACTTTATAAATGACCTTGACCAAGAGAGACACTACTTAGATGAAGCAATAATCTTAAAAGGGGCTAAAAGGAATATTAGGTTTGAAGAAATGGTAGAAGTAGCTATGAGATGCAGGTTAGAGAAAACATGCTTGCTGGCAATGCCACATTCACCAAATCAGTGCCAGAGCCTCAGCATTCCCATTCTGTATGGAATATGTACTCTCTAAGTAAAGTTCATATCTTACCATGAACTCTTGATCCCGTACTGGAATCATCACTAATACCTTGTGGACTTATGTCTTCAAAGGATGTAGTATCTACATAAAATAGCAAAATGGATATAAAAATATTTTTAAACAAAAAAACCATTATAAAATTTTATTTATGCAGATATGGATATTCTCTTTCAATCACATGTAACACATCTTGATTTAAAGTATTTCATAGACTTAACCAGAAACTGGAACTAATAATAAGAAACAGAATAGCTGTGATGAATGAGAGTTGACTCGCTTAACACCAGAAGCAGTGAAACAATCTCCCCAAGGACCCTGCAAAGCAAAGCAAGAGCCAGGGTTGTTCTACGTGGTTTTGTTTGAAGTTGTAGTGTTTTTATTTTTATTTTTTTTTTAAGTTTCTATTATCACTTTTTCCCTTTCTTACTCTTTACTTGGCTTACTTTTCCTTTTCTTGTTAGTTAATTAGCTGTTTATTATGAAAGGCCTAGGAAAGATTTTAATTATTTGTATGATGTTTTAAATTTTTTAAATGATTTGAAAATTCTCTCAAATCGAATCCAGACTGTTTTGGTAAATTATTTCAGGTTGTTGCTGTCAAAAAAGTACACATGGAAAAGTCAAATTAAAATTCCTGTTGCCAACAGTTACACCACAGTGCAAAGAGCAGACGGCCTATACCTTTATTATTAACCAACTGCTTGGATCTGAAGCCTGCAGAAGAGTTGACAGTTGAAAAGTTGATGGCTGTAGTAGAGAAGGCCATAGCTCCCAATTCTTTTCTCCTTTTACCCGTTGAAATATCATCAGGAACCTCCAAATTCTCAGTACTACCTGTCCACTGTCCTCCTGCTAGGACCATGGACTGCACCAGGTCATTCATGGCTGGGATGCAAATGAAAGCAAATGAATCAGCATGGTTAATGTATCTGCTCTTATTTCTATCTTGTATTATAAATGATCTGGTTTTTGTCTATGGATTAATGCAAGTGAATATCAAAGACTATAACCACAAGGTCATTTGAATTATGACATGCATTCAGCTGAATGAAATGAGTAGGCCAAAGGCTGATAAATTTCAGTAAATATTTTTATCCCACCTCCACCCCCTTTAGAGATAGGAAAAGGAATTTTACTCTGTACAACTGCCATGCTTTTGCGCAGTGATGTGCAATATAATTAGAAGCCTTCATAATGGGATTTGGTGATGACAGAAATGGAATGAATAAAGGTAAGATGGAGAGCAGTTCTTATACAGCATCATTATTGAAAATGACAAAGAGTCCTTGGTCAGAGCAGGTTACTGAAGAATTCATTTTACGAATCAAGTAAGTATACCATTCAATAAAAACCTGAAAGAGATGATATCCAAAGTGACATTTAATTTAATTATGTAATTACCCATTCCACTCAAAAAAAGAATATTAATATATAAAGAATGACAAACGTTTTCAAGGGTTATAGGCCATTTTATTTATTTATTTGTTTAATTTAGTTCATTAAGAAAATAAATTCCTAATGCTAAAGGTTTTGTTATATTTTAAGTAAATTTCTTTGGGGGAAAAAATCTCTATGGCATAGAAAAAAGTTTCTTTTTTCTGCCAACTTTTAGAAGGCACTGGAAATTTATATTACATGTATGACTAAACATATGTCATGTATATGTATCAGTGAACATACATATAATGCGAATTCAGTGCCAGTTTTGAAAAAAAAAATTTTTTTTCCAGCTCCTTGAATTAGAGGAAGACTGCACTTTGCAAAATAAGAAAATTGGCACAGTCCAGAGAAAGGTTAGTGAAAAATTAGTAATGGAAGCCAGTGTAGTCATTTGAAAGAAGCTGAACTGTCATAAAGTCTTACACATGGAACGACGGTAGCAGGCCTTCATTTTGTCTTTATCCTTCGGTCTGTTCCTCAAAAAGGGCAGTCTTTTCAGTGCAACCACTTTAATGTCAGAGCATGAGGAAAAACAGAAACAGAAAAATGAAAGAAAAAAGGGAGAAGAACAGATGGGAGTTAAATGTTGAAATTAAGGACAGAAATGAATGTCTGAGTTTCAGCTATGTATGCTATACTAAAGCTATTATTCTCATGCTGCTGAGTGACAATGAAATATGAAATATGTACTTTGACACTTTAAAATACTTGGAAAGCACTGAAGACAATGATGAGGAACATATACTTTGAAAGCTTCAATTGGCTAAAGTCCTACAAATACAGGAACTGATTAGAAGTACTTACTGAAGGAACAGTTTTCCTATTATTAACTAGTTGTTAATAATAAGTTAATAATAATAAGTTGTCAATAAGTTGTAAAGGTATACTTTTAAAATTAGGGTTATTGGTGGGCCACACTATACATGATGAAAATGTACAAGGCTTTCCAATTCTTTAACTTTTTAAATAAAAAGACTTCATCTTGGGGAAAAAAAAACTTCTTAAGAAAATGCACATTTTGGGCGCCTGGGTTGCTCAGTAGGTTAAGCCTCTGCCTTCGGCTCAGGTCAAGATCCCAGGGTCCTGGGATCAAGGCCTGCATCAGGCTCTCTGCTTAGCAGGGAGCCTGCTTCTCCCTCTCTCTCTGCCTGCCTCTCTGCCTACTTGTGATCTCTCTCTGTGTGTCAAATAAATAAATAAAATCTTAAAAAAAAAAAAAAAGAAAATACACATTTTACAAGAGTATTCTATTAATATATATCAACAAAAACTAGGGTGCCCAGGGAATGTTTAAAACAATCTAAAGAAATTAAAAACGTTCATTATTTTCTTTAACAAAGGAAAACTTGAACAAAGGAAATAGGGAATTATTTTGGGGGGTTAATTTGAATTCTGGTGCATTATTTAACAGCACCAAGAAAATATTTATTCTTCAGAGAAAAGTCTTTCAAAAGATGACATGAGCGATTACATTCATTTCATTTTGCAAAAGGCTGACTACAGAAAAGAAAAAAGCTAGCACTAAGCTCTATTAAGGCTAAAAGATAAGATAATGCAAGCAAAAACGACAGGTAAGTATGTATTTATAACATTTTTAGGTATTTTGAAGGGCTTTTTGGGTGAGTTTACTAAGAAAAACAAAGGTAGCACTGTGCAGAAAAATTCTATAAGTGAAAATTAGGATTATAACTACAGTAGGTGTCATTGGCATAAAAATTAAAATGCTCACTAGAGTCACTAACATTCTTGAGTTATATTTAATCAAAGTTCTTCTCCATTAAAGAGAATGCAATGGACATACAGCTTTTTAACTTACTTGACCACTATTAGGAACAGTCCTGATTTTGGCTTTTAATTTGACCTATTTCTTTTCTAACTTGGTAAACACAACTGTTTTTAATGATTAAAAAGAAATGAACTGAAAGTAATGTAAACATGGACACTTAGCTAAAACAAAGCTGAATGGTTGCAGCATGCACATGTTGTCTTGTTTAGATACTTCTGTTTCAACTGTTTTCCAAAGACTGCTTTACTGACAGACAGGATAAAAGGAATTTTAAATTTTCCAGTGGTGGAATGTGATCCTTATTATGTCAACTAGTTTGTAGATATACAATTTTTTTTAAACAACATACTGAAATTCAGAGAACATTAGCATTGCTGGGTTTTTGTTTATTTAAAAAATTCTAAAACTGAACAACTGCAGGAAAGGAGAATATTACTGCCTTCTGATTCTTATTCTGGATGCTTCAGCAGGGAGTATGAAAGAATGTCAGCTTTATATTAAAAACAGACAAGTTGACCTCAAAAAAGACTGCTGTGCCTTTCTTGTGTTACATTATCATATCTGAATTGAAATCTTTCTTTAGGGTGCCTGGCTGGCCAAGTCAGGAGAGAGCATACAACTCTCGATCTCAGGGTTGTGAGTTCAAGCCCCATGTTGGATGCAGAGCTTACTTGGAAAAAAAAAAAAAAGAAAGAAAGAAATCAATGCCTTATGAAATATCTTCCCTTAATTGGAAAAAAATTAAGTAGACCTATTACCATTTCTCATTTAATAAGATGTCAAATATTTTATATCTAAAGTAACATAAAATTGAATTATCTGGCATCTTTTTAAGGTAAACCTGATGGTTTCTCCACAAGAATATGCAAGGGATTTCATGTAGATTTGAATGATAAGACTAGATAGCAAAAGACCCAGGTAATGATAATCTTGTGTTGGGATACAGCATTTAAACACTTTCTTGAGATTAATACACACACACACACACACACACACACACACAATGTATGTATGCATGAATACTTATGGATTCTAGTTTTTAGGATGCTGTATTCTGAAATTACCCTATAATGAATGCCTCATCTCCTATCTCCCCAAATACTCTCTTTTCGAGGTAATTCCCTTGAAGCCAAACACTATAGTTTTTTGAGAGTTTTGAGAGTTGCCATAAGTAAAGTCTATCCCTGGGGGGAAGTAATAGCTATTTTGGCCTATTTACTTCAAAGGAATAGCAGTGAAATTATATAGATCTATTTCATATAGATATACATATACATACACACAGACAAATACCTATTTTTTTTTAAAATTTAGTGACTTTGGTGATAGTATGAGTGGATTCAAGTATCTTGTTTACATATTTTGTAAGAACATTGTTAGTAGTCAACTTCTTGGACATCTTCAAAGGGCCTAGCTTTGGATTCTTTTCTCTTTCTCTTAAAATATACTTCTTTAGACTTTTACTTTGCTCTTATTTAGTTAAGCACACAGATAATAAAATAAAAATATTATGAATTGTATAGTTCATGTTATGGTGTGATACTATCATATTTGTAATTTAAAAAATTAAATCACAATTTTATATAAAAGCTTATATACATCAATTTTAATCAATCCTTTACCAAGCAATCCCTCAATAATTTTTATAACCTTCAGTTACTTCTAAATTACTGAATAACATTCTCTTTGAATTCATAACTGTTTTTCTTTGCTTCTCACCAATATAAGTTTGCTCCAATTTGACACCAAAGTGTATGAATAAAACTCCATTATAAAATGCCTTATTATTCTACTTAGTTACAAATAATTATCAAGATTAGCTCATAAACACTTCTCACTTTCTCTTCACAATCACCCTATGAAGTATGACACAAAGGTGAACGGTGTTCCCATATTACTACAACTAGCAAGTAACAGAGATATTCTGGCTCTTATCTCAATGTTCTTTGGACACTGTTTAACCTCCCTGACTAAATGATGGTATTTCTGTGTTTGGTATTTTTAGAAACACATAATACGGGAAATCATGTGGTATTGCAGTACACATGAATTTTATAATCATATAAAATTAAAAAGAAATGCATTCATCAGACTATTACCCAGAAGACTGCTGAAGTTATAAGTTAAAGAAATCTTTTGAAAGAATTCTAAATCAATACTAGAGATCACAAATGTTTAAAGAGTTTTAGCACTCACTGCTGCTTTTCTTGGTCCCCAAAGTTTGGCCATCTTCTAAAGAGTTTGAACCTACTGAAGAACTATCTTGACTATCTTGATGAGGGAGCTGAAGAAATCCTTCACTGGAGTCTGAGCGGGTAGGTGTTAATGTTAGAGATTTCTGACGTTCCCGATTAATATCTTTCTTAGACTTTATCAATTTTCTCATTTTTAGAGTAATCCAGTTGCCTCTCCTAATAGAATAATTTAAAAAACTCTTATCAGTCTTAAATTCAACATATAAATCCTTCAAAAAATTAAAAGACTTAACTTTCTTTTTTTTTCCAAAGTAAAAATAAATAAAATTTGGTTAACAGTACCTTCTAGGAGGAGATGGGTCATAAAATTTGTATTGATCCATTATCTTCTCTTCTAATTTCTCCTTTTGTCGCCTTAATTCATTTAACTTATCACTGCAAAAATAAAAATTGCATTTTAGGACATGTACCATATTTTGTATAGTTATGAATATTTTGTGACTACAGTCTAACTGCTGTCCAAACCATAAACAAATACAGATATTAGAGTTGACAACAAAGTATTAGGTATTAACAAGGGACTTTTTTCCAAGTTTCTCCTTTTCTTTT
The DNA here is from genome assembly GCF_010015895.1 of Lontra canadensis. NCBI lineage: Eukaryota > Metazoa > Chordata > Mammalia > Carnivora > Mustelidae > Lontra > Lontra canadensis. Next base: position 1,280,235 of record NW_022631055.1, on the reverse strand, counting down.
TATTTACAAACTTACTTAATGAAAGGATATAGAATTTAAAATTCAATTATTTAATACAATTTATTTGAAGAAAATTTTCCATATTATATTTTCATCATGACAAAGGAATTTTCTCAACGTTTTTTAATAGCTGTTAAGCGACATTAACAGTGACTGTTCTCCTATTCTTGGATCTTTTAGTATCTCACATTGTGTTTGGAATGAAAGGTGATTTAATGTAATTTATGTAAGTAAAAAACTACAATGTTCAATAGTCTGTTTATAATTGTAGATATAAGTAATCTTGCAACCATATCTTCATCAAACACAGACTTTTTTCCTTTATGGCAGAATTATTTAGGCTTAATTTACCTTTAGAGAACAATTTCCTGCCTTCAGCAATACATGAATACACTAGTTTCACCATGTCTTCATCTCATTTATGTCCTTGATATTACATAGGGAAACATCAAAGATCACAGACTAAAGTAAAATGATCTGAAAAACTGTGATGCCAAACTGCAATGTTGTTTAGTCAACAAATATTTAGTGATCATTTATAATGAGGAAGACACAAAGAGTATAAAAAGACAATAAGTAGCTCACTCTGCTTATAATACAATAGGAGAGAGAACAAATATGCATGAGTATTACAATCCAAGGTAGTAGTGGTGCCAAAATAAAAGTACTGTGTTAAGCACAAAAGAAACTTATAAAAGGGAAAATATTTCTATCTTGAATGACCGAAGAAAGCCTCATGGAGAGAATGGCCATATTAGATAGACGAAAAGATAAGAATGCTAAATTAAGCAGTTTAGTTGAGGGGAAGCAGTGAGGGATTTTCAGGTTTAGATTTTGCTCAATAGGAAATTAGAAGCTTGTAGGTTTCACTAAAAAGTGACATTATGAAATCTTTGCTGTAGGTACCTTAACTCCATGATGAAATAGTATCTATCAGAAAGGATGATAGTAAAGAAAGCATCCAGGAGGCTAATGAGGTAGTCTAGTTGAGTGGTTAGGATGAATTATGGAAGTGGGAACCAGAACAAATGGATTTGATTTTTTTGAAGAAGATGCTTTGTGAAGAGAGATTGCCAAGAGGTACACACTACAGCACAATGGCAGATATACCTCCAAAATGTCTTCTCTTTTTACCTGTTGAAATATCATCAGGAATCTCCAAATTCTCAGTACTACCTGTTCACTGTCACTCCTGCTAGGATCATGTGACAGAAGCATTCAGCAAGAACTGTCTGACATATAAGATGGATATTTTTAATTTAAATTCAAAAAGAATAGATACTAATATTTCTAAGTCAACTATACAGATACAATTACTGAAACTTTGGAAATGGATTACTCACCAAGGACCAGAATATTAAGATATTCTAAAGATATCCAAAGATAAAGCTTTGCATAAAGCCTTCGCTTAAGGGACAGAAAACTTTAATGTTTTACATATACTTCCTGCTTCTTAAGCAGAAACACCTCTTAAGGCAGAGAATAAAGGAACACATACCCCTGAAAGAACTGAAGGTGTAGTCGAAAGTGGCCAGCCACAAATGTGAAATTTCTTTGAAGTTTTGCATTTATCTTAAAAGTTCATGCAAACTCTTTTTGCTCCATAATATACCTGTCTGTTAATATAAAAATCATGTTCCCTGCCTCAAATTTTATAAGAAAACTGACGCTTCAAAAGATGTATGATGTATCCTGGTTTCATATGTGCCCTAGCTCACCACCATATACATCATGACTAAAAGGCACAGATATATTATTTCATTTATTTCTTAGGATCATCTTGGAAGTAGACGTTATATCTCTATTTTAGAGAAAAAGAAACCAATGATCAAAGAACTAAAGTAACTCACCTATGGTCACATAGCTAGTGACTGGAAGAACTGGGACTTGAATTAGGAGCTGCCTAATTTCAACATCTGTGCTATTTCTATTATACTATTGTGTTTCTCATTTAGGGAATAGGGGAATTTAGAAAAGGTAAACCCTGGTGCAATACAAGGCCTATCCACTGAGTAGCTCAGGCCCAAATCCCTGATTTTATCAGATTCCTCTACTACTAATGGAGATATAATTTACCAATATTAAGCCTTGTCAATTCTATCTCTTACATCTGGTATATGATCTCAACTACCACTGCTTGTGAATTATGATTCACTAGATTATTACAACAGTCTTCCTAAAACTTATTCCTTGTCTCTATTCTCAGGACTTCTAATCCATACTCTAAAATGCCACCAGTGCCTTTTAAAAAAATAACACAAATCTGGTCATTTTACCCCTCCGCTCAAAGTTTTCAGCAACTTCTTTATATGCCATAAAAAAAACCTCTGTGAAGTTGTTCCTAAGTTTTCAGTCACTTCTCTATTGCTCCTTCTTCCTCAATTTTGCTCCAGCAAGAACTATTAATTTTTAGGTCCTATACCATACCGTAACACACCTTCATCGCACCTTCACGCTATTCCATTTATGCCTCCTTGGCCTGGTATGTCTCCTCAGGCAAACTCTCATGGGTCTTTAAGTCTCAGCTTAAGCAACCATCTTTGGGAAGTCCACCTTGCCCCTGCCAGACTAAGGTACTCCTTCCCCTCTATCTGCTGTATTTCTAAGGCCTCCTACACATACTTCCACTGTAGCGATTATTTGTATTTATTGCTTTATGTTACTAGTTTCTTATGAGCAGGACCTATGTGTTTTCATGTTGGTATTTCTGTTTACTAGCATAGTGCCCAGAACATAAGCATTCAAAAAAATGTATGGAGAAATAATAATGTTGAAAATTTAAAAAAAAAAAAATTAGCAATGAGTTTTTTTGTCACCAATTGGCAATGATAAAATCATGAGTATTACTTCAACATTATTTGGTACCTACATGTACTGTCTTTGTTCAACATGAAAGAGATCCTTGCTTTCCATATTCTGCTCCAATAGTGTTCTGTTCTGGAGCATTAATGTCTGAATTTGATCTAGTAGATGTCGATTTTCTTCTTCTAAATTTCCTTTAAGTTGGCTTAGCAACTGTTTAAACATAAACATTTTTTTTAAATCAACATTTACATTTAACATAAATCACCCCAAACATCTGAAAAATATACAGTCTTGGGGCACCTGGGTAGCTCAGTCAGTTGAGTGTCTGACTCTTGGTTTTGGCTCAGGTAATGATTTCAGGGTCAGGAGATTAAGCCTGTGTTGGGCTCCACACTTAGCAGGGAATCTGCCTGAGATTCTCTCTCTCCCTCTCCCTCTGTCCCTTCTCCAGCTCCCACACACACTCTAAAATCAATCAATCAATCTTTAAAAAAAAGAAAAAAAAAACTTAGGTCTTCTGCTACTTGAACAATTAGGTGGTTGCACTTTGATCAGAACATGAATGATTATTTTAGTTATAATGAGAGCTAAAATACTAAGTTATGTGCTGTACACATTTTAAAAAATTCTTACAAACACTGGGTTTAACATATAATAAATTATCTAGTTCCAAAAACAGTTGCTTTCTTCAAAACTATTTAACTTACAGTCTGAAAGCTACTTGGCCTTCTATTTAAGGAGCTATGAAACCTTGGACAAGTAAATTAATTCTCTGGGCTTTAATGATCTCATCTATAAAATGAGAATAATTCACACCCCTGACTGTTGTAAGGATTAAATAATATATGTAAACTATCATGTGTCATGCCTTTAACACATAGTAGGTACTTAATATACCTCATTCTTTCCTCATCCACTGATTTTTAGGAACCTTAGAAGTTTGTACATAGTTTTAATGGGTTGATCAAAGGGACTCAGGTAATCTTGTCAGTGGTTGGTATTACTAGCTGATACTACTGGTAGTTGGGTTGCCAACAGCATTGGGTGGCTTCTTTGTAATTAGAAGAAACTGGAAATGTGCCTTAGTTAGGCCAGAGATTCTAGTAGAAGTTAGAAAGCCCAATGTAGTGATTTTCAAAATTCAGCATCACTCATAGAAACTATTTAAAAAATGTAGATTTCTAGGGGCACCTAGATGACTCAGCTGGTTGAGCTTCTGACTTGGTTAGCTCACATCATCATCTCACGGTTGGAGATCAAGCCCCCGCCTGGGGCTCCATGTTCAGCTTGGAGTCTGCTTGAGATTCTTTCTTCCTTCCTCTCCCTACCCCTCTGCTCCTCCCCGGCTTACACCTGTGTGAACACACACACACACATACACTCTTTCAAATAAATAAATCTATATATCTATCTCTTTTAAAAATGTGGATTTCTGGGTCCTAGCATTCAAATTCAACCAGTCTGGAGTACAGCCCAGAGATCTACACTTAAAAAAAAAAAAGGGAAAAAAAATCCCAGATATTTTGTAAACTCTTAAGATACAGAAAAGCAATACTGTGAATATCCATAAATAGCCATTTAGAGCTAACCATTATCACTATTGTGTTATATTTATCTATATATTGTTAAATTGAAACACAACATGTGGTAGATTCATTACAAAACTGAACACAGTTTTTCTCCTCCCTGTGTCTATACCCTCTTGTGCTGTGACTTCTTGCTCTTACCAACAAGAAGTGGAATTTATTTTCCCTCTTTCTGATTTTGGAATGCCCTTGGCCACGAGAAGGAAGTGGAAGTGATGGAAATTCCAAGCCTAGGCCTCAAAAAGCCTTATGTACTTCCACTTGTAATCCTGCTGGAGGATGAGAGACCACATGGCACAGAGAAAAGTTATGCCATCTGGGGCCACCCTAGGCCAGCCAGCCCTCAGAGTCTGTGCCAGTTCACTGCAGATGTGACTAAGATCAAATGATCTTGGTCACATTGATATATGCCATCAGCACATTTGCTCAGGCAATCCATAGATTCATGAGCAAAAATAAATGTTCATGTCCATTACCAAAGGTTCTGTGTTGTTATATAACATTAATTACTGTGTCAACAATTAATAAAACATATATAGAGAAAAGAGAACACAATTTTATGTAGCTACAGCTCAGTGAATTAGCACAAAGTGAACATGTGTGAAACCAGTACCTGATCAAGAAACAGCTCATTAACTATATTCCAGAAACAACTTGTGCTGTCTTCTAATCACCATCCCTTTCCACGAAGATTAACTGCTATCCTGGCCTCTTATACTCTGGATTCATTTTTCTGCTCCCTCTAAATCATGCTATTACACGTGTTAGCCCCTAGCCAAAGGTTAACATTTGACTTGAGTTGGGACTACCAGCCAGAGATAAGTAGGTAGCTAGGGTCCTTTCTGGTCTCTCCTGGATAGCTTTCCAGGCTACCAGTGTCAGGTAGGACTTTATCAAGACTCAATATAGCTGGATGTCTCATTTCCTGGACCTCCCATTTAAATTTTTGACTAATTTGCTGGTCTATTCCTTACCCCAATCAATATTCCAACCTCAGACCATCTGAGAGTGACAACTCTCCTGAGTATGGGACATTTTTGTGCTCTGCTCAAATCAAGTCAGTCTGCTCTGGTAGCAAAGTTGCTAATTTTCACAGTATGCCCCTCATCTGAACTACTAGGTATTGGAATTGGGGAAAGTGGAGGGGAATGGGAGAAATCACAAGATAAAATGCCTCAGACCATCACAGCTCCTACACAAAGTCAAGCAGTTTTCTTTAATAAATGCTTCTCAATTCGTTGTACACCTTTACTGCAGTTCCAGAGTACTACAATGGTTGTTTTTGACAATTTTGCCCAATTTTATTGTTTCTTGGGGAGTGGATTTGTCCTCCTCCTCCTTCTGTAAGTCCATCACTCCAATTATATTTTATTTGCACTTTTATAAATCACAAGCATAATGAATGTTCTATACTTTCTGAGCCTTGTTGGGTAATTAAATATGATTTTAAACTAGTACTTCTTTCTATTGGTTTATCATTTCAGACAAAACGCTTTTAAGTATTACTTTTCTACTCCTATTTCCCTTTAAAAGTTAGCTTAAGTGCCTTTTCTTAAAAGTGCCATGAAATTCAGGTGTTAAGCTATATTCAAACTTCAATGATTTGGGGGCCAAACAATAAAATTTAAGGATTTTTTTAAAAGATTTAATTTATTTCTTTGCGAGATAGAGAGAAGGAGAGAGAGAGAGAGCATGAGAGGGGAGAAGGTCAGAGGGAGAAGGACTCCCCAAGGAGCTGGGAGCCCGATGCTGAACTGGATCCCGGGACTCTGGGATCATGACCTGAGCCAAAGGCAGTCGCTTAACCAACTGAGCCACCCAGGCGCCCAAATTTAAGGATTTTCTAAGGATTTCAGTATCCTTTTAGACTTTAAAACTTGTTTTATCAAATCATCACAAAGAACAGCATGGAATTATGTTAATAACACAACTATATACATAAGGCCAATGTCTTTTCTGCTCAAAACACAAATGGCTCCCCTGTTTTACTCAGAATAAAGTTATCTTTGTTGAAGGATGCCTATTAAAATTTCAATCTATATTCATTTATCCACCCTGGAAGTCTTCCTTATCCCTTTTTGCCCTACTTCATTTTTACAAGCACATAACTTATCTACCTTGTAACATACCAGATGTTGCAGACCAATTTTCAAAATAGAGTAGTATTTCCAGTTCACATGCTCTTGTATGAATCTTGCCATTCTCCACCAAAAGGCAGAATCTACTTTCTCTTTCCCTTGAGCCTGAATGTGACTTTGACTGCCTCAATGAAGAGAATACAGGGGAAATGATGCCGCATAACTTCTGAGTTTTGATCATTATGGTATAGATGGCTTCTGTCTGGTTATCACCATGTTGTGAGAAAGCCCAAATTGGCCCTTGGGGAGACATCATGTGGAGAGAAAACGGATGCCTCCAGCTGGTAGCCAGCACCAACCACCAAACATGCATTTAGCCTTTCAATCACAGTTTCAAGTGGAACAGAAACAAACCTGCTCCACTGTCCCTGTCATTCTGATCCACAGACCTGGGAGCCTAATAAATGCTTGTTTTACACCACCAAGTGTTGGAGTAAAGTGCAATATATGTTATAAAACATTGAAATACTATATATTCCACCTGCTCGTTGTGTTTATTGTCTATTTCTTTCCGCCAGAATCTAAGCTCCACAAAGGGAAAGATTTTTATCTTTTTGGCTTACTAGTACATGCCAGGTGCTAAGTAAACATTTTTTCATTAAACAAGGGCACAATTTCACATTTTCAAAGTATGTGGGCACTCAAGTTTAAACTAATAGTAAACAATGTTGAAATCCATAATAAAAGAAGTTTTTATGAATTACTTGTGAATTTCAATTACCTCTGACCAATTCTTATTTTTTTTTTAAGATTTTATTTATTCGACAGAGAGAGACACAGCAAGAGAGGGAACGCAAGCAGGCAGAGTAGGAGAGGGAGAAGCAGTCTTCCCACAGAGTGGAGAGCCTGACGCGGGGCTCGATCCCAGGACCCTGGGCTTATGACCTGAGCCAAAGGCAAATGCTTAATGACTGAGCCACACCGGTACCCCACCCCTGACCAATTCTTTTAGAAATACCCAAGCAAATATATACTGCTATTCTCATTTTAATATGATTATTTTTCAGGCATGTGTTGATTCCTAAAAAAGAAACTTGTCAAAGCTCACCTCACACTGGTTATTTAGCTTGGTGGATGTGATGTCCAATTGTTGGTATTGTTCCTTTAGCTTTGAAAATTCAGCTTCTAATCTTGTTTGTTCCAGTTTGGAATTATTTAGAAGACTTTTTAAGTTTTTATGGTCAGTTTGTAAAACTTCAGTTTCTTTTACAAGCTGATTATATGTATGATTCAACCTATAATTAGAAATCATGATAAAAAGAGAATTAGATTCCCTTAATAGCTTTCATTGTAATTACATAATGTGAAAATGCTGTGGATCACATTCAGACATACTTAGAGAATATATCGGACTCTTTAGCCAGTGATTAAATTCATCAAAAATCTGTTTCTATTCTGTAAAACTAGAATAGAAAATTCAGACTACTCTTCCCTTGAAATCTTCTAGCATGTTGTATACTGCATGTGGCTCATAAAAGTATTTTTCCCTCTATGTACTCCCAAACTTTTACAATGCAAAAATTATTTTTAGTTCGGGAGATGAACTGAAACAGGATGGAATTGTTAATTTATTATATTGTACTACTGAAACTAATATAAGACTATATGTTAACTAATTGGAATTAAAATAAAAACTTAAGTAAAAATAAAAAACAGAAGAGGTACATAATAAAATCTGTTTTTAAATATGAAAAACAAGAATAAAAACAAAAACAAACAACAAGAACAGGACACAGCCTGGATCTGGCCCGCTGAGTTGGCTCTAGTTTAATGACCTTTATCTTATGGCATTAAGAAAAAGAATGGTACTTGCTCAGAACATCTAATAATTTACTTCAACTCAATACCCAAAGAATTGAGTCAGTTTACAAGAATCATAAAATAAATAAAAAAGTAATATATTTAAAAAATCAAGGCTTGGTAAAAAAATTAAATGGCAAGACCAGAAACATACAGAAAATGTTCCATAAATAAGTCGAATCCATGAATGAATGTATGCCATGAGTTATAACAGCTGGTTTGACCTCACTGAGATACAGATAGCTACACAATATATCAATACCTACGGAGATCAAAGATTTACCTACTGATGCTTCATGGGGGCAAGATATGAAGAGATACCATATACAATGTCCTCAACATCATCTCTAAGGCAAATGCTAAAATGAGATCTTTAAGAGAGTTTTTTTACACTGTCCTTTAAAGCTGAGAACATTAACATCAAAATGTAATTCAGTGAACACAATTCTAAAGAGGCCAAGACAAACTAGTCTATGTAAGAAACTTTGTTGGTTTGGCATTATCAAAGATTAAAACTTAGGTTACTTAGAGAAATGGGTAAACAAACTATTCTTCTTGAGACAAGTCTTCACAAATACCTTTTTTGGTGTAAGAGCTCTTTCGGGTTTTACTTAAAGCCTTCTCTTGCCTTGCAACAACTTACGTGAATACATAAAAGCTGGGACAGAAGAGCTTTTATGTATTTGAGAGATAGAAAATACTCAGAACCACCCTTCCCTTCCAAGCCTGCAGAATCTCCTAATTCAAGATCATCATGCTCAATTTTTTCTCATCATGGAGGCTGAATTCTTTCTCAGAAGTCTCCTCAGTAATGAATAAATTCATTTATTCATTGACATGAAATGAAATTGATTGAAATAAAAAAGGCCTCTAATTAGATTCCTAGAAGGCCTACCCAAGCTCACAAACTGTCCCAGTTCATTGTGAATCCCAACAATGGAAAAAGGTTAGGTTCAAGATGGGACTTTGATAGTAAGTGCCTTCTCCAATGTTACGTGCATAATGAAAATTACCCTGTCCTTGTATTCTGTAACTTGTCACAACTTGGTCTTCTACTGCACATACCGTAAAGATACATCCTTCTTGATTCTAGCTTGGTGTAGAGCTAACTGAAAGTTCAAATCCCCCAATACACTATTTCTAGTTATAACAATTACTAAATTAAAAACTACTGAGCATGGAAATAAAAATAGTTCTAGAAGCTTAGGGATTTTTTTTTTTTTGGTAAAGGAAAAGAAATACAGTTCTAAAAATGGATTATATTAAATTCATAACAGGACAAATAGTCAATGAATGACCTCCATTTGAATTGTGTGCTGCCTTTTAGCACTTCAGCTACGGTTAAGTGTAAGTGCAATGCAAATGTGTAGACTGCTTAAACTTTCGAAAGGTTTCTAAAAAACTTTTGATATATACCCTTATGAAGCAGACTGATTAGGGGTTGACAAGTTTTGATGTTCCCAGGGTTACAAACTAAAAAATAACTGCCTCACAGCAGTATGAGACCATTAATAAATAAGTTAAAAATAAGAATACAAATCTAGGAAATTGGAAGCTGTTAATTTATAAAAACTTTGAAAGACAAGAACTGAGATATCACACTAGCAAAGACAGACAGACATAAAGAATCATACTTCATTACATTCTGTCACAATAAAGCATATAAATGCTATCCAGGTACAAAAATTTCATTATAAAATGTGGCTTAAAAACTTAATTAGTTGAATAAATCAAGAGAGAAACAGTAGGTGAAAACAAGGGATCTATGTTTTCAAGCCATTTTATAAATAGTTGCTTGATTTTGTTGAGTAATTTACTTACTGCTCTGGAGTCCTTTTAAAAAAAAATTCTAAGTTACAGATGGTACTGCAAAGGGGCAGTATACACTTCAGGTGTAATGAATAATACAAAACTAAAATACATAAATATTTATTACCTATCATTTTCACCACAAAGTTTCTTGTATTCTGCAGCTATAGTCTCATGGTTTTTGTTTTCAAGCACCATTTTTTCCTGTTCTACTTTCAGTGTTTTTTCCAAATCTTCCAATTGTCCTTTCCGTTTTAGTAACTGATTGTAACTGGAAAAAATATTAGGTATTTGTTTTATAATATTTCCTTATAAAAAAGAAAATACTTTAGCAATGAAGAAAGCAAGAGTAATTTATTAATAAGTACCACTATAAACATGATACATACATTTCCTATGTAAATTATTTTAGATCATTTTAACATAAAATTTATTATATTATCTAAAGAAAACTGGTTTTAAATTAACAATACAAGAGAAGATAGTAAATTACCGATCTTCAAGGTCTTTATGTTCCACCTCGAGATTTTTGTGGGCAGACTTTAGAGTTCCATGCTTAGCGATGAGAGACTCATACTCTGAAGCCTGACGTTCATGAAGAAGTTCCAGCTTTTCATGATCTTTGATCAGAGAATCATAGAGAGATTTCAGGTCTTCTCGCTCTTTGATTACAGCTTCATTTTCATTTTCTAAGGAAGACTGCTGGATTAGGAGTTGTGCATTCTGGTTCATAAGTGAAGTACTTTGGGAATTAAGGGTAGAATTTTCAACCTGTAAGAAAGTATACTGTTTATCAGACCTAAGAAAAATAGTTATCTTGTTCTTCTAGAAGATGCAAATATGTGGTATGTGTTTATTACAGATAAAATAATTCTCCCATGTTAAAAATTATTTAAAAATAAAATTCTAGGTCTGCCTGGGTGGCTCAGTTAATTAAGTGGCTACCTTTGGCTCAGGTCATGATCCCAGGGTTCTAGGATCGAGGACCGCATCAAGCTCCCTGATCAATGGAAAGCCTGTTTTCCGTCTGTCCGCCACTCTACCTACTTGTGCTCTATCTCTCTGTCAAATAAATAAATAAAATCTTAAAATTCTAATGGCAACATAAAAAATGTAAAAGATAACAATAACTTAAGGAAGCACTACATAAATCACAGCAGATATAGTCATATTATACTGAGAAAATTTGGTTTTTAGTATTTAAAAGAACAAATTATAATTTAATATTATTCATTTATATTATTTAATATCAATATAAATTTTATATTGTTTAATATTATTTATATTATTTAATTTAATATTCTTTTGAGATGCATATCATATGTACGTTTTGGGTTGAATTATTTTAAATGAAGGTGATTAGAAACAATCTGTATTCCACTCATGAAAAAGTACAGAATTTAAAATGCTACTTTATCACTTTCTAAAACTTAAGAGGCAACAGAACTGAAAAATTACTTATGAAAATTCAACTGGGAATTTTCTTAGGCGTCTACATTATATTAGTATATGTTTTACCATTTGGAAAAGAGTTACAGAAAGAACTTTCAGATTCAGAGATGGAATTTTTTTCTTTGGCTCTTTAAGACATTTCAAAGAGTTGTACTTTTCCCAACCTGATCATTCTGTGTGAAAAGACACTATAGTATTAAGTGCAAGATGGATCCTCTGCACTAAGGAAAAGTCTGAAGACAAAACTTTCATGCTGTGTTGTTTCCTAAGAACCAACAGGAAAGCTATAAAAATGAAATAAACAATGGTATTTGCAATCATACTCCACAGCAAGGGTTCCTACTTGAGCAATTACAATCAACTTGTGTGAAACAGGTGAAAAGGCCATTAAGTAAATTTAAGTGAAATAAAGATAAAATTATATTTTAAATAAATAAGTATTTCACTTTGTTTATTTATTCTTTTCTTATGCCAGGCCTTACTGGCTGGGGGTGCTGCCGCTCCCCTGGCTCCTTGTGTAGCTGTCAGGGGCTCCACTGTAGTCCTGGGTGTGCCCATAAATATTTTAAATAAAAAATTTTAAATATATTTTTATATATTTTAAATAAAGGTAAAGTTAGCTTTATTGTATGTATATGCATTGAATGAATTTATTAGTTAATATTTAGAGGCCCTGATATTTTAAATCTTTTTTTTTTTAAATTTTATTTATTTATTTGACAGACAGAGATCACAAGTAGGCAGAGAGGCAGGAAGAGAGAGAGGAGGAAGCAGGCTCCCCGCTGAGCAGAGAGCCCGATGCGGGGCTCGATCCCAGAACCCTGGGACCATGACCCGAGGCGAAGGCAGAGGCTTTAACCCACTGAGCCACCCAGGTGCCCCATAGAGGCCCTGATATTTTAAAAAATGTTGATATCTGGAAGCCTGCATAGCATTAAGTTGATATATTTTAATTTATCTTCCATTAAATTCACTCACTAAGAAACAATGTTACCATGTCTAGTTACCCTTTTTTAAGAGCATTAATTCAAAAAGTTGGTTGAATATCCTCAAATATTACATTACAACCTGAAGCTTTGCATTCTGGGTTTGAAGAGTAGTATTCTGCTCCTGTAAGGACACCGTCTGCCTCTGAAGTGCAAGAATCTGAGCCTGCAAATTATTGTTCTGTGTCTCCAGTTGCTTCAGTTGAGTTTTCAATGCTTGCTTCTCTGCTTGCAGGGTAGCATTCTTAATAAAGAAAACACACATATTTTTAAAAGTAACAAACATATTTCTGTTTAATAGATATTAGAATTTTTTAACAACTATTACCATTAAAATCCAAAACAAAATCCCAACAATCTTGGAAGACTTAAACAGTTCCCCTCTATCCCAAACTGTAAAGAGAGAGTTCACCAAAGAGAAAGAAAGCACTAATACCAAAACCTTACTATTGTGTCTTTATAATGTCTGCTTTATAATGTCCAAAAAATAAAATATTCCATTCTTCATATATTAACACAAGAAACTGGAATGGGTTTATTAGTTATATGGTTTTCATGCTGTTCAAAAGTATGTGGGACTGTGTCTAGCTAATGAAGTGCACATTTTCTAACTGCCCAAAGGCAAAAATACATACACAGGTGAGTGTTGGTCCCAGGGGTAGCAGCAAAACTAATTATTTTAATAAATACAAATTTGGAAGAGAAGCAGGAACAATTTTAACCATGTATTTAAGACATTTAGTTCAAAATTGACCTAACAGATGTTACATATTTTCTTTAGAGATATTTTTCCCCCATGGTATAAAACACTTACTAAGACTCTATTTTATCTATAGGACTTCTGGAGCAAATCCAAACAAAACATACAATTTTCAATTGTCCTAGTACATTTGACCATATTTCAATTTTATAGTTAAACAGTGAATTATGATGCAAATCACAGATCATTATTAATTTAATTTGACAGATATTAAAATGTTTGTCATGGATATTATATTTTTAGGGTTACTTCTAAATAACATTTCATAAAAAATCTGCATAAAAATGTGTAAACAAAGAACCTCTGGAAAACTGAAATAAAACATTACATCCCAAAAGGCCAGAATTTGTTGCATATAATTGCAATATGCATAAAAAGTTACAACTGAATCACAACATATCACTTTTATCATACCTACATAGGGGACAAAGAAATCATTCATTTTATAGGCTTTCAAAGTTACATATACTACATGTCACTGTATAAAAGGCAAGTAATGATTTAACCCATACATTTTATCATAAAATCAAAGGTGAGGAAGCACAATGCTTTAAGATGGGTTTTGATATTTTTTACTTCTCTTGTGTTCATTTATTTGAATAAAAACGGTGAAAAATTTTATACTGGAAAAATAATACTGAACGCTGATATATTTATATACCATCTTGATATACCAAAAAGTGAACCATTTTTCACTTACATACATTAGGTGCTACTATAGTTCAGCTCTTAAGAAACCAAAACGTATAAAGCTCTAATGACAAGTCTGGGTATCCTTACAGTCATAAGAAAAGTTCTATAGTCTATAAAGAATAAGAGATAGAGTAGAAAGAATATCTCAGAGCAGGAAAAGATTTATAATGGAAAAGTTAGGAGGTCAGTAAATATACTGACAAATGCACCCAAATTATTGGTGTAATAAAAGGTTAGCAATCTAATAAACCATTACCTAAAATAAAATGGCTAAAAAATGACAACCAAGTAACTTTTTCCAATAGAAATTTATGAAGTCAGTCAATGGGAAAAGAGATTTACCTTATAGCACTTTTACATACCAGCAAAATTTTCCGAAATACAATTATTAACCCAAGTGATGGAGGTTTGTATCTATGTGCATATATATATATATATACACATACATATATATGTAAATCACTGAATATTTAAAATAGGTATTCATATACAGCTGATAAACAGAAAGATATAAAATAGCTCACTAATAATTTAAAACATGAAAATTAAAATACTTTTTTACTGCTTTAACAAAAATTAAAAGGCCAGTAACATCAAATGTTTATCTAAAAAAACAGGTAATCTATTAGTGGAATTGAAAACTGATGTGATCTTCAAAGGCTAACATGATGACGCCAGTTAAAATTACACAGATATATATATACACACATATATACATATATGCATACACACACACCCTCTGGCCTATAAATTCTGCCATCAGGAATTTACTACCCCATGAACATATTATACATGGATTTTCATTGCAGCAAAATCTGAAAATACATTTATTTAAATAAATTAGGTAATATCCACACTATGGAATAGTAAACAAAATGATATGATCTATAACTGCCTAAAATAGATCCCTAAGGTAACATAATTGAAACATGCAAGTAAAAATACTGTATAGCATGAATCCACAGACGTAAATTTGTAAAAGAAATATACTTCTAGACATACAAATGGCCAACAGACACATGAAAAAATGCTCAACATCACTCATCATCAGGGAAATACAAATCAAAATTACAATGAGATACTATCTCACACCTGTCAGAATAGCTAAAATTAGTAACACAGGAAACAGCAGATGTTGACAAGGATGTGTAGAAAGAAGAGTCCTCTAATACAGTGGTGGGAATGCAAACTGGTACAGCCACTCTGGAAAACAGTATAGAGGTCCCTCAAAAAGTTAAAGATAGGGGCACCTGGGTGGCTCAGTCATTGAGCCTTTAGCTCAGGTCATGACCCCAGGGTCCTGGGATCAAGTCCCGCATCACGCTTTCTGCCCGATCAGTGGAAAGCCTGCTTCTCCCTCTCCTACTCCCCCTGCTTGTCTTCCCTTTCTCACTGTCTCTCTCCGTCAAATAAATAAATAAAATCTTAAAAAAAAAAAAAAAGTTTAAAGACAAACTATCCTATAATCCAGCAATTGCATTACTAGGTATTTACCCAAAGGGTACAGAAACACTGATTCGAAGGGATACATGCACCCTGATGTTTATAACACTATTATCCACAATAGCCAAATTATGGAAAGAGCCCAAATGTCCATCAAATGATGAATAAGAAAGTTGTGCTATGTATGTATACAATGGAAAATTTTTCAGCTGAAAAAAGAATGAAATCTTTCCATTTGCGATGACATGCATGGAGCAAGACAGTATTATGCTAAGCAAAATAAGTCAGTCAGAGAAAGACAAATACCATATGATTTTACTCATATGTGGAATTTAAGAAACATTAACAGATGAACACAGGGGGTTTAAAAAAAAAAACAAAAACGAGGCAAACTAGAAAGCAGACTGTTAACTACAGAGAACAAACTGAGGGTTACTGGAGGGGAGGTAGATGGAGGAATGGATGATATATCTGATGGGCATTAAGGAGGGCACTTATGAATCACCAAACCCTACACCTGAAACTAATAATATGCTACATGTTAACTAACTAAAATTTAAATCTTGGAAGAAGAAAAAAGAAATATACTACTTTTTTTTTTTTTTAAATAACTAGGCTCTAAGCCCAGCATAGAGCCTAACATGGGAATCTGAACTCACAACCCTGAGATCAAGACCTGAGCTGAGATCAAGAGTTGGACGGTTAACCAACTGAGCCATCCAGGTGTCCCAAAAGAAATACACAGATAAGTCATGAACATTCTTCTGGGAAGACTGTTTACAGTGATTACTTCTGGATGAGGAAGTAGGAATCAACATCGTAGGAGATTAATTTTTGGCATTATGGCTTAAAGTTTTCAATTCATGTTATATTAAAACATAACAACAACCGCAACTATTTTACCTGTTAGTATATAAATTTTCTTAAGTTAATTCATCTTTAAAGGATGAATGGTGAATTAGCTTGATTACCTTTTTTTTGACAAATATTTCTCTAACTTATTCAGCCAATATTTACTGTGTCAGCTATCTGCCAGGCTTAATTCTACATACTGATGGCACAGTGGTTTAAAAATAAGAAGAAAAGAAAAGCCCCTGCTGTCAAGGAGCTTTTATTCCAGTGGACAACCAACAGATAAATAAGCAATATAATTTCACTAGTGAGAAGTGTTATGAAAAAGAAACTTATGGCATGAAGTGTTATCAAAAAGAAACTTATGGCATGATAGTGAATTGTTTAGGTTGAAAATAGCTACTTTACTGGGGAAAGGGGTCAGGAAAGATCTTTTGCAGGAGATATGTGATATGAAGGTTGAATACCAGTCATGTGTTCCAAGTAGAGGATCTAAACATAAATCTCTGGAAATATGAACAAATAGAAAAGGCCAATAGGAACAAATAGAAAAGGCTAATATGACTTCAGTTGATTTACTTACATACTAGGCACTGTTTTGTGTTTTCTAGGTATTGACAGATAGTAATAATATCTCAAGGTTAATAAATAGAAGGGGTGAAGAGTGGTGTGGTCTAAGACCAATAATAGAGGCAGGGCAAAGGCAGGAATGATCTTGAAGGACACTGAAAAAATTGAATTTTATTCTAATTGGAAGGGGTAGCCACTGAATATCTTAAGTAGAAAAGTGACATGACCAGGATTATGTTTTAAAAAATAACTCTGGCTACTATAATAAAAATGGGTTTTAGATTGGGCCAGGAGTAGAAGGGGGGGAGCCTGCCAGTCAGAGGCTATTCTAAAAATCCAGATGAGAGATAATGGTACCTTAGACTAGAATGGTAGGAGCAAAGATGGGCTTGGGTTACATTTTCACAACAGAGTTGACAAAGTTGGCTGATGGACATATATGAAGGTGATGGAGAAAAGTAAGTTAAATTATTAGTTCTTTACTCTTTTACTATGAATCAGTCAAGAAAGTATAAACTAGATTAGATAAACTTCCTAAGTTATATACATAATGATACTTCTAAAAATAACCTTTTCCTACTAAAAATTTAAAAATACTTACATTTCTTTCTACTTCAATTAATCTGTCTTTAACTTTCAGAAGCTCTCTAGTTGTTTCTTGACTTTCTCGCTCCCATTTATTATCTTCACCAGAAGCTGGAGGAGAGCTCTGTACCATTCTTTCTTCATCTTGTCTCTGTTTGAGAGCTTCATAATTCTTTTTCACCTAAAATTTTATTTAAAATATGTTAATGGGGAGAAAAAGAATCACCAAAGTTATCACTTCTTATAATCAGACTCTGCAATGGTCTGGTGAATGTGAAAGACACTATTAAAAAAATGTGATAAATAATATGTATGATTATCACTACTATTATGATCACAATTTATGCTTTGCAAACTGCAAATTCTTTTCTCCTAGAAAATTTAAATACACTCTGCTTATGTGCCACACTCTAATAATATATGGGCCATACTCTCGTAATAATTTCAGATCCTGTTGCTTATGATGAAAATATCACTAAAGAATCGATTAACTGGACATAGACATGTTGCTAAATATTAATAATTATTTTGACCCATCTATAGCTGGATTTAGAAATTTCAGAGATTCCATGTAAAGGTCAGATGAAGACTTGACATACGTAATAATTCCTTCTAAAAAGATACCTAAAGTTGAGGAAGCATCTGGGTATGCCTGCCCTTTTAAGCAGGATATGTTGCCCAGAATGAGCAGTATTAATAGATAAATTAGTAATAACTTCTTTATTCAGGTCCTAATCCACAAATAATTACTGTAATTTACTTAATAAAAAGTGAGCAAGCCAAGGATTTATCTTACCCAGGGTTTTCTGGTATCATTACAACCAAAACCTACTTTAAGAAACTAAGAACTTGGTCATCCTACATTACCAAAATTACTAACTTAATAGCATGCTTCAATTTAAGCTGGTTATTATTATATTTCTCTTGAATCATTAGTTTATCCACGGAGACATTTTTCACAAATTTCTAAATTAAAACCCAAACTTTATATTAAGACAAAAATAGAAGTGTCTAAAATAATTCAGTATCTAAAGCAAACCTTAAGAAAGCTTATGACTCAACTGAGTTAGAAAATGACATGAGACTAAAGATGCCCAAAACAGAATATAATTTAAAGCTTGGCTGAGTGATCTAATAGGTGTTCTGGGATCCTAATTTTCCCCTTTTTAAAAAAAATTTTAATATCCTTTTTTTTTTAAAGATTTTATTTATTTATTTGACAGAGATTACAAGTAGGCAGAGAGGCAGGCAGAGAGAGAGGAGGAAGCAAGCTCCCTGCTGAGCAGACAGCCCGATGGGGGGCTTGATCCCAGAACCCTGGGATCATGACCTGAGCCAAAGGCAGAGGCTTTAACCCACTGAGCCACCCAGCCACCCTTAATTTTAATATCCTAATAACAAATGAATGACATCATTTCCACTCTCCTATTTTACATTAATTTCCCACAGGGTCTTTTCTCTAGGCTTCTAAAGACTATAGACATATGCCATTAGAAGAAGGGGAGTTGAGAATAAAACTCAAAGCTTCTTATTTTTAGTCCATTGTTACAACTAAGTTTCAATAATTCCCCTTTACCTGATGTATCCACAGAATCTCTAATTTATGTTCACATAAAAAATGACATATCTGCCATCAACATTTCTTTGAGGCAGCATACAGGAGGGTCTTGCCTTTTAACCTAATTTATTAACCTCTGCCTTCCAACTGAGATGTTTAGAACTTTTATATTTAATGTGATTATTGATCTGGTTTGTTTTAAAACTGACATTTTGCTCTTTGTCCAATCTGTACTTTTGTTCCTTTTTCCTGATTTTTGTTTTTTTAATGTATTTTTTTTTTAAAGACATTTATTCATTTGACAGAGAGATCACAAGCAGGCAGAGAGGCAGGCAGAGAGAGAGGAGGAAGCAGGCTCCCTGCCGAGCAGAGAGCCCGATGCGGGGCTCGATTCCAGGACTCCGAGATCATGACCTGAGCCGAAGGCAGCGGCTTAACCCACTGAGCCACCCAGGCGCCCCTGTTTTTTTAATAATAATTCTACTTTATCTCCTTTGCTGGCATATTAGCTATACCTTTTGGTCATGCTATTTTAGAAATTACTTCAGGCCTTCAACTCATATTTAACTTTCATATCTTCAAGTGATAAACCTCTTCACATATAGTATTAAAAGTTAGTACAGTCTAATTTCAGTTTTATGGCAGCCTAATTTCCTGTTTATGGCAGGTGGCTGGTCTAATGCCAAAGTGGCTGGAAGTGGAAAATGATGAAATTTTCCATCTCTGCCCCCTGGACTTGAAATGCATATAATCAACCCATACCCAAACTGGCTGAGTAGCTTCATGAAGTTGACTTTCTTTGCAACCTAGATACTGCAGATTAATTAAATCTGGCACCAAATTTTACTTTATTTTTTGGATAATCCTTCATGTAAACTAAGCAAAATTCTAGAATTTCTTCTCTAACAATATATGTTTCATGGTACAAATATCAAAAATGATGGTGTGGGCAAATGGGGAACAAAACCTTTTTCCTTTTCTGTGTGAGAAATACATCTTTGTTAACTGCGTCCTTAGAAACCTGAAGAAATTGGAATGTTGTGTTACTAGGCAAGATTGCATATGAGAAAAATGACCCAACTGGCACATTTTATTTATTTATTTATTTATTTATTATGGTTTTATTTATTTATTTTACAGAGAGAGACACAGAGAGAGAGAGAGAGGGAACACAAGCAGGGGGAGCAGGAGAGGGAGAAGCAGGCTTCCCACTGAGCAGGGAGCTCAATGTGGGCCCCAATCACAGGACCCTGGGAAAATAACCTGAGCCGAAAGCAGATGCTTAATGACTGAGCCACCCAGGCACCGGGTAAATTATATTTAGACTGCAAGAACTATAAGTACCTAATAGGAAGCTGTATCTTTAAACTTCTCTGAGTGCAGCAACTCTTAAAACTATTGTATCCATTGTGGAGACCCCCATGCCTTCAGAGTTTTTGCAAGAGATGATGACTACTATGGAGCATTGAGTCTCAAAGACAGTGCTGCTCCTGCATGCTCAATGTGAATCTCATTGTCTTGCACCTGAACTGTCATCTGGTAGGAATATGACTTTCGAACAACTATAAGAAGAGGGACCCATGATAGTGCCCTGCTATATACTTGTATTTCAAACAGCGTCCTGAATCAAACGATTCTAAATTAGGCCCACAGTAATCTTCTCAGTCTAAATGTTTAGTTGATTATAAAACCATTTCTGGTGGTACCACAGAGATGATAAAAGGGAAAAAAAAAAAAACAGAACATGATTCTACCTATCTACTATACTAATCCTAGGGAATGGACAAGCCCCTTTGATTTCAATTTATTTATGTAAGGGAAAACAGTTGCTCCTGCCCTGCTTATTTCACAGAATAATTCCAAATATCACAAGACAGCAGATCTAAAAGAAAACCTCAAATTATGAGAACAGGTGATTTCTTACATCACACATACTATTTCCCTCTAGTTGGTATCCTCATACCCACATCTCTATCAAACTTTTACCTGGATTTTCAATAGAAGTATGTCAAAGTGAAGTGTCAATATTACATGGAGAGCTTTTCTAAAGAGTAAGACTGCCTCTTCCCCATTCCATTCCCACAAAACTAGTATGTCTCTAACTGCACGGGGAACATGTGCACATGAAATAGAATTGCATAAACTACAGTGTATAAACAAAATATAGTTTGTCATAAACTAAATGACCAAGATCTGCTACTTTCAAATTTAAGAAAAAGGAAGAAAGAGAATATTAATGACAATGCTTTTTTGTTTTCTTACTTTTAACTTTTCTGTCCAAATTTTGACAATTAAAATTCTTTCCGGGGAAATGACTTACTGTTTTAAGTTCTTGGCGCAGCTGCTGGTTATAATTTGTGGATTCTTCTAATCGAGCTTCTAAGGCAGCAATTTTTTCTTCTTTTATTTCAAGGGACTTCTTTAGAGTGGATTCTAATTTTGATTCCAAAAGTTTGTACCTACTATCCAAGTACAAAAATAACATAGTTCATCACTGGAGGCAGATGTGAATGTCAATATTTTAGTTATCTTTTTGAATGGTGGGTTCATAAATATATTATTTGTAATTATTTTTTACAAAAAGGACAGTACATGAATACAGTTTGAAAGTCAATCACAAACTAGGGATTATGATGAATTTTTTTTTAAGATTTTTTATTTATTTATTTGACAGAGTCCTCAAGTAGCCAGAGAGGCGGGCAGAGACAGAGAGAGAGGGAAGCAGGCTCCCCTGAGCAGAGAACCAGACTCAGGGCTCGATCCCAGGATCCTGGGATCATGACCTGAGCCGAAGGCAGAGGCTTTAACCCACTGAGCCACCCAGGTGCCCCATAATGAATTCTTATACATGAGAATCTTGATAACTACACCGAATAAAAACGTGAAGTACATATATGAGAAATTTTATCATTCTGCCTTTTACTCTAATTTATATATACACTTTTTCTGCTTGCTCGGTTTTTAAGTTCATTGAGAAAAGAGAAAAAAATCTCATTCATTTTGGTATTGGCTTGAATAAAGAGACTTTTTTTTTTTTTTGTGAGTGAGAGAGACAACAAACAGGTAGGGAGAAGGGTCAGAGAGAAGAGGAGAAGCAGACTCTTCGCTCAGCAGGGAGCCCAATGTGGGGGCTCGATCCCAGGACCCTGAGAGCACAACTTGAGCTGAAGGCAGATGATTAACCAACTGAGCCACCCAGGTGTCCCAGGAGACATTTTTAAAAGCATTTAATGAATCTAACTTTGGATATGTTGAATGTGTGATGCCCGAATTGCTTCTAGATTGTCTAGATGAAAACGTCCACTAAGAGGAGAATAATGCAGCTATCAGGGAAGATGATAGATGGCAATGCATAGCATTCAGAATAAATGATTAAGAGGCCTGAAAACATAACCCTAGGAAACCATATTACGAGAAGACGTAAGAAAAGAGCTGTTAAAAAAGACAAGAGTGACTGCTTAGCACTCTATTTGTAACTCTACCACTGAATTTACTTCGTTGCATTCTATCTATTTATACACGCAAACACACAACTTAGACTATCTATTCCTTAATGGTAAGAATAACTTAATTATATCTTAAAACAGTTAGAGGGAATGACATCAATGAGAAAGATGAAAAGTTAGACTAATAATTAGGGACATCACCTGAGATTAGCAGTAAAGAAAGGTGCAGATATACATAAATTCCAAAGGGATGAAATGTTAAAGGAATTTATGTCTGTGAGCTTTTATTTTCCTTGTGACACTAAGGCTAACTTAATGATTGAGAAAGAAGCTGGTTTGGTGGCTTAAGACACTTCTTTTTCTGATCTACCAAATTTGATCAGGCTCTCAATTCCAGTTCCCCAAAAAATTTAGTTTAATATATACTGTTAGCTCCATTTCTAATGCTTTCATTATATACAGAAATGTGTAGATTAATGAATGCATCACATCTTGCCTAGATTATTTCAATAGCTTCCTAACTGGTCTCTGTGCCTCCAATTTGTCCCTTTTTCTTTCCTTCTTAAAGATTTATTTATTTGAGAGAGGATGCAGAGAAGGGTAGAGGGAGAGAGAATCTCAAGCAGACTCCCCACTGAGCTTGGAGCCAGATGCAGGGCTCTGAGATCATGACCTGAGCCCAAATCAAGAGTCAGATGCTTAACCAACTGAGCCACCCAGGCGCCCCTGTGTCGTGTCACTCTAACAATTAGTACATCTCTGTGCTTTATTTCCATGGAATGCCCTTCTCCACCTTTCCACCTCACAAATTTCAGTCATTCTTTAAGGTTCAGCAGAAGCATTATCATTTCTTTGATGATAATTTGGTGATCAGCAAATGATAAGAGCTCAATAATACCGACAAGTTGTTTGAATTAAGGTTTGGGAAGAGGTGCCAAATTAATATGAAGTACTCATCTACAGTTGGGTTCTAAGAGGGTCATTTCGGGTAGCTACACAGTATACTGATCCCCGCCCCTAACACCTAAATGTTTTACACATGATGGGCAATAAATTTGTGTGAATAAAGAAATGATGCATATTTGGTATCTATATTAAGAGTTAGTCAACTCAACTGGCCCTTATCTATTTAACTCAAATAAAAATAGTTTATCATGAAACAGCTATATGATTAATCCAATTATGGTTGCTTGAATTCATTGCTAGAACGAATGCCTCAAATTATTTCTATTTGTTATTATAGAACTAACCTTTGAGTTTCAATCTATTCTATTAACTCTGAATATTTTCAAAATTACATAAACAAACCCCATATAATCAGCATTAATTTTTCCTATATACATTTAATAAATACTAGAGTATTAAGAGTTGGTAGACAATAAGATACAAATTGCATTACAAAAATTCCAATGAATTAAAATCTAGACTACATAAAAGTTATTTTTAACAATACATACTTCTAGTCTAGCTGGAATCACATGGCTGACTGGATGCTAAACAGTAGACTACTTGAAAATCTGTCTGACAGACTGTAATTATCATGAGAGAATAAAAATTTTTAAGCTTGTATTGATCATTCTCAAAATTAAAGGGTATATAAAGTAATTTTTTATTGTTTGTCAAGACTTATTTTTCCACATTATTTTTATGCCTTAATTATATCAGTATATTTTCCTTTGTTTCATATTTCTCTTCCATCTCTCTTTAAGTCTACTTTTAGCACACAAAATACATGAAACAACTGAGGCATTTAAGTACACGATTCAAATAAAAAACTAACTTTATATTTCAAGAGAAGGTTTGTTTATTGTTATCTCATGCTACTTTTGCAGGTAATTACACCCTTTGGTCTTTCGCTAGCTGGGTGGTGTCCTGTTTTTCTACTAAGTTGTAACTGTTTATAGTAATATTTTAGCATTTTTTTCTTGTATCAATATTAGGTTGTATTTATCTGGGTTTTTACTTTTTTTTCTTATAGAACTTTCTCTATGGAAAGAAAGGAACCAGAAACAGGATGAGATATAAATATTCTGTATTAGTACAGCAAAGAACGTTTGAGCAGAAAAATAACAATAATTTCAACTGCTTGCCAAACAGACTTAATACTCACCTGTCATCGGTACTTTGCTCATCATGTAAGAGTCGCTCTTTATTTAACCCTATCTTCTCAAGCTCATGAGTTAATTTTTCAAGATCATTATTCATTTGTTGAGTCTTCAATTTTTCACTTACCAAATCCTTATTTTAAAAGGAATGTAAAACTCACGTAAGTGTCATGACCATGAACATCTAACAAAGTTAGCCAAGACTATAACTACCACTATCCAGGAATACATATAATTCAAACCAGGAAAAAGAGAAATGTTGTTGAATTTTTCTTCACCAATAAAAAGTAGTTAAGCAACAAAATAACCTAGTTCAACAATATGGTTTTCCTCTTCTTGTTTTTTGCTAATATTTCTTAACTTTTCATGTTAAAACTGAAAGGAAAAACTCTTTACTTGTGAACACTTTAGGTTTGAAAACTGTAAGAAAAAGGATACATATCCATTAACTTTTTAATAATGAGCTAGGACTTTAGTGCATATTTCTTCCTATGAATATATGCTGGATACCATACCCTTCTTACACCACAAGCATCCGTCTGTCAGTGGAAGAGCCCTAAGATACTGAGCTGAAGAAAAAGAGCACATTCTTAGAAGTTTAGACCCAAGGAACCTGTTGTTCATGACTATAGGACTGTATAACAACAGAATAAAAGCATAAATCTAATAATGGGTCCTTCTCAATGTCTGTTTAGCAGAAATGCAGACTTCCTTAAATGAGTTTCTGCCAGAATTTTAAGAAACTTTTTTTTTTTAAAGATTTTATTTTATTTATTTGACAGGCAGAGATCACAAGGAGGCAGAGAGGCAGGCCGAGAGAGAAAGAAGGAAGCAGGCTCCCTGCTGAGCAGAGAACCCCATGCGGGACTCGATCCCAGGACCCCGAGATCATGACCCGAGCCGAAGGCAGCGGCTTAACCCTCTGAGCCACCCAGGCGCCCTGTAAGAAACTTTTAAACTCATCTTAAAGGACTGCCATGTATATAGTACAGCATAGGATAGCAAAAAAGAGCCAAGCATGCTGTCTTCTAATCTATATCATGTTTCATAGGACCTACTGCCAATCAACTCCTGAAAGTTTCACAACTCTTCTCAACACACAGATCCAAGCAACTACCAATTGTTCAGTGTTGACTCTTAAGTTCAACCTGATTTGCATGCTCAGGCTTAGAGGTCAAAATTCTTTGGATTTTTGGAGTCTGAAAGATCTGGACTCGATTCAAGTCCAATTTTGCCATTTATTAGCTGTGTGATCCTGAGTAAGTTACTTAATGTCTCTAATGCTTTCTGATCTAATGGAAATAGTATCTATAGAGGATTAGTTGTAAAAATTATAGAAATATACATAACTATAATTTATAAAGTCCTTAGCCCACTACTTGGCACATAGTTAGCATTCAATAAATAGTAGCTATCATGTTTCCTATTATACTTTAGCATTTAGTAACAGTCTTGATCAAATATTTTAATATTATTTTGAAACAAGATATAAAAGTATAATGTAATAAGTGAGATGCTACATGGAAATCTTATTACTATAATATCTTAAAAAATAAAATTTACATGTACTTCTTGGTATAACGAAAGTATCAAACTTAGAAAATGTTTCTAGTTCTAATTCCAAATTTCTACTTTGAACCATAAGCAGAGGATTCAAATTTCTTATGGGCTCCAAAACAACTTAATAAAGCCCTGAATTAAAAATATAAAAAGAATTTGCCTTAAATTTAGGTAACTGTATTTACCTCTCGTAACGTAACCAAAGTTTTTATATCAATAGTTGCTCTTTTCACAAGCTCCTTATTTTCTTTCTCTAATTCTTTCAGACGAATGCAAGATTCTTTATAAATACTGATCTCTTTGAAAAGAGTTTTGTTTTCTTTTTCTAAATTTCCAATTTTCACATTGTTTTCTTCTAATGTGGTATCTTTTATTTCTGCTTGCTGTCGGAGTCTTTTATTTTCCTTCTCCAGTTGTTTCTTATCCTTCTCCAGTTGAGAAGTCTCTTGTTCTAATGATTTATTTTCTTTTTCTAGCTGTTCTAGTCTTTTGCTAGATATTTTTAACTCTTCTAGGTTTTTCTGCAATGTTTGATTTTCCACCTCTAAGTCTTGTAGTTCACTCTCTAACTGTTGAATCTTTTTATTGCTGTTTTCTAGAGCTTTCTGTAGCCTTTGATTTTCTGTATCTAAACCCTGGTAGCTAACTTCTAAGCGTTCTGTCTTCTTGAAAGATGCTTTCATGAGTTCCAAACCCTTCTTAAGTTGCTCTTTTTCACTTTCCAGTTCTTTATTTTCTAGTTGTAGCTGAGCCATTTTCATGCTTGCACACTTCAAAGATTCCACATTCCTTCGCAGTTCTAAGTTTTCCTCATCTAGTTGGGAATTCTCTTTTTCTAGGGATTCTAACTGAAAAGTAAGGTTTTTAAAGCTATCCAGTGTTTTTTTTAACTTTCTGTTTTCTCTTTCTAGCTCTGAATTTTCTTGTTCTAACGCCTCAATTTTTTCACAGGTAATTTTTAAGTTGGTTATCTTTTTCTGTAACAATTCATTTTCTTTCTCAAGATGATGCAACTCATTTTCAAGTTCTTCTGCTCGTTCTCCTTTTTCTTTATAGTGTTCCAATTCTTTTCTAATTTGCCTTTTCTCAAACTCAATCTTGCTTAGCTTGCTACTTGTTTCTTTGATCGATTCATGGAGAATTTTATTTTCTTTTTCAATATCTTTCACCCTTGCTTCAGCACTTATCTGGGAGCGCTGTCTTAAGGAAGACACGGTTTGATTCAGATGTTCATTTTCCTGTTCCAATATTTTAATCTAATTATAAAGAACAAAGGAGAAAATTAAAAACTTAATTGAGCATAAACAAAATATTTTTAATTACAGTTTCTTCTTTCTAAAAAATAACAGGGAAATCAAGACATAAATGGGTGCTAATTTCTATCTTACTTTTAATTCTGACAAATATTTACTGAGAGACCCTTGTGTACATGTACTGCCAGGTCCTTCTTTCCTTAAGGAGTTCATAGTGTAAAGAAATGGTTAGGAGAGATGTATTTAATACTAATCAAAGTGATCTTTGGATTATTCATAGTTACAGTTTTTAAATTCAAATAAGAACACAGGACCTTTTTTTCCAATAAATTTGCAATGCATACACACAGTGGGTTCTTAATGAATATTGCTATATTTATATGTATATATGTGGGTCTGTATTCATTCCCCTAAGAATTCTAATTTGGAAACATCAAAATAACAAAATCCTCTGGTACATCTGAAAACTAATCCATCCAATTTATATCATGGCCTAATTTTGTGGTTCTCAAAAGTCAGTATTAAATAATCCCCTGAGAACCTTGTAAAAATACAGATTCATGCTTAGCTCTAGAATTTTTATTCTGTAGCTCTATAGAGACCTATATTTTTACAGGTAGCCTGAGGACTACACCTGGATAATATTAAAACTAATCATTTTACTTCTAAAAAAGTAACAAACTTTAAAATAGTAGGTTAATCAATATATCCAGTTCTCAGTTTCCTAAAGCATAAAATGAGAAAAACCAATAAACACTTGAAAGCAAATGAGAATGCATCCTAGAGGTACCAACCACATCCCCCTCTTCCTCAGGGTTGGAGTACAACTACATTTCTCCCCAACTCCACTCAGAAACTTTATAATCTTCAGTCCTATTTCACAGACACTTGAAAGCATAGGTATTGCAAAATTTTATACCAGATAATTATTAAGCATATTGACCATTTAAAAAATTCTAAGCTTTCCCTTCAACTTTCCTAAAATACACAGGATAGAAATGAAGTAAATCCATAGTTACTCTAAAATTTAAGCAATTCTAAAATATTTGCCTTTCATGTTATATGAACATTTTGTTTGCCTAAACTTTAAAATAAATTTTGTTAACACACTTCAAAGTATATTGCTTAATAGGAAATTAATGAACCTGTCTCTCTGAATTTTCTCTAAGTGTTTCAATTGTTTTCTCAAGCTGAGCTTTCTCCTTCATTAGATCCTTGCTTAAATTCTGACAATTCTGAAGACTTTGCTTTTCTTGAATAATCTCATTTTCAAGAATTTCAACCTAGAGAAAATTAAATAAAAAAACAACGTATCATTAAGTATTTTATAACAGTGTAAACATGTAAAAACAAAAGATAATTTTCAAAAAAAAACCCAAAAGACAATTTTCAAATAAAAAATTAAATACAGCTTTAACACTCAAACGGTGACATTTAAGTACTGAGTAGAGAAATTCAAGTAATATTTCATGCTTTTAGCATGGAATACTTTTAGCAGCTGTATAAAATATGCAGACGTGACTATCTTTCATAACCTGTACATCTTTGAAGGGTACATTGCTACTTCTTAAAACAAAGATAAATCTAAGTGAATATATGATAATTATGTGCTATATGAAGACTGTACAAGTCTTATTGAAAGGCTCTTTTGGCTTGAGGAGATTTATAAAGTAAAACATTACAGTCAAGTAATTTTTCTGAACAAGAGAATATAAAAGCATGAGTGAAAGATAAATAGTGATTTAAGTTTAATGAGGAAACAGAGATTAGGTTTAAAATAAAAAGGAAAGAGGGAGAAAAAAGGAGAACAATACTAGAGAAAAAAGGGCTGAAATAAACTCCAGCATATGTTTATAGTCTAGGTTTAAATTTATTTTCAATTACACATTTTAAAGATATGATCAGGTATGTGGCTAAAATAAAGATAAAATAGCAAAATACCAGTTTAAATTACGTCAACTTGATTTTACTATTATTATACAACATATTCAAACCAGGTAATAAAAGAAAACAAAGATTTAGCTATATAAAATATTCCACTTCAAGTTTAAATATTAAATCCTTATGTCAATAATGAAGAAGTTTAAGAATTTGAGTAGTCTTACATAAAGCAAGTTGAATTTTCCTATTTTATTATCAATGGAAGATAGCCATATATGGAAGACTACCTTCCAATAATATGTCAAAAGCATAAAGTCACAAATCTTATCCAGTTAATCAATTCAACATAAATATGTTCAGGAAGGTTTTAGTTATTAATTATGAATCCAATTCTCCCATTAAAGACTGAAATATATGGGTAAAAGTTATTTAATTCAACTCATTTTTTGCCTTACATTAATGGAATTCAGGTGAAACAGTTTACCAAAGACGCA
This sequence comes from Lontra canadensis, assembly GCF_010015895.1. Lineage (NCBI taxonomy): Eukaryota > Metazoa > Chordata > Mammalia > Carnivora > Mustelidae > Lontra > Lontra canadensis. The sequence continues at coordinate 1,250,459 of NW_022631055.1, read as the reverse complement.
TTTCATACAATGGATTTATTAAAAAATTGTTAGAATCAATAAAAATTTGTTAGAATTGAAGGCTAACTTTAAAATCAAATTATAATTTCCAGATGCAATTATAATGATAACCAAAATAAAACTGTTCCAGGTTCTAAATAGCCACTCCTACTTTTATATTATATTGATTGTCAAATGCTTATTAAGATTATTTGGTTAATGGATTAAAGATGATGCAAAAAGGTTTTAAAAGAGTAAAAATCTGGCAAGATAATCAAGGGGTCAAATAAATGCAAAATGCAAAATAATATGCATTATCTAAGGCAGTGGTTCTCAATGCATGGTTCCAAAAAACTAGGAAGACCATCACTCAGAAATTTCTTAGAAATGAGAATTCTTCACCCCTACCCTAGCCCAGACCTTCCAAATCAGAAACTCTGGGCATGGGACTCAGCAATCTGTTTTAACAAGTCCTGAAAGTGACTCTGATGCATACTATAGTTCAAAAATCACTGGTCTAAAGGTGTGGGAGATTTTCATAAATGAGTCTAGAAACCCAGAATCTATAAAGAAAAAACTAGACATGGCTGACTAGATATTGAAATAAAAAAGAATACATAAACACATGTATAAGAATATTTATTACAGTATTGTTCACTGTGACCAAGACCTAAAAGCAAAAGTGAAAGCACATACTGGGGAGCAGATGTGATAGGAGATATTCATGATAAAAATATCATGTATGTTGTCATGATACAATTCTATTCATCTATAATATATGTATGTGTGTATGGAGAAAGACGGTAAAAAATAAATTACTTGGTCTGTTGCACAACTGGAATATTTCTGTTGAACCAAAACCTAGTGAAAATTCAGGTTTCATAGTGCCTAAATTGTGGCCCTTAAATACCATTTCCCACTAAAAGAACAAGGGCTTTGTGGAGAAATGGCTATCTCAGATCTGGGGCAGGAAATGTTTAAAAGAAATTTATTATGGCAAAAGCACAGAGGTTTACAATGGGTGCTAAGGTTGTGTCACAGGAATTCAGAAAGTAGCTTAGAGACATAGGATGTAAGAAAAACAAAGGCAGTAGATTGAAACACTTCAAATATGTTTGAATCCCTGAGTTCATGAAGACACTAAAACAAAAAATTCACTCATTAATTATCTCAGGATATGAGAAAATCAATTCATTACCAGGAAACTGGTAAATAAAGGGAAAGAATCAAACATTCATCCTGCTTTTCCCATGAGGGTTCCTCATCAGGATTTTGCAACTTCTGTTGAATTAAGGGATCAAAGCAAACCTTTTCCATGACAACTAACATGACAAAAAGAAAGACAACTAGACATGTACCTCCTGACTGAAACAGACTGCTTATGAATATTTTTTTTTAAGATTTTTATTTATTTATTTATTTATTTATTTATTTATTTGACAGAGAGAGAAATCACAAGTAGGCAGAGAGGAGGCAGAGAGAGAAGGGGAAGCAGGCTCGCCGCTGTGCAGAGAGCCCGATGCGGGGCTCGATCCCAGGACCCTGGGATCATGACCCGAGCCGAAGGCAGAGGCTTTAACCCACTGAGCCACCCAGGCGCCCCTCCTTATGAATATTCTCACTAAAACCTCAATTTGAACCTGATTAAGCCTACAGATAAAATAAGAGCTATTGGGAACAAAAGAACTTGTGAGGTGACATAAAAAGGATGCAGTGAATCTTGCCATTTGCAAAGAAGTGGATGGAACTAGAGGGTATTATGCTGAGTGAAGTAAGTCAATCAGAGAGAGACAATTATCATGATCTCCCTGATATAAGGAATTTGAGAGGGTGGGGGGCTTAGGGAGTAGGGAAAGAAAAAATGAAACAAGATGGGATTGTGAGGGAGACAAACCATAAGAGACTCTTAATCTCACAAAACAAACAGGGTTGTGGTGGGGGGGCGGTGTATGGAGAGGGTGACTAGGTTATGGACACTGGGGAGGGTATGTGCTGTGGTGAGTGCTGTGAAGTGTGTAAGCCTGATGATTCATAGACCCGTACCCCTGGGGCAAATATTATAAGTTAATTTAAAAATTTTTTTTTAAAAAAAGGACATAGTGAGTAAAATCTAGATTGTGGTAAACTAGATTAAACCTGGTTTCTTTAACAGAAAAATACTAGGTATACAGAGTAAACCTTACACTAAAAAAGACAACAGACATCAGTTGAGTGCATAGATCTTATTCTAATTTAGATGTGAACAACATGCAAAAAAAAAAAAAAAGCCAACAGAGTTGGAGAAACTGAAATGCTAACCAAACTCTATTAAAACTTTTTTTAAAGATTTTGTTTGTTTGATAGAGAGAGACACACAGCAAGAGAGGGAACACAAGCAGGGGGAGTGGGAGAGGGAGAAGCAGAATTCCCACTGAGCAGGGAGCCTGATGCTGGGCTCAATCCCAGGACCCTGGGATCATGACCGAATTGAAGGCAGACACTTAACAACTGAGCCACCCAGGCGCCCCTCTATTAAATTTTTAAGTGTGATAATGTCACTGTTCTTGTTTTTTTAAAAAAAATTCTCACTTTTAAGAGATATATAATGAGATACTTATTGGTAAAATGATATCATGTTGAGGATTTACTTCAAAATCATCTAGTGGCTGTGGGGAGAGAAAAAAGGGTAGAAATAAGACTGGTTACAAGTTAATAATTGTTGAAGCTGTATGAATACAGAAGTTCATTTGTGCCTGAAAATGTCAGTAAGTTAAAATAATGAGAGTACATTAAAAACTGGAAAATAAATGTTCAACCACAGGGCTATTTATACTTTTACATATATTCTTTAACTTACATTAAACATTAGTTTTTATTTACCTTTTTACTTAGTCTTTGATTTTCTTTTTCAATTTTCAGGATTTTGGAAGTGTTGCCTTCTGCAGAATCCATAGTACTCCGAAGTTCTTCTAAGGTTTTTGTAAGACTCTGGTTTTCCATCTCCAATTTCAATAACCTGCTTGATGTTAACTCATTCACCTCATGACCCAAGGATTTTTGTGGTGCTATAATAATGAAGAATACCGTCACTAATAAAAGTATATATACTCATTATTATTTAAAATGAGTGTAAAAGTACTACATCAGCTGGTCTTTAATTTTATAAAAAATTTATAGTTATACAAGATAGACAAATGGGAAAAAAACAGAAAAAAGATAGGTAAATCTTGAATTTTTAATGCATCCATAAGCATTCTAGAGAAAAAAATATAAAAATTTAGACTGAACAGACTACAGAGTTTCAGTTCTAGTTTCATGAGAAATTTGGCAATGTTCAAGCCACTTTAATCTCAGGGAATCTTAGGTTACTTGTACAAAATATAGTTATTGCTCTGTGTATCTCACAGAGCTATCATGTGATTCACATAGGTATAAAGCATATCCTATGCCACATCTTCAAAAATTAAAGGAAGACAGTCTAAGGGGAAAAAAAAGTCCCTATTTCCTAATCCTGACTCTAAGAAGGGAAAGACAGTATACACTGATCACGTTGAAAAAGTCTTTCTCTAAATAAAGAATTGCTACTAAACTTGAGTATAAAGAGCAACATGTATACCATTTTGTCAAAAAATTATATTTCTAAGTAGATTTTGGCATAATTACATTTTTTTAAAGTAAGAAAACTAGTTCTATATATAATGCAAACCAAAAATAATTATTTTTAATAACCTTAAAGCAGATTAATTAAATATCTTGGATGATATAAAAATTAGGATTTAAAGTGAAATATGTGAAAGTGAAATATGATACCTAGATTCATTTTGAAATCTTAGATTTCAGTAAGAGAAATGGAGAAGTACAGGAAGGTACTCTAGGTCTATCTTTGTGTACGTTTGAAATTCTCTATCATTAAGGAGAGAAACACACAAACATACACACACATACACAAAACAACATATTCCCCAACAAGCATACAAGCATACATTCTTTTCAAAATTACGTATGGTAAAATGTCCCCCAGACTGTAAGTAAAGAAAGCGTCAATTCTTATTTCTAGTTTTTATTCTAGTTAGCATATTCTTCTTCTTTTTTTTTTTTTTTAAGATAAACTTATCTATTTGACACAGAGAGAGTGAGAGACAGAGCACAAGTAGTGGGAGCAGCAGGCAGGCAGGCAGAAGGAGAGGGAGAAGCAGGCTTCCCCCTGAGCAAGGAGCCTGACGTGGGACTCGATCCCAGGACCCAGGGATCATGACCTGAGCCAAAGGCAGCTGCTTAACTGACTGAGCCACCCAGGTGCCCCAGCATATTATTCTTTAACTGAAAGCTGGTCCAACTGATAGTCACTGACTTTTTAAATTCCATTAGTTGTCCAAGTCTTACAATAAAACTTTACGTCATGACCGGTAGAAATGCATTTCAATTAAACAAGATTAGACTATAATACTCAATACACCTTAGTAATACTTTCAATAACATGTGTTTCAAAGATGCTTCAGGTCAGACTATAAAGAATTAAAAAGGATGCTTACAACACAATTTTTAAAAGTAATCTCTATGTGCAACATGGGGTTTGAACCAAAGAACCCGAGAGCTGCATGTTCTACTGACTGAGCTAGCCAGGTACCCCCTCACAACATATTTTTAATAACATAGGAGGCTTCCTACATTATAATCTCTGGTGAAAATAAAAGAACCTGCATTGTATATACACATTGATCTGATGGTCTAAAATGTCTATTTGTGTGTAGAAACATATTGCAAGCAAATTTTTTGAAATGTCAAAAATGACTGCAGAATTTAGTGATTTTCATTTCTTCCTTTATATTTTTCCACATTTTACAAATTTTCTAAAAAGCAATTCCCCTGAATAGTTAAACAACAACATGCCACACTGAAACAAGTATTCAGGGCTATGATCCTAATATGAATTGCAAGACAACTGTGATGATGATGATAACAAAAATAATAACAACAAACATTCAAAAGGCCTATCATTTACCGGTACCCTACTAATGGCTTCATAAGTAGTAATGAATTCAATCCTGCAATATTCCTACAAGGCACGTACTATTATTGTTCCCACATAACAGATGAAGAAACTCTTAATTGTCTAACTTTAACTAGTAGTAGAAAACATTTAAGTATGAATTATTCCTTTATAACTCAATTCACAAAAATAATAGAGTAAAAAGATTCCACGAGTACTTTAAGCAACACATCTCAGCAAGTTCACTGGCCCAATATCATCACTTACTGTATAATGAATTTACATGGAATCCCAGAATTTGGAAGCAGGTTTTCATGTGTAAAATTAGGAAAAACCTAATGGTAGTAAATAGGATGAACCATCTGTATAAGTAATTATCCTGTAAGCATCAGACTCTAAGTTCTCTCAGACCTATGTCTACCTTACCACCATATCCCCAGGGCCCGGTATAATATCTTATACATGATAGATGCTTAATATCTGGAAGGAAGGAAAGCAGGTGAAATAATCTAACACTGGGTAACTGAGGAATTATGGAATTAATCTAATTCAAATAAATGCAGCATGGGCATAATTTCAATAAAGTAAATCAGTATTAGCATACTCAAAGCTATAACTCAAACAAGGAAAAAAGCCAAAAGTTATAAATTTATCTGGATTCCTTTCATTATCTCTAGGGTAAAATTGGGCTGGACTGGTTGGTAGGTATAGTGTTAAAATGGAATACATATATTGATGAAAGCAGCCCTTAAGATCCTTAACTTGCTTTACACTGGCTACATACTCACCTAAGAATCTTCCCACTGTGTTTTGACTTCCTATTTAAGTTTGCCTATAGTTAAAGACAGGTTGACCACCTAATATGACTTTTCTATTCTATTGAGTAGATGGCTTTCCTAAAATAAATTAATAAACTGGTATCCCATCTTCCTGTGATACTAATATGAAACAGTGCCTAAATGATCAAATCTGTTACTGCGCTCATAAAGTTGAGTTGTAAGATGTGCAAAGATAAGGACCAGACCCAGGAACATGGACCTGTGAAATCGTACTTATTAGGGAGACATCTGGCCTCCTAGATATGTCCAGCAAGGGAAAATAAGGAATTGTAAAAAAACACCAAAAAATGTAAGAATAAATACAACTTTACATATTCATTTATCCATTTAAATAAAAAAATATTGGGAATACCTTCAGAAAGCTCGCTAGTTCTGGATATTTGTTCCAACTCCCAGCCAAGATGTAATGATTCATCCATACTTTGTTTCTGTGCCATTTCCAAGGTCATATTTTCTTCCATTAATTCTTCAATCTTTTTTCTATCCATATCACGTTCCTTTTTTATTGTCAGGGAGTAGGAAAAGAAATGAAAGCTCACCAACAGTGCAATTTCAAGCTAAATACTCTATTACTTAAAAACTTTTATCAGAAACTGAATGAGGATAAATTTTAAGTTCCTTAAAATTTTCAGTTTGAAGATGATAATCAGTTATAATTATTCATACTGATCATTATATTGATCTGTTTTTTTAAATATTTTTTAACCTTTTTTTAAACATTTTATTTTTAAGTAATCTCTATATCCAATATGGGGTTCAACTCACAACCCCAAGATCAAGAGTCACTGACTGAGCCTGCCAGGGACCCCTGTCTGATATCCTTTTAAAGTGATCCTTGGGGACACTGAAAACTATTCTTCACATATTTCATTATATATAGCAAATGATTTCTGACTCAATATTAAATTTCAGCAAAGTTTTTTTTAATTTTTAAAAAAGATTTTATTTATATTAGAGACAGAAGAAAAGACAGAGACAGCAGGAGCGGGAAGAGGCCAGAGGGAGAGGGAGATGGAGAAAGATACTCTCTGCTAAGTAAGAAGCCTCATGTGGGGCTCAATCCCAGGACCCGGGGAGCATGGCCTTAACCAAATGAGCCATCTAGGCACCACCCCTAGCAAGAGTTTTATTTCTATATTTTATTTTATTAATTTTCTTAAGATTTTGTCAGAGAGAGAGAGAGAAAACGAGCACAAGCAGAGGGAGCAGTAGGCAGAGGGAAAAGCAGGCTCCCAGCCAACCAAGGAGCCCCATCCCAGGACCCTGGGATCATGACCTGAGCCAAAACCAGATGCTTAACCAACTGAGCCACCCAGGCATCCCTATTTCTATATTTTAAAGGCATATTTACACAAGGCATATTTACACAATAGCTTATTAGGTTTTTTTTCAAAACAGAAGACAAAATTAATAATTAACACCACTCTGTAACAAAAGCAGAAATTTGTACCACTCCTGTTTTTATAAAGAATTGGAAGCATCTAATTTATTTAGCCATCTCTTATCTGTTAAGGCCACAGGAACTAGTCATTATGGGGAAATCAGATGAATCTGACAGATTTCCTAAGAAACTGCAACTGTTCAATCTTACATTACTTACCATCTCCATATCATGTAGTTTAGCCTTTAGTTGTAAATTCTCTTTTTCTAATTCATGTAATTTATCAGAACGAGCTCTAGTTCCTTCTAATTGATCTTCCAACATGGTTTTTGTTTCTAATAAAACTTGATTGTCTTCTTTTAATTCCTATAAAAATTTCAAATAGGCTTTATCAGAAATATGCTTACATCTGTTAATTTTTCAAAGCTCTGAAACAAAAAAATCTTTATTGTAAAATAAGACATTAAGCTGTCTTTATCAAAAGTTCTTTATGCAAGAGTAAAAGCTACTGAATAAGAGATGCAGTTATGTTTTCCTGGTTTCATTTTTTTCCCTCAGAATTTAACCTATATTATGCAAACATGATACTCAGTACTTACGTGAGGATGAGTAACACTAATATAATTTTACATAAAATTGTCAGGGTATACTTAAATTTCTTAGTCACAAGGATAAGGAACTAAGTATAAGTAGTTTTTCTCATATTTAAGACACAAATCTCCATAGAATCCAGGCTAATTCTTTTTTTTTTTTTGCTGAAATAGATTTAAAGATTTCTCTCTAAACTATAACTTGAAACTGAAACATTGGGTTTTTGAGTAAAATACCAATATTTGAGCTAAGACTCACATAGGTCATAAACTAAGGCTCCTATCAATAAACATTTTATATCAGCATCTTGAGAAAATGCTAAAAATCCATACATATGTTTTGAAGACATGTGCTCACAAATCTGTCTTCCTAAACTACATTTTTGTGTTTATAAACTAAAGTCAAAAGAAAGTATATTAAAATAGTGGCATTTATAAGGATCTCTTAACAGTGCCATGCATATACATAAGCACCTTGTCTTTGGTATCTACTAGGTCTATTTTCTGGTAACTTTTAGGCTAACATATTCTAACTACTTTCTCTTATAATGTTTTCACTTCTTCATTTTGCATACTCCTTCCTTCTTATCACCATACTAAAACTGATAAAACTCTCTGCTTGGAGAAATGAAAAAATTAACTGAGAAAGAAAAACAGAATGTAGAAGCAAGGATCACCAAATTCTTGAGGTCATACTGAACTTCTTCTAACACTGAACTGCAACCATTAAGTAAGAAAAGTTGTCTTTTCTAAATACACACACAGACACACACTAGAAGGGGAGAGGGAGAGAGAGTGCCTTCTTAATCCTAGTTTAGTATTCTGAGTTGACCAATAATCAGAAACATGCTTTGCTTTCACTTCTAGAAACAAGTTTGAAATCAGTAGAAGTATATATTTTGACAATGAGGGAAGGACTTCAAGTCGTCCTTACCTATAGAGCTAAATAGAAGAATAAAAGCCCTCCAAACAGTTCAATAAAATTAATAATATCCATAGATCCCTTTTTACAAATAAAGGCAATATGCTGATCTACCATAAAATAAGCAGCTAAAGTATTTATAATTTGTTCAACATTTCGAAAGTTCCTTAAGTTTATTATGTGCATTTTGAAAAACCTAACTTTTAAACAAAATAATTGTGAATAGCTTAAATTATGCAACATACCTCGACTCTTGCCTTATAAAATTCAATATCATGTAGTCTTTCTTTATATCTGCTGACTTCACTTTCGAGTTTATCCACTCTGATTGCTTTTTCTCGAAGTGCATCTAATTCATCTCGGTACATTCTAGCAGAACGAGCATCCGAAAGCAAATTCATGTTCTAAATATAAACAAATATTAGTATTTTCAATATTATTTTCTATTTTCAAATAGATAATCTCTGGTTGCACAACTCAATGAATTTTCTAAAAAAACCCCAATGAATTATATCCTTTACAAGTGTGAATTTCACAGTATGTAAACTATACCTCAGTTAAGCTGTTTTTTAAGATGGAGATATATAAGGAAGTTACTGATGGCTAGTACTGACAACTGCTACACCTCGGCCAGGGACTGTACTGCCACCCTTGGCAATTTTGCCAAAGCAACTTCTGAGGCCATTTCCTAAACCTACAGTTATCTCACTCCTGACCTCTAGGAAGAGACTGTGTTCACCAAGTCTCCCTTATCAGGAATTCACTGACCATTCTGTAAAGACCCACACCAGAGTCTCCAGGCAGAGAACCCAGGCTCCAGCTGTGTGGCTACCACATATGAAAAACATTAAGTGGATAAAAACCTGTTAAAAAAAAAATAAAAAAATAAAATGGGGAGATATATGAAGCCTTTAAAAAATCAAGAATGGAAATTATTTTAAAATGTGTTTATATGCAAATACAAACATGCTTACATACAAATTTTTAAATAATGATAACTACTTAAGGAATGTAAAAACTGCTCAGCATATTTTAAAATAAGTTAACCTTTAGTTAACATAACCATTTGGAATTAAAGGTGCAAAAGTTAACTTTAAAATACAGGAGAGTGAAAACACAGAAGAGGCAAACTGTATCACTAAAGTTGATCATTAGTTGCTTTAGAGAAATTATGTTTCTATCCAAACGTGCTGTAACATACAAAAATCCTACTGGGTTTTTCTAAACTCCCAAGTGAATATTAGTGGCATGTGATTAGTGTTTAATAACATTTTAGACAGATATAAAAAATTCAATCTTTAAAAGCTCTCTCGTAATCCTTTAGGAATTTTTAGAACAAATCCTTTTTTTTAGAACAATCCTTTAGAACAAGTTATCAAAGCATGACCCAGGGACATCTGTGGGTCCCTCAAACCCTTTCAAGGAGTTCATGAGGTCAAAAACATTTTCATAATAACACGAAAACATTTTTTTTTTCATTCTCATTTCTCATGAGGGCACAATGGAGTTTTCTAGAGGCTACACGGCATATGATATCTTAATAGACTGAATGCAGAAACAGATATGAGAATTTAGTAGTCTTTAATTAAGACAGGCATTAAAGACATTCGCAAAATGATTTAAAAAAAAGAGACTTGCAAAAATGCAGAAGAGTAGCATTGTTCTAATTTGTTTTTGGAAAATAATAGTTATAAGCATACCATTTTTATGTTAACGTGGAATAGGTTGAATATTATTTTTAAATAAATATTTTCTTAAATTCTAAGTTTTAAAGTACAGAAAATACCAGTAGATATAAACCTCATTAATTTTTAATAGTAGAAAAGAGCCTTGAGACAAAAAAAGATTGAAACTACTGTTTTACAGGGAGCACATATACAAAAAACCATGCTTCCAAGGAAGAGCAGAATAGCAGTCACAGCATATCTAGAAATGAAGATTATGATTCCCAGTCTCATTCATCTGAAAAGGTCCCAGTTTAGGATTCTGCAAGTGGAGTATTCCCTGAATTTAAAATAACAAGTTAGGGAAAGTAAGGAGAAGAAATAATTGTCTAGCCTTACCACAATCCTTACCATTTATGGGTAAAAGAAGACTTCATGCCTATCTCCAAATAAAAATGAAACATTACAAACATTAAAAGAAGTGAATTCTTAAAGAGTCTTGGTTCAAGATTAAAAAAAAAAACAAACACAAAATTTTAATAAAATAAAAGTAACTCTTAAAAGGTAAAAAGTCTTGATCTTACTTAAAAGGTAAAGAGTAAAAAATTAAGAAGCATTCTGTCATCTGTAAGTTAACATAGTGCACTCTCAGAGACTAGAGACTTAGGGAGATACACATTAAGCACCACACTTCACAGTAGAGGTGTTCCAGTTTCCCAGCCATGGAAGCCAAATATACAAAAAGAGAAACTTGCAACTACCCCAGTCCTAAGAGATTCCTTTGAATTCTAGGAAACTCAAAGAAAAGTATGAATTCTAGGAAAGTATGAATAGCACTGATATAGAAAATGTAAAGTCCAAAGACTTTGATTTCCTGGGCTCTGGCATTTTTGAACAGAAAAACACTGAAAAAGTAATTTTTAAGCCCCAATAACATCATAAAACATTAAGGCAGAGGTTATAAATTTTAAGCAGAAAAATAATTTCCAATTACTTACTGGCCCCATATAATAAAAGTTTCAGGTACAAACCTCCTGTTGGAGCCTTTTTAGTTCTATTTCCATTTGCTCAAGTTCTTGTTTACAGTCCAACAACTGTTCAGTCTTTTCCTCCCTTAAATGAAAAATTTTAAAATAATCAGTTTATTGTTTTTGAAAACCATGATCATCTGCTTTAATCAAATGTATTATCATTACTGAATATCTAGTTGAAAATCCTATTAGCCATCCACTAATCCAGGGGGAAAAGACAAAGAAATGGATATTAGTAATGTGTGTGATTACATGACATCAATCAGATCCCCCCTTAAAATTCCCCAAAGGCTAATAACCTCAATGACCGACACCCTCTAACTTCTCTTTCTCTCTCTTCATTTTTCTTGCCATCCCCTATTCTCACTCTCCTTTTTGTCTTTCTCCCTCTCAAAGACAAGTACACTGTAAGAGTTTTTAAGCAAGGCACTAGGATCTGGATCTGAATCTTAAAAGATCTCCAACTATTTTCAACATCTACAATGGTCTAAAGGAAAGTATATACAGCTATACAGATACATAAAATACATCCCTATTGGTTTCCTCCCAGTAATCTATAAACATCTTCTATTTTCTCCTATTCTTTTTCTTCTTCTTACACTCACTGCTTTACTTCTCCCATTTTCTAACGCCCTTTCAGAGTCAAGCTGCTCAAACTCAAGTTTCCATTCACTAACTCTACTTTTCCACCTTCTGTTCTTTAATAAAAAAATGGTAAATGTTCATTGTATAAAGCAATCCACTGCTGACATCTCATCATACCTATACTTTTTTTTGAGAACCATAATTTTTAATGAAGAAATAGTCCCTTTCTGAATTCCACTTTTCACTGTAATGAATAATGTTTTGGTAAATAAACCTCAGTATACATAAAACACTGTATGTCTAGGGGCACTTGGCTGGCTGAGTTGAAAGAGCTTGTGATGCTTGAACTCAGGGTCATCCTGAGTTCAAGCTCCATGTTGGATGTACTTTACTTAAAAAAACAAAACAATGCACCCACCCACCCCCCAAAACCTTGTATGTTTCAGGCCAGATTTATAAAAGTACATTACATGTTTAAAGGTTCTTGATATATACCATCAAGCAGCCTCCAGAAAGGTCATTACCAATTTATAATGCAATCAGCATGGATAAAAGTGCCTATATGAAAAGCAATTTAATAACTGAAAAATTCTGTGTTACTATTCTAATTTGCATTGGTTTGAATACTAAGACAACCTGGAAGAAATGGGTAAATTCCTAGAAATATATAAACTACCAAAACTGAAACAGGAAGAAACAGAAAACTTGAACAGACTGATAACCAGCAAAGAAGCTGAATCAGTAATCCTAAAACTCCCAAAAATACAGAAGTCCAGGGCTAGATGGCTTCATAGGCAAATCTACCAAACATTGACAGAAAACGAGTTAATACCCATTCTTCTCAAACTATTCCAAAAAAACAGAAAAGGAAGGAAAACTTCCAAATTCATTCCATGACCAACACTGGGTGTTGCATGTAAGTGATCAATCAATAAATTCTACTCCTGAAACCAATATTACACTTCATGTTAACTAACTAGAATTTAAATAAAAATTTGAAAAGAAAAAAAACCACATTTCAAATTATATTTTTACCCTGCATGTTAATAAACTAAGAACAATTATAATTATATAATATATATAATGTATATTATAATGTACAACCTATAAGTATGCTATTAATTAACCTACATGATCTCATTACAATTATTTATTTCCATTAGGTATAAGGCAACCTGAACTACTTTTAACCACCATAATTTCTATACTTCATTATTTTGTAAAGATCTGTCCCAACAAAAAGACTTAGAGCAAATGTTAATAAAAGAAATCTGTGAAGAAACACATTTTCAAAGGACAAAAAGATGGTATTTGATGAAATGTTATTGGGAATACTTGCTATATCTGGCATATTAATTTATTCATTAATAATATTCATTTACATTTTTCCAGTCAGCATATGAGAAACCAAATTTTATCAATCTAAGTTGTTTGGGATTTTAATACACTCTATGGCCAAGTAAATTTCATTTAAAAATCAAATTCTAATATAGTGCAAAATGTTAAATGAATTCACAACCATCATTACAGTTCTAATTGCATGCTTTATCTAAAGACTGGAGAAGATTGTGCTAAATTATATGGCACGAACTAGTGTTCACTGTTTAGGCTATCCATTAACTGCCAGTCAAACTAATAACAGCAATCTCTTCTCTAATTTTCCTGGTGCAGCTGTTTATAGAATATCCTGGGCGTGTTCACTTCAATAGATCCATAATAGTGCAGACATCCACAATGAAAGCTGTATTTTTTTGTTTTCAAATTTTCCTATAGACTGTATATTTTTTCTACCTTGCATATTCAATCACTTTCTTAAACTAACTGCTTTTAATAATCAGTAAATAAACTTAAGTGTTATATTGTGGCTTAAATTTTAAATCTATACTCTGAAGCCCAAATTCCAGGAAAACAAACCAAAAAGAAAAAAATAATAAAAGAAAAAAGCTATAAACATAAAAAATCCTTTGTTCTTTTTAAAGTACAAAATAAAAAATCTCCAGCAGAGACTGGCTCTATCTTTACATGTGATTCACCAAGGAATGCTCATGTGACATTTACACTGATTTTTCTCAAATGATCTTTGAAAGTTAAATAAATATAATTTCATCAGCACTAACCAATCTGACTATTTACCATGTCTAAGTACATGACTCAGGCATTTCAATTACCCAACACAGACGATACAAAACAAAATTATTTTTTATAATACTGTATGCCAACAATTCAGTCTTTTATAACATTAATTTTTAAAGAGCTAAACTTGTTGACTGAATCAGTAGTTGCCCTTTTTGGAATCCAGTTTTGATTTGAAATCCAGTTTTGGATTTCAAAGAATATAAAATTTTAAAAAATTAAGGAGACCCCAATTTGTCAAGGAAGAACAGTATTTTAAAAGAGAAAGATCATTGTAATATAAGAAAGGCAGGAAGAACATAAATTCAGAATGAAGGAGAATCTGTAAATTGGTAAGATTTAGGATTAGGAAAACTTCATGCCGGTCTCCCTATTTTTCTCATTTTGACAAATACTAGTGAAAACTCTGACACAAGCTAGCAGTTGGAACAATTCATCTATATTCCATAAGCTGAAAAAACATTTTTAGGTCACCTTTGTGACCATGTAAATTCAAGAAGCCTTGAAAAGGACCAACTTACAATTCCTGCCTAAGCCTTCTTATCTTTGCCTTAGCATCTGCCAGTTCCACTGACAGATGTTGTCGACTTTCCGTTCGCTTCATGCCTGGAGAACCACCGGGTGACTGTGCAGTTGAAGAGGCATGGGGTAAAAAATGAAGACCATCCCGTTCTTCAGAGAGTTCTATGATAGTCTAAAGAAATACAGAAACAAACACAGAATCACTGTTAGTATTCTACATATTAGAGAACTAAACACATCAACACTATTCACTAAGTCTAAGTATTATCCTATAATATCAAAAACAATTCATTGGGCAAAAATATCTTAACTTTGTGATAGCTCTCTTTTTAAAAAATTTCATGCAGGAGCGTCTGGGTGGCTCAGTCATTAAGCATGTGCCTTGAGCTCAGGTCATGATCCCAGGATCCTGGAATCGAGCTCCACATTGGGCTCCCAGCTCAGTGGGAAGCCTGCTTCTCCCCCTCCCCCTCTGTCCTCCCCTTGCTTGTGCTCTCGCCCTGTCACATAAATAAAATCTTTAAAAAAAAAAGTTTCATGCAACAGTTCATGGATTAGCTATTTACTAGACAACATTAGAGTAAGATTTAATACTTATTTTTCCTTCCTAACTTTTTAATAAAGGAAATCAATTGTGATAAAACAACCACACTAGACAGACACTGTTTAAAAGTCTTAAAAGACCTGTTGACATAGAAAAGAAATCAACCCAAGAGGAGTTTGTCTACAACTGTGCTGTCCAATATGGTAGGCAGTAGCACAAGTGGCTATTTAATTACAAATTTTTTTAAAGATTTTATTTATTTATTTATTTATTTATTTATTTGTCTCAGAGAGTGAGCATATGCACAAGCAGGGGAAATGGCAGGCAGGACAAGCGGGCTCCCTGCTGAGCAAGGAGTCCCATGAGGGACTTGATCCCAGCACTCTGGGATCAGGACCTGAGCCAAAGGCAGATGCCCAACCAACAAAGGCACCCAGGTGTCCCTCTAATTACAAATTTAAAAGGTTAAAAATAGAGTTCCTCACTCGCACTAGCCACATTTTAAGTTTGTAACAGCTACATGTAGCTAGTGGTTTGTTACTGTATTAGAGCGCGTAAAAATATAATCTTGCCACAGTTGCAGAATTCTACAACATTGCTCTAGAATTGTAGACAGGGATCACAGAGGGACCTAAGAGAACCTCAGAGGTTTAGTTCAAACTCTTCATTCCACAGGTAATGTAACTGAGCACAGAGACTAATTTGTCCATGATCACGAAACTCCTAGTAGCAGTGCCAAGACTCCAGGGCCAGTTTCTTGAGTCCATATCCTATGTTCTCTTTCTTGCAATACTAGTTGTAATCTTCATCCCATCTCAACATTTCCTTTATTCCTTTCTCTAGTCTTTCCATGGGACACAAATCTCATTCTACTTTCCCTTGTTCTGAACTTTAAGGGCCATTTAACTTATATTTACCTCACTCAATCATATTCCTCCATTCCTCCAATTTTTCTCTTATTGGAAAATTCTCTTATTCTAAACCAGTTTCTCAGCTTTTGTTTCAAACTTCTCAGGCAAACAGAAATTGTCTTGAATAGTAATTCCAGCTGTCTTACTCCAGGTAGAAGAGGTAGGGTAACCACCTCAGGACCATGAAATCACCATTTTTGCTTTCTTATCACAAAGTCTTACAATGCCCTCACTAAATCATTACTTTTATCCTTCTTCTTCTTTTTTTAAACCACCCATCAGAATTCATTTCTTCATCCTTGGCATATATTTCAGCACCAAATCAAGGTCTGCTCAACTACTGCTTTCACAAATTCCAGTATCCCTTCTGACAATCTATAGAACGTGACTTCTCAGTCCCATTTCTGTTTAAAACTCTACATCTACTCCTTATTCAATACATACAGACTTCTCCAATGAAGGAACCATTTCTCTCTTGTGCCATGCCTCCTTTATTAGCATTACTCCCATGGCACCATACCTACACCTGAACCTTTCTGCACAGATTATTTCTGGCTACTCTAGTAGAGTTCTTACTCAGCTTGAAACAACAGTTTTGTGCTTAACTGTCATCCTTACTTTCTTATGTAACACTACCATGCCAGTCTTTGACTACAGCCCACTCTTTAGGAAAAATTAAAAGGGAATGAATATTTACAGAACTCCAGACAGGGGATTTTCCAACAAGATCTTATCCAATACTATAATCTCTAATAGAGGTATTATGTCTACTATAAAACAATAAGGAAACTGAGACTCATATAGATTAACTTAACAAAGTCACACTTTTAATGACAGGTAAAACAGTAATTCAAATTCAAGTTTGTCTCAAAACATTATGTCATTTTCCTTACCTACCCTCATTTTTTTAATTCCTTCTCTATGGTGATAAAGAACTCTAAAAGGAAAACAAACAAACTTACACAGTCCTACAACACAACTTGCCATCTATTTTCAGTTAAGCTCTTTTCAATGCCCATCAATTCTTTAGTTAAAATCTTGCTGATTTCCTGCCAAATTTCTCTACAATGATTTTTTGCAAACACATTTCTTTTCCCTACTTAAGCCTCCACATGTAAACTGCTATAATCTCTTCTACTGAATGACCTCTCCTCCAACTTGTCAAAGAAACAAAACCACCTGAGATTAAATCCTCTATTTTTAAACATTTTTTTCCCCAATACATATTCCTTATTTCTATAAGATTTTCAACTTCTCTCTTCCTAATGGCTTTTTTCTCCTTGATCTTCATATATATGTAAGTATCTTCTATCTAGGGGGAAAAAAAGACCACAGTTCTCTCTGGTTACCCTTCTACTTCACATTCATTGCTTTTTGCAGGGTAGTTTATATGTTCATTGACACTATTCATCTTATCCACCTACCCCATATGCCCAGACCAAGTGCCTGTCTCTGTGAATACTGTTACTCGTAATCTCCATGCTCAATCTTCATGGAGTCAAGTTTTATTTATTTATTCTCTCCATTATCTTTAATCTTGCCTTCTAACATCTCCTGACTCTAATAATAATAGTGCTTGTGGATAGTACTTAATATGTTTCATGCACAAATAAATTAGAATTTAATTACATGCTCTTTTTAAGTCTTTTTAAAATTATATGCTATCTTTTATTTTTATTTAAAATGTGTTTTTCCCCCATAAATCTGATACAATCTCATACCTCCTCTGTATCTCTGATCTCATTTAGCATAGTACTGAGCCAAAAACCAGTTCCACAAAATTACTTAATTGAATGAGTCACAAAATGGAAACCTCAAGAAAGTAGAAAGACGCATACTACATTTGAACTTAGTAGGTGGTATTATGGAGATATCAAGAGGTTCCAGATGCCAGTGTACAAAAGAGGTATGGGTTGAGAAATATTTCCTAAAAAGAAAAAAGAAAGAAACCAGTACTAAGAGTTAAGAGTATCCAGAGGAATTGTCCATTAAAGATTATGTAGAATATGACTTTTCTCTAATGGTAGTAGTTTCTTTAGCTCAAGGCCTCCAAACATATTTTTAAAAAACCTGACAAAAAATGTTATTAAAGCATAATTTATTTTCATCAATCTTCTCTGATACTTGTGATCCTAGAGATTCCACTAGCAGTTTTAAGTAATGTCTTCCTTCTCTAAATTCCTATAGTATTTAGATATATGATTTTTATTATATTTATATTTTTATATTTATTATATTTTTATATTTTAATTTTTATTATGTTTCTATTTAGATATTTTTATCTAATATACCTAATATTTATTATATTTAGATAAATGATTTTTTATTGCTTTCAATATTTTATTAGAGTAAAGCAAAGCTGGAGGCATCACAATTCCAGACTTGAAGTTATAGTACAAAGATCTAGTAATCAAAACTGTATGGTACTGGCACAAAAACTGACACAGAATAGAACACCCAGAAGTGAACCCACAACTCTACAGTCAATCTTTAACAAAGCAGGAAAGAATATCCAATGGAAAAAAAGATAGTCTCTTCAACAAATGGTGTTAGGAAACTGGACAGCGACATGCGAAAGAATGAAACCAAACCACTTTCTTACACAAACACAAAAATGAACTCAAAATGGGTTAAAGACCTAAATGTGAGACTGAAACCATAAAAATCATAGAGGAGAACACAGGCAGTAACCTCTTTGACACTGGCTGTAGCAACTTCTTTCTAGGTATGTCTCCGGAGGCAAGGGAGACAAAAGCAAAAATCAACTACTGGGACTTCATCAAGATAAAAAGCTTCTGCACAGCAAAGGAAACAATCAACAAAACTAAAAGTCAACCTACTGAATGGGAGAAGATATTTGCAAATGACATATCTGATAAAGGGTTAGTATCCAAAATCTATAAAGAACTATAAAACTCAACACCCAAAAAATCAATAATCCAACTTAAAAATGTGCAGAAAACATGAACATTTTCCCAAAGACATAGAGATAGCTAACAGATGCAGGAAAAGAGGCTCAACATCACTCATCATCAGGGAAAACAAATGAAAACTACAAGGAGATGTCACCTCACACTTGTCAGAATGGCTAAAATCAAAAGCACAAGAAACAACAGGTATTGGCAAAGATGTGGTGAAAGGGTAACTCTCTTGCATTGCTGGTGGGAATGCAAACTGGTGTGGCCACTTAGGAAAACAGTATGGAGGTTCCTCAAAAAAGTTAAAAACAGAACCACCCTCCGATCCAGCAGTTACAGTGCAATTACCCAAAGAATACAAAAATACTTATTCAAAAGGATACATGCACCCCGATATTTATAGCATTATCCACAACAGCAAAACTGTGAAAATAGTCCACATACTGTTTCCATTTGACTGACAAATGGATAAAGAAGATGTGATGTGTATAGTGGAGTATTAGTCATAAAAAGAATGAAATTTTGCCATTTGCAACAACATGAATAGAGCTAGAAAGTGAAATAAGTCACTCATATGTGGAATTTAAGAAACAAAACAAAAGGAATGAGTAAGGGGTCGGGGGGGTGGGGAGAGAGAGAGGCAAAACAAGAAACAGATTCTTAATTATAGAGAACAAACTGAAGGTTACCAGAGGGGAGGTGGGTGGGGTGATGGGTGAAAGAGATGATGGAGATTAAGGAGTGGACTTCTTGTGATGAGCACAGGATGTTGTATAAAGTATATTTAGTGTAACTACTAAATTCTACACCTGAAACTAATACTACACTTTACGTCAACTAACTGGAATTTAAATAAAAACTTAACAAAAACCCCTAAATTATTTTATTAAAATAACTTCCCCACTAGATTGTAATGATCTTTGATCTTTTTTTGAAAATTTGGCAGTTTGTTGCTCCCAAGCACTTTTGGCACAAGATCTTGCAAAACACAGGTATTTACTAATATACACTGAAGAACACATGAAGCATAAAGATATACCAAAGCTAAGAAAAAAAATTGAAGTGACTTAATTCTACCTACGGAACTTCCAATTAAGGAAAAGAATCAGAAATGTGCTCAACACAATCATACATTTGGGCAAAGGTTTTATAAATAGGGACACAGGGGTTGCAATTAGACTTGGCAAATTGTTTAACTTCTCTGAGCTCAAGTATCTTCCTTTTTAAGGTGGGGTTATTGTACAGACTTATGAAGATAGTATATTATACACATAACCCAATGCTTGGCATAAAATAAGCTGATAATAAAGAGATCTTAAATTTATTAAAATCTATTTGTGGTTTTTGGTAAAAGAAGAGGATTTAAGAAATACATGTTACACAAAATTAATACAAAGTGAAGAGTAATTAAAAAGAGTGACTAAGGGAACGCCTGGGTGGCTCAGTTGGTTGGGCCACTGCCTTTGGCTCGGGTCATGATCCTGGGGTCCTGGGATCGAGTCCCGCATCGGGCTCCTTGCTCGGCAGGGAGCCTGCTTCCTCATCTCACTCCGCCTGCCTCTCTGCCTACTTGTGTGTACTCTCTCTCTCTCTGACAAATAAATAAAATCTTAAAAAAAAAAAAAGTGACCAAATTACACTTTCTAGATTTAAATAAAAGAATTACAACAAAAGATCAATCAAAACAGAAAAAAAGGACTCTGTTTTGACAAGGAAGGGCATCCCCTGTGAGCAGTCCGAAGCTTCCTACTACTGATTGAAAAGTCATGTCCTATCCTTGCCCTGCCAGCAAATGAAGGATATTTAAGTGCATAGATGCTCACCAGGAAATACAACATATATGGACAAAAAGGCCTGGAGCAGCCAATTAGCCTCCTTTGTTGATGTGACCCTTCTAGAATTAAGTGGCCAAGTATAAAGAAATGCACTGCTTAACTTAATAAGCCGACAGTCTGGGTTCCTTGGAGACCCCCAAGGGAAGAAACAAGCAGAAAAAATTCTAACTGATGTTATTTTAAAGGCATCCCCCAAAGCTCAAATTTTCTAGGAGGTCACAAAGCCAGTTCAGTCTATGACAGAGCTGAGAATAAGGACATTTGCAAATTTCAAGTTAAAATAAGAGTCAGGCAAAAAAGTAAACTGAACACCCTAGGGAATGCTTCCAGGATGTGCTCCAGCAGCAGCAATACGTAGAGCCACCTGTTAGTTTTGTTGCATCATTGGCTACAAGCTATAGGGTAGCCCTGCCCAAGTCTGTCAATTCAACCTAGCTTGAACTGGCATAGAGCCCACCTGCACAACCATGAACATCAATGTGTGTGCCAGAAGAGCAGTTTTATGAGAAAAGGAGACTCCTCACTGTGTCCATATCCAAATTCTGCCTCTACTGGCTACAGATGGGAATGCCTCAAGCACACACAGTATGGCCTGCATCTTTGACACATCACCACAGTGGACTTGACAGGCATGTTTCTGAGCCCCAACAACAGGATAGGAGCACAGATTATGCCTCTAGCACTAGCTCTGCAGGTCAGGCTGTTTACTGCAAATCCTACTCTATTCCTTCAGCATGGTGCTTGTGGATAAGCATGGCATGAACAAGGGGCACTATATATCTCTGATGACACTTATGGCCCTCTTCAAACTGAGAGACACCTTCCCCTTAGGAGAAATAGGTTTGTAAGCTGGAAAGGCCCAAATGTATATGTAACACCTGATGTGATGATTCCTCTCTTGGAAGTTCCATTTTTTCTATATAATGCTACACACATGGAAGGACCTTAAAATATCCTAGTGTACAGATTTTAATTTTAATTTTGAAAGTCTTTCATTGTAAGTTTTCTTTGCACTTAAAAATGAGCATGCTGCTACCCTATGACCCAGCAATCGCACTGCTGGGTATTTACCCTAAAGATACAAACGTAGTGATCCGAAGGGGTACATGCACCCGAATGTTTATAGCAGCAATGTCCACAATAGCCAAACTATGGAAAGAACCTAGATGTCCATCAACAGATGAATGGATAAAGAAGAGGTGGTATATATATACAATGGAATACTATGCAGCCATCAGAAGAAATGAAATCTTGCCATTTGCGATGATGTGGATGGAACTAGAGGGTATTATGCACGAAATAAGTCAATCAGAGAAAGACAATTATCATATGATCTCCCTGATATGAGGAAGTTGAGAGGCAATGTGGGGGACTTGGGGGGCACAAAAGGAATACATGAAACAAGATGGGATCAGGAGGGAGACAAACCATAAGAGACTCAAAATCTCACAAAACAAACTGAGGGTTGCTGGGGGTAGGGGAGGAGGGAAAGGGTGGTTGGGTTATGGACACTGGGTAAGGTATGTGCTATAGTGAGTGCTGTGAAGTGTAAACCTGGCGATTCACAGACCTGTACCCCTGGGGCTAATAATACAATATATGTTAATTTAAAAAAATGAGCATACTGCTTTTGTACTCTGAAGTGTTCCAAAAATGTTATGAATATGATACTTACTCCTTTCTTTCCTCCAGCATGGCTGGTAAATTTTGTTAGAGAAATTAGAAACTACAACCATACACATGCTTTCGATGTATTTATTCAGTGTGACATATAACTTTCTTCTATTTTATTTTTTATATAAAATAAAATATTTTGGAGGGAAAAATATCATAAAATATTTTGAAGGAAAGAACAAAAGAGCTAAAGGGAAAATCTAAGCAAGAACTTGTTTCAGTCCAATTGATTAATACAAAATTATTGTATTTACATTTGTCTCATATTTTTCACAATTATTTTTAAGGATCTTTTCTAATTAGTCCACTGGTGACCCAAACAAAAGAATTTTCCTCTAGAAAACTGTTTAAAAAACCAGCTAGCAACTTGTTTCCAAATACCTTGAGACAAAGGAATGCCACCACTTTTTTCTTGTTAAAAAAACAAATTAAACTAAAATGCTTAATTAGGTAGGATAATACATTTTAAAAAGTTTTTCAAACAATCAGTATAGTGTTTCATATTCCTTAGTTTTGACACAGATCACATAATGACAAATTTTTTATTCTCATTTCTACAAAATAATATCCTTCTTCACCCCATATTATAGAAATAATCTATAGACTATAAAAATAATCTAAGTATCTCAGGATAAGTTTGATATATATTAGAGACATTTTTTTAATTCATTCTTCCTTTGGTCTTACTTGCCTTAGGTTTTTTAAAAATTAGTTGTTGTTCTAAATATTTTATTTCCTATCTTTTCTTCTCTTTTAATGCCTAAAGAAAAACTGGAAAATCTCCATCTATAGCGACATGAAAGTTTTGTTCAGAGGAAAAAAAAAAAAAAAAACCTTTAGGAATTTCTTCTATGTAAGTCTTTCATTAGCCCAAAGAGTAATCAAATTCTCTGGAAATAAGCTCAAAACTGTCTCTTCCAGGAGTGCCTCAGTGGTGCAGTTGGTTATGTATCCAACTCTTAGCTTTGGCTTAGGTCATGATCTCAGGATCCTAGGATTGAGGCTTATGTTGGGCTCTCTGCTCAGTGTGGAGTCTGAGACGCTCTCTCCCATTCCCTCTGCCCCTCCCTCTCATGCTCTCTCTCTCTCTCTCTCTCAAATAAATAAATCTTAAAACACACACACACACACCTGTCTCTCCCATGTTAATGGAACAACTGATCAAAGCTACACATTCTTCTAAATGGCAGAGCCCTTTGGTCTGCTATTAACAAAATATTACTCACCATCACATGCACTAAAGTCTAGACTTCTATAAAATTACTAGCTGTTTTCAGAGAAAACCCTGGTGCAATTTTACTCTTTTGAAAAAGCAAAGTACTTTCTTACGGGAGCCTATAATAATTCTTTTTTAAAATCACACCTCATTTATTGACTACAAAAAATTGAGACTTTTTGTGAGACATTTTATTCAGAACACCTGTTATTCTCCTTTTATTAAACTTATTTTTCCAACCTCAAAATGTGGCAGTAAAACTCAGAAATTAACGTTAAGCAAATTCTCAGGCTTCAAGGGAATGATTTTTCCATTTACATCAATAGTATTTTCAGTTTCTCACTTTTGTGCGGTTGCCAGAGCTGTGGAGATGACTTTAAAAGCACACAGGAACAAAATCGGAATAATAATTTAAAAGAAAGGAGAAAGGAAAATCTAACTGCAATCTCTTTACTAGCAATTTGGGGCTCTTATCTACCCTTTTGGTTCCTGTGCTGCACAAAAAACAGACATAAAGTACTTTATTACCTGTCCCTAAGAAACAAAGTATCAATTTTGAAAACCCTCTGAAATCACTTTTGGAAAGCAAACTTTCACAATATACTGAAGGAAATTTACAAACCTCTGAATGTTCATCTCTCTCATCTATAAGTCTTTTTAGATGTAATGCCATATTTTTCAAGAGTGGTTCTATTTCCTCTTGAGACATATCAGTCACTTCCATCCATTGCAGATCAAACACATTTTCCTGATTATGGGTTACCTTTAGCAAAGCAACCAAAATAAACAATGTTTTAGAATAGCTAATACTTAAAAACTGATTTCATTTTAGTACAATATTAGCTCAAAATTATATATCCTTTATCATAAGAATATGAGAAGCAAATCTGATCCTAAAGAACACTTGAAATCAATGAATGATGAAAAAGCTAATAATAAGAATTATTTTTACTAAGTATAAACTATAAATAAATTTCTATTTGTCTTCCTGTCAACTAAAAAGTAAAACATTTAATTCAGGCATTAAATGTTGATATGTTTGACAACTGTTTTTAACAAAATCAGTTGAACTTCTGAACTTTTCTTTAGGTAAGACTAAATTTATTGTGCTTGATTCAAAAGCAAAAGTTTTTTAATCCTGTAGGATATGTGTTATTGCACTTGTATACTTGAAAAGCTACATTTTTATAGAGTCTGAAGATGACATTACCACAGAACCTTAGGAGAAAAGGACTACTAACTAAAAGGACTACTACTAAAAGGACTACTAAAGTTTTTTAAAAGAATGGAAAAGTTACATAAATGAAATACTTATTTCTTGCTTTCCTTTTCTCACTGTGATTCTGATATTCTGCTTTAAATTTTACAAGAAACTGCAAAAATAATGCTTTCAAGAATGATGGCAAATTTAGTAACTTGTAATATTTAGCATTTGTTCAAAATAAAATACAAACCACAAAGAGAGCATAAACAAACAAACAAACAAACATATATAAGGTGAAACTACCAAAAACCCCCATATCTTGTGGAGTACTAATCTGCTTATTGTTGACAACAGTATTACAGACAAGATAGTTGGACTCTATGAATGCTAACGGAGAGGAAAGAGGACATACACAACATAGGTTATTCAAATAGAGACTATTTTAAATACTAACAATTTTTGCTATTTAAAAATTCTCTCCCTTTCCTTAGTTCTCTTTCTAATCAACATGTATATTATAACATGATCTAGTTCTAAAAAGTCTTTTTATGTGTGTAAGAGTAAAAGCGCAAGACTAGATAGATACAGAAATAGCAGCTTTTAAAACCCATCTGTTATTTTAATTACTTAATATTGCACAATATGTCCTAGACTTAAGTTTTTATATGATGTTACAAATCACTAATGTGTTACAATTCAAGTAATATCTTCAATAAAAATTATACTGTGTCCATTCAAAAGGAAATCACTGGAATGAATTAGTACTAAGGTTATCATCTTACCTTTCACTTTAGTTTTGGGAATTACAGGCAGTGATCCACTTTCTGCTGCTTCCGTTTACAATACTGCTCATTCTGTGCTAACAAAGACATACACTTCATTCCTTAAACACCTTCTACCTAACATCTCTATGGATAAAGGCAACAGTACACGGTAGTTTGCACTGTGCCATGAGGATTCGTTTAAGAAGTTATCTCTAAAGAGAAGACAATAACTTGTCTAACAGCAGGGTTCATCTGTATCTGACCTTGATTTGTTCTTGCTTGTCCTAGGACTTCAAGTATTTGGGGAGATATAAACACACCACAAGCTTCATAAAAATTAGTATATAAAAAACTATGTACAGGTTATTACCTCTTGAATATGTGCCGCAACTGCTGCTTTTGTATCAAAATCTAAACTTTGAATTCTTTCAATAAATTCTTCTTTTTTCTGACACTAAAAAAAATTAATAAAATGATCACTCATGTTTTATGGGCTACAGTCCTTAGTATGTTGTAAATAACCAAAAACTCATCAGGCCAAAAAACTTGGCTATGTTTTGAACAGTACAATGAGGGTTTTGTTTGTTTTGCATTTAAATGGTCTAATATACTTACCTAAAGAAAAGATAACAATTTAGAAATATTTATTTAAAAAGCACAGCACTGAAAACTCATACTATTTTTATATTGTAAAGTTCTAAAGTGGGAAACCATTACACAACCCATCTGAGGTCAGTACAATATTATTATGCTAACTTTACAAACAGAAAAGTAAAGAATCAAGAACTTGTTTCAGGGAGGATAAGTTACTTGCCAAAAAACACAGTGAGTCAGTGGTAGAATTCGGAATACAGCCAAAAAGCTCAGTCAGTCTTTGGCTATCATCAAACAAAACAGCCTTTCTTCTTAGGAAAAAAAAAATTGTAAGCAATTTTTACTTCAAGCTTACAATCCATTCTCACATCTTCATCCTATCAATCTTAATAAAAGAAATCTACTTTTGAAGCCCAGTTCAACATTTATAAGGTATTATAAATATTTGATTTGTTTCTACAATAACATAAAGTTACCAGGGGCAAAATTTAAGAGTATATATACAAATACACATGTACTGAATGGAATAAAGGCAGCAATTCTTTATTGTATAACTTTATAAAATCTTTATATAAATTCAGAATATTATGATATAAACCTAATCTTCTTCTTTCCAGTCAGTACTAAATAACAGTTTAACATGCATCTTAATATCTCTGCCTCCCATCTACATCTCTTAAACTGCAATCCAACTGCTGGTATAACTGTACTCTTGGAGCTACCAAATGAGAAGTGCATACAAAATAGCACTGCCTTGTCTAGCTTAGTTGCATCTCCTGGGCCAATTATCCAACTACTAGTGAAGAGAATATACTCACAACAAGAAAAATTGGTTCTTTGATCATTAAAAACTTAGCAAGGTTCTGCTTTATACTCTACATATTTATTATCTCAAATTGTAACATTCTATTTCCATTGTCTACAATTTAACTTAACACATTCCCATCTGTGCAAATAGTTTTATGTCCTGTTAAAATTATTAGAATGATATAATAATATTTAAAATTAAATTACTAAGAATGTACAATTTCTAGCTGTGAGTAGGAAATCGAGTTTTGGGGGATGAGATGAAAATTAGTCAATTTAAAAACAAGAATATTTTTATCTGTAAATAATATTTGACAGGTCTAGTGAGAATAATTAAGAATCACTTTCTGATAGTACTTTTGTAGCATAATTAACTTTTTAGGTATGGTGTGCCCAATTTTTAAATTTAATGCTTCCAAAGATGTTGGCCTATAGTTTTCCAGACAAAGAACAGATAAAATAGCAGGGTTATGATGACTATGACTCAGTGGAAAGGTCTCCCAATTCAACTGCCATATCTTTTTCTGCTTTCAGTTTAAACTTAACACATATACTTCCCTTCTCTAAGCCCTATAGCCAAATCATTAGCTATATATGGCTACTGAATACAAAATGTAGCTACTGCAACTGAGAAAATGAAATTTTCATTTTATTTAGTAGTAATTAATTTTAATTTAAATAGCCTCACGTGGCTTACAATGGCTACCATATTGACAGCCCCATTCTAGAGCATAAAGAAGTCTGGTGTTTAAAAACAGACATATAAATAGCTTTACTTCCATATATGAAGACTCTCGTGAAGAAGACTAGATAATCATTGGCAAATTTTTTCCACCTAAAATGAAGCTCTCTTTTATCTTTATACAAAGTTCTTAATATGTTATGGGCACTAAAGTTCTTTCTAACTCTATTATAGCAACCAATATCTAAGTCAGCAGATTACAGATATTCCAAGAAAAGTTATTGGGGGGGGGGGGGGACTGGAGCACGTAGGTGGCTTAATTGGTTAAGCCTGACTCTTGATTTAGGCTCAGGTCAGGATCTCGGGGTTGAGCCCTGGGATTAAGGCCTGTGCTGGGCTCCCTGCTCAGCAGAGACTGCTTAAGATTCTTTCCCTTTTCCTTCTGCCCTTCCCCTGTTCTCTCATTCTCTTTCAAATAAATTAATCAGAAAAAATAAGGAAAGAAAGAAAAAAAGAAAAAGAAAGAGAGAGAGAGAGAAATTATTTGGGTAGGAAGTTGGGGACTGGAGGAAGAACTGCATTAACCCTGAAGTTATACCTCTTTCACCAGAGTTTAAGCTCTTAAACTCCTCAAATTCCTCACATTTTCACTTGATATTCTCAGTGCTTTCTCTTATTAAAAAAGACAGGATTATGAAGATAAACTGTACCAAAATAGAGGAAAGAATACCCAAAACAAACCACTGAACAAGAAAACAATAAAGTGAGGAATACATTATAGTTTTTTCAATAAAAATAAGAACACCAATGACTGAATAGACCACAGTTCTATCAAAAGTAAAACAAAAATATGCCATATTAAAAAATAAATAAAAATGGAAAAACTAAAATTCCGTCTTTAAAGAATGGCTTTCCCCTCACCCCCAAAATAGAAAGTAATAAATGTTGGTGAGGTTGTGGAGAAATTGGAACCCTGTATACTGTTGATGGAAATGTAAAATGGTACAGAAACTATGGAAAACAGTATGGCAGGTCTTAAGAAAGTTGAAAATAGAACTACCAAATATGATCCAGCAGTTCTTCTGTATAGACAGCAAAAGAACTGAAAGCAGAGACTCAAAGAGCCATCTCTACACCTAAGTTTACAACAGTATTATTCACAATAGGCAAAAAGTGGAAGCAACCCAAGTGTCCATCAATGAACAAAATGTAGTATATACTACAGTGGAATATTATTTAGTTTTATAAATTAGGATACTCTGACACATGCTAAAACATGGATGAACCTTAAAGACATTATGCTAAGTGAAATAAGTCAATTATAAAAGGACAAATACTGAATGATTCCCACTTAGGTCCCAGAGTAGTCAAATTCATAGACAGAAGTGAAGAATGATGGTTGCCAGGGGCTAGGGGTAAAGGAGATATAGGAAGTTACTGTTTCATAGGTATAAAGTTTCAGTTTTGGAAGATGAGAAAAGTTCTGAAATGGGTAGTGGTGATGGTTGCAAAACAATGTGAATGTATTTAATGCTAATGAACTGTACTCTTAAAAATTTAGTAAAATGGTGACTTTTACATTATGTATAAATTTTTCCCTGACTAAAAAAATAAAAAACAGTATCAGCAAAAAATTCCCTCTATACTAAGCTACATTTGCTATTCTCATGTATTCTCAGAAAAAAAAATTGCCTCAGCTAGAAGCTATGTATTGCTTCATTTCCCCAAAATGTAATGAGATAATTAATGTTCTAAAATGCTAATTTTTAGGATGCTTTATAGATAACTGGTAGGAAAACAATAGGCTGTAGCCCTCAAGCTGACCAAGTTTGAAAATAGTTTTCTAAATCAAATACTAGTGTTAGAATTGCTTGTGAGGGCACACATAAAGGTCAAATTTTAATTTCAATCACACCTGACACAGTTACTTTCAACACTATGCAACCTTGCGAAAGCCCAAAATAAATAATATTTTTGGATACTGAATAGCCAGTACTAATATAAAACTAAGATCTGCTGATTTTTACATGGGCTTTGAAGAAAAATATTGGTAAACAACATACACGGCAAATATTTTTCCTTCTGTGTAGGATGATTTTGCTTGAGAATCTCTCAAATATCTCATGGCTGGGATGAACAGCTGTATGCCCATAAAAATTTTAGCTGATGCTCAGAACTGATTCAGAAGATGTGTTATTCGCTAAAAAAAGATTCTGGTGGAACTGGACTGATTTAATTCGTCAATAATGGAAATATCTAAGCCCTGGCATTGAACAGTTTTCTTTGTATTCAAAGTTATTCCTGTGGATTTATGTATAACCAAGGATAAAAAAAAGTCTTAATTATAAATTTATTCTGTGAGTTAAGATCTTTGGATAGTGACTAATTTACTGTTTTGAATGCTACTTCCCCTTAAGAATTTCATACTTTCTTCTTCAAAAAAACCGATTTTTTTCCAATTTCCTTATGCTTCCTTCCATTTTTATTTCTTTTTATGAATATAGTATCTTTTAAAGCTTGCAGCCCACTAAATTCCTGGACTTTAGTATCACAGCAGCAACTTGAACTTACTATTTCTACCTACGAATCACAAGTATAAGAGATAAAACTAATCTTGATGTGGAGAAACATTATTTATGCCACTTACATATTATATGAAGCATTAGACATTCTAACCTGTTGAATTACACAAGGACAGATTTTCTGTAATAGACATGACATTCCAGAAATTATTCAAACAATACTTGTTAGCTGATTGGTTTTGTCCTGAAGTACATTTTAGTTCTTCAGTATCAACAAAGGTTTCTAATTGTTCATACAGAGAGTTAAAGGCTGACCGGAGATTCTGTTACACATTTGATGTCGTTAGCATCAGTGGCTCCCAAATACCAAGAGGATGAAATCTAAATTCTATTTTAAATATGGGATACTACAGTTATAGCAAATAGGGTAGGGGTTAGCAGCTTAGATTTTATAAGTTTTTTTTTGTTGTTGCTTTTACAACAACAAATAATAATGATTACTTCTTTAATATTTTAGGCTTTCCCTTAACTGTTCTTAGAAAGTTCTTAGTTCTGCTCCATTCCCACTGTCAATTTAAGTAACCAGAAATAACAACCAAATAGTAACCAGAAGTTACAACCAAATTTATGCTGTGGCTATGTTACTTAAATTTACATAACGTCCACCAATAGAGGTATTTTTAAAAGTAAATACAGTATTCAAGGCCGTAAATAATTAAGGACTGTGTTTCTAATTTAGGATCAGATGACCAAATTAGAACAGCAATGACCATAAATACTATATTTACTGAATTTTCAATCAATTTTGAAGTAAACACCTGTATATTACAGAGCATGAAACTTTAATAACATGCATTGTGTAAGTCCATAGCTACCAAGCAGTTAGCGCGAAGTCAGACCAGAGTTTAAACTTAACTCTTTGGCCTGTTGGCAATATCAATCTAGAGCAACCACCCTGGTTTGTCAGAGACAGTCCCAGTTTACACATGAAGTTCCTCTGTAATTGTTAACAGTACCCATTCTAACTCTCACAAGGGTCTTAATCTGGGTAATTTAAATGTCATCCCATCTAAACACCAATCTTTTTATGTGAAAAGAGAAAAGAAAACCTATATAAGAATCATAACTGACACAAAGTGGGAATTCAATAAATCAATGCTGCTATTATTATTATAATCACTCATCAAAAGGGCAATATAGTAATAATTCATATTCCTAAATAACATTTTTCATAATTTTTGCTTCTCTTTGTTGTTAATCCTCCCTTCTGTAACATACAAACATGTACACATTAGTCATAAGGATGTTTTGGGAGAAGTGTTTAAGAGTACCTCTAAGGAAAACTGAAAAACTTGAGGCTGGTAAAAGCCTCAAAATAAATATATATATATGTATATATATATATAATTTTTAAATAATACAACTATCTGATAATATAAGCAAAGTCTGAAATAAAATAACAGAGTGTTTTCCTTCAAAATCTCCTTAGAAGGTCATAGTTACTTGAAAGTCCCTAACAGACTTTGAAAACCAAAACCCTTTTTAAGTCTTTCAGAAACTAGAGCCTGAAAAAAAAATAAAGAAGTTATTAAAATGAAAATATGAAGAAATATTTCAACTTACCTGAACCGCACAACCCAGTAAAAGTAAAAGCAACTTTTTAACTTCTTCAGTGCCTTGTTCTGTAATAAAAACGATTGCTAAGTACTACATTTTACTTTAGTTCAACTCTCTTTCTTACATTGGTAGAATCCCTTCTAAAGGTAATATTCACAACAACTTGACCCAACAATTATGTATGCAAGTAGAGCAAAGAAGTCAAAAGAGTAGCTCTGTATGCACAATATGGTAATAGCAGAAGAAATGGGCAAGGATGTCAGTTTTGAAGGGCTGCAGCACAGATAAAATGGCCTTCAAGACTCTATGCAATAAAGTATGCTAACTACATAAATCCTCTAGTTTTCCATAAATGATTGTATCACAGCAGTAAACCAAATGAACTGCTGATATGGGGACATGCCACAAATTCAATCAAATGGTTCCTAATAGGCCTGGCTTCTCTTAGGCCTATTAGCGTTTTCTTTCTAAAACACCTATCTTATATGATTCATCTATCTGTAAAATTTAAATGGCTTTCCACTGTGTAGGCTTATGAGGATCAAACTTTAAATGTTACAGCAAAGCTGATAAAATGAATGTATATAATAAGCTGGATAAAGTTAATGATCTGTAACAGAACTGGATAGTATACTTGCTGTTGAATAATACTCAATTTAGATTTTCTCAAAATATTTAGCTGAGAAAAAAAAAAAAGTCATTTCTTTGGGCTAAATTTCACCATCAGGGAAACTGTCTATGACAAATTCCGAATCTTCTTTTAAACATTTCCTCTAACTCTCCAGGAAACAACTTACTTTCTTAGCCACGCTAATCACCCTTCCACAAATATATATACATCCACACTCCTCTGCCTTCACTTCTGTCACTCTATATGCTTGTCTCTATTCCCTCTAGTTAACTACTTACTAATAACAATCCTAGGCACAGCTCTAAAAATTTCAGTGTAGTCTTTCCTGGCAACCACCCATCAATGGTCCCCAGCCCCCATGAATCTGCCAACTTTAAGAATAATTACCCACCCCCCTGGCGGGCGCCTGGGTGGCTCAGTGGGTTAAGCCTCTGCCTTCGAATCAGGTCACAATCTCAGGGTCCTGGAATCGAGCCCCACATCGGGCTCTCTGCTCAGCGGGGAGTCTGCTTCCCCCTCTCTCTCTACCTGCCTCTCTGCCTAATTGTGATCTCTATCTGTCAAATAAATAAAATATTTTAAAAAAAAATAATTACCCCATATTTTATATGCCTAATACTTTTATATAGTTCTATTTTGTACTAATTATTACAGAATTTCCTAGTCATCTGTGTATCTCTCACCAAAACAAAAGATCCTCCAGGGTACAGACCATTTTCTTTATATCCCTAGTTTCTATAATTTGGTAGTAATCATTAAATGCATGTAAAACTGAAAATAATTCCATTCTACATATAAATTTTTTTTCGTTTTTTAATTTATATAATCAAATATTCCAGAATATCTCTAAAAACTATCTAAACTCCTAATTCACCTCATCTAAGTGGTAATTTCCTCAGGAAAAATAGCTGCTTGGTTTTAGTTTTTATTTTGACTTTATTTTTGTTTGTTTTGAATGAGAATGGGGGGTGAGGTCTGGAGAAGATATACTTGGGATTTGGGTTATGGGTAGCCTAAAAGAATAAGTCCATTGTTGAAATGGTTAGTGGCTACTAATTTCCTTAATTGTTTAAAAATCAAAACTGTGAACAGGTCACATTTAAAATTAGGCAAAAGGCAGAAACTTCTGAAGAAAATAAATGATCTAAGAAAACTGCTTCTCGTCTTTCCATTTAGAAGTAGTTTCATATAACCTAAACATCAATCAATAAATTCTTAGATTCAAATAGTTCTAGCAATGAAAGATAGCAGATATATGAATACAAACCTAGAAATTACTTCAAAATCACTTCTTTCCTTTAATCTTATACCCACATTATCTCCTATACTTGTTTATAATGAGACACTAAAAATCATTACTGAAAAGTATCGATTTGGTAGAGTTGAAAAAACACTAGACTTAACCTAAAATGCACATCTGTAGTATGTAGATCTCATCTACATATTACAAATATTCCATTTATTTTCTCTCTACAAAATGGAGTATCACCTCTGACTTTCACTAGAGTCATGAAAAACCTATTGTATTCATATAAATAGGCAAGATCTTGATAAACATTACAGTATTACACAAAGGACTATTATTACATTATGCCAATTTTAATACTTACCAGAAAAAGGATTTTTGCCAATGATTAAGACATTTGGCAATGACATCATGATCAATTGCTGCAAAGTCTCCTGTAAAGATATCCCAAAGGTTGTTATATGGGTAATGCTGACTAGATAATTATCAACAAGCTATAACTTACCATTTGTGCACTTCTCTGTAGATATGCTACAATGCAATTAAAAAGCTTTTGCATAAACAATGAATCTTGGAACACTGAAAAAATAAAATTAAAAAAAAAAAAAGATGAAAAAAGTTATCCAAGGTCTTAAAAAGACTTATGGTCTCACTCATGTGGAATATAAGGAATAGCTCAGAGGACCACAGGGGAAGGGAGGAAAAACTGAATGGGAAGAAATCAGAGAGTAAGACAAATCATGAGAGACTCTGGACTCCAGGAAACAGATAGTTGAAGAGGGGAGGGGCATGGGGAAATGGGGCAACCACATGATGGGTATTATGGATGGCACCTAATGTGATAAGCACTGGGTGTTATACATAACTAATCAATCATTGAACACTACGTCAAAAACCAATGATGTACTATATGTTGGCTAATTGAACATAATAAAAATAAATAAACCAAAGAAAACAAATGCCAAAAAAAAAAAAAAAAGACACCAAGGTCTTAAACCTTTTGTAACTTTAAGTAAATGAATTAAGTAACAAAAATTATAATGTCAGCTAGACTTAATAACCTATCTATTACTTACAAAATAGGGGCGCCTGGGTAGTTCAGTTGGTTAAGCATCTGACCTCAGCTCAGGTCATGATCCCAGGGTCCTGGGATCAAGCCCAACATTGGGGATTCTGCTTCTCCCTCCCCTGCTCAGGGAGGAATCTGTTTCTCCCTCTCCCTCTGCCCTGCTTGTGCTCATGTTCATGCTCTCTCTCTCTCAAATAAAATCTTTATAAAAGCATTTTACCATAAGCAGTATGTGACATGTACCAGAGGCTCATTAGAATTAATCTTTTATCTTTAACTCTTTATAGATATATATGAGAAAGTTCCAAAACATTTTCTTCAGTGTTGTATTTACTGGCCCTTTAAAAAACTATTACCAAAAACATGCATATTTAAAGAAAAAGTATATACTCTGTATGTGTATCTGATTAAATAAATAATTAAGAGTAAGTGTCAAAAACTGCTAAAATCATTTACTCCAAAGACTGAGACCAAGTCTGGTTTTTTAGTAAATGAATTTTCCAGTTCAAAGCAAGTTATCTCAAGACACTAAATGCTATTAGCTAAGTAGGTAACAGCTAAATGGACTTAAGGGAATAAATTTCTAATTCTAATTTTTAGTTCCCTTGCCTTGAAGCAAAATTATCAGGACTATCATTGTACATATGTAAACAAAACCATAAATAAGAGATGTATAAAAAAAAGCAATCACTATTTTGTCTCTATCCCATTTAGCGAGTAGTCTAAGTCAGAGCAAAGAACATTCAAATTCAGTATCATAAAAGGAGGCATTAAATTTTAAGAGATCCTGGGGCGCCTGGGTGGCTCAGTGGGTTAAGCCTTTGCCTTCGGCTCAGGTCATGATCCCAGGGTCCTGGGATCTAGCCCCACGTTAGGCTCTCTGCTCAGCGGGGAGCCTGCTTCCCTTCCTCTCTCTGCCTGCCTCTCTGTCTACTTGTGATCTCTCTATCAAATAAATAAATAAAATCTTTAAAAAAATTTTTTAAGAGATCCTGAATTATTAGAAAAAAGCTTTATTTCAACTTCAGGATAAAGGATTAATTCTCCTTTATACCTCCTATTTTGGGATAACATGAGTGAAAAGTGATAAATCATACTAGAAAACATCGACTTTTCAAGGCAATTTATTATATTGATTTACCATGTAACATTCTATGTTGATACACTGTTATAATGAAACTGCCCAGGTGAACAGTAATCTTCAATATGGTCACTACCTTGTTCCTCTACTCTTTTCCTCAGTTGGCTCCCCATTCTCTGCCTACTCTGTTACTCCATGCCTCATGCTAACTCAGTCTCTTCACAAAAGACAAATGCAATCTCATAGATTTTTTTAACCATATGGTATCATCAATGACCTCATGTGTTTCACTTATACACTGTGAAGTTCTATTATATTTGGATGACACAACTGCTACAGGAAACTGCTAAATTTAAAATTATCTCCATGTATCTAAAAATGTACCTTAGTATAGTAGAATCTGATACCAGCATAGCATACTCTAGAGGAGTATAGTCCAAATGCCTAGGCTTAAATGAAGGTTCCATGACTTACTATGTATGTGAATTTTGTTGGGAAGGGTGAAAAATAAAACAAAAGTATAGTTTTTTTTAAAATAAGTTTATGAAATGTTAGTTAATAGGAGAAAATCTACTTTTCTACTCTACTTTTACTTTATTTCTAAGTATTAAGTTTTTATGTCTGAAAGTACTAATATTAGGCAAGGCAGCTAAAAACTACACAAATTAAAAAAAAATTATTTTACAACCTCTATTTGATTCTGTGGGTTCTTCAGAGGATTCTGGTTACATTTTTGTAAAAATGCCTATTTCCCTATTCTAATCTAACAAGTAACATTGAAAATATAGACAACATTAAAAATACCAGAGGCTAAAAAAAACCTGATGGCTATTGCTAAAGCTCTATTATATATCCCCAGATTTCCCAGACTTCACCTAGTTCTAAAGATGCTTATACTTAAGGTGCTAAAGAAATGGAAAAATAATACATTTTGAGCCCAAGATAAATATAACCTTAAGGAGGAGGAACTAATAAATTGAAGGGTTAAAGATGATAATATATATGCATATGAACTAGTAAAGATACTTTGTTAGAAAAGTGATAAGAAACATATAAAAAATGTATGGAGAAAGAATTTTAGCAATACAACTGAAAGAGCTGAGAAAGTTATAAGAAAATCAGGGTGGGGAACCCTGAGTGGGCTCAGTTAGTTAAGCATCTGCCTTTGGCTCAGGTCATGATCCCAGGGTCCTGGGATCGTATCCCACATCAGGCTCCTGGCTCAGCTGGAAGCCTGCTTCTCCTTCTGCCTGCATCCACCCCACCCCCCAACTTGTGTGCTTTCTCTCTCTCTCTCAAATAAACAAACAAATTTTTTTAAAAATCAGGGAAGCTATTCATTCTGTACGTATTTACTGTGTGTTTATAATTTGCCAGGCATTGTACTACACTGGAAATACAGCAATGAACAAAAATCCATGTTCTCATGGAATTTACATTTTAGTAGAGGTAGAGCAAAAAAAAGTAAATAAATGGTTTTGATGATCCATGCTAAGTATAAAAATAATAAAGCATGGAATGAAAAGATCACTGGACGTAGAGATAAGAAGGTTGCAATTTTTAAAGGCACGCAAGTATGCAAATACAGAGAATCTGAGAATTTTCAGGACCATTTAAACAAAGTTTCACAGAAACAGGGAGAAATTCTATCCTCATGTGAAAACAATCTAGAAAGATCTGGAGAACAGCAATAAGTAATAAAAAGAAAAATACCAAACAAGAAAGAATTGGCAGAAAGTATGTTAATAGGAAAATAACAGTAGAGGTGCTCTGATAATACAAGTAATGTTATTCCCATTACTTTTTGTTGACTTCTTAAAACTTCTCTATTAAAAAATGGTATATTGACTGTATTTTTAGTTCATCATCTAACAACTTTTTTTCCTGATATAGAAGTTTCTGTGAATTAAAGTTCAGTTGCCAAAGCACTGCAAGAAAGACTATTTCATGTTTGTGCCAGACTTCCTCTAAGTTATCCATTAACCACCTGCATGGTAACAAGTTAAACACTTCCGGCCAAGGT
Organism: Lontra canadensis; assembly: GCF_010015895.1. Classification (NCBI taxonomy): domain Eukaryota; kingdom Metazoa; phylum Chordata; class Mammalia; order Carnivora; family Mustelidae; genus Lontra; species Lontra canadensis. The sequence goes on along the minus strand of NW_022631055.1, from coordinate 1,212,506 downwards.
CTAGGCTCATCTCTCTTTCTTGAGTCACACACTAAACAAAATGCTGTTACTAAAACTGCACATTACTATAGTACTAAATATAAGTTTCAAAGATCTCTAAAATATAAGTGTGTCTTCTTTAGGATTCTTACAACCTATTTTAAAAATTCAAACATAATTACATTTATCATAATATTTGTGTTTGTCCTTTTATCTGTGTTACTAGTGAAAAGCATTAAAGGGGCACATGGGTGGCTCAGTCAGTTAAGTGTCTGACTCTTGATTTCGGCTCAGGTTATGATCTCAGGGTTATAAGACAGAGCCCTGCATCGAGCTCGGTGCTGGGCAAGGAACCTGCTTAAGATTCTCTCTCTCCCTCTATTTCTGTAACCCCCAACTCCCTCTCTCTTTAAAAAAAAAAATCAAGACTTATTTTACCACATTTTAGTCTATAGAAAAAAGTAAATGAATAGCATTAAAAAGAAAGAACATCTGACCAAAGTGTCAAAAATATGATGGAAAATAAAGTATGCGTTGTACATAAAACAAAAGGCCCATTTCTTTGGCTACTAGGTTTTACTAATTTTAATAATCCACATGTTGCTTATAACAGATGTTAAACAAAAATCTTTAAAAAGTACCAGTTTTCTCTGCCAACCAGGTTAATGGTATAAGACAATTTTGTTTTTAATATTAATGACATCAACCATGCAAAACTGTCCTAATAAATTTAAATTTCCTAATAGTAAAGTGTTCGTTTTCTTTCTGAGCCTCAAATGATTCAGCTTATTATTTTAATGGTGGTTGAAGAACCACCTTGCTTCTTTTAGTACTTATTTAAACTGCAGCCAGGAACGCCTGGGTGGCTCAGTGGGTTAAAGACTCTGCCTTCAGCTCAGGTCACGATCCCAGGGTCCTGGGATCGAGCCCTACCTCGGGCTCTCTGCTCAGCGGGGAGCCTGCTTCCCCTTCTCTCTCTGCCTGCCTCTCTGCCTACTTATGATCTGTCAAATAAATAAATAAAATCTTAAAAATAAATAAATAAATAAATAAATAAACTGCAACCAGAGTAGTCAAGGCAATCACTAGCTGCTGACAGAATTCTAAAAATGGACTAAGATTTTTACTTGTAAATTGTCTCTCTGATAATCAAATTCACTTTCATTCACAGGAATAAAAATAGCTTTAAAAAATCCAGAGACTAGGTAGTTTTACATAATAGCTGTAACTTCCTTACTTCTGACTTGAAAATTTTCCAGTATTTATTGGCAAGACAAAAAAATATGCTTGCTGTATATGGATCAAGTGATTATCTGAAAAGGTCTGAGCTGCCACTTAAACATGAACAAGTATATCCAATCAACTTCTCATAATCTAATCTTAACCAGTTATTTCTCTCAAGACCTCGTAGATTACTCCTTCATTGTTCTTATTTATCATAATCAAAATTATTTATTTAGTTATTTACTCATCTATTATCCTTCTAATATAACCATAAGAACAGGGACATGGTTCGTTGTGTTCACCACTGTAGCCCCAATGCCCTGGCATTCAATTTACAAGTAGCAGAACAGAGGGGAAATCTGCATGACATTACAATTTTTACTGAGCTTTTACACGTTCTAAATCAATAAAATGAAAAAAAGGAAGAATATGGACACTTAAATTTACCTATCATTACTGAAAAGATACAATAAAATAATTCCTTCCACTAACAATCATCTCAAGGTTATCTGTCACTTTTCTTTTCTCCCTAGGAATCATTTCTGCAAGATGACCCTAATTCTTACCAACCCATTAAAAAAAAATTAGAGACACACACTTGTGAATTTTAACCCACCCAAATTCACTTTCCTTTTGTGAATCAGAACCACCATAATGTGCTAAAATATTTTACCTCAGTACTTTTTCTGAGGAATGTATGAGATGCAAAACATATTTTTAATAGTTTTAATAAATTTGGGAGAAAAGTCTGATCTTTTCAACAGATAAGTAATTTAGCAGGTGACAAGAACTGCACTGATTTAGACCTTAACTTGAAATCTGTCTTATATTAAACAAGGCCAGGAGTGTCTTGGTTCACATACATGAGGGAAAAAATTTAGTATGTAAAGTAACTGTGTAAATAAGACAGTTGATCTATTCCTGAAGATACTTCAGAAGTGTCTTGGCAGGGGCAGGGGGTGTGGGGCGTCTGGGTGGTTCAGTTGTTAAGCATCTGCCTTTGGCTCAGGTCATGATCCCAGGGTCCTGGGATCAAGCTCTGCATTGGGCTCCCTGCTCTGCAGGAAACCTTCTTCTCCCTCTCCCACTCCACCTGCTATGTCTTATGTTCCCTCTCTCTCTGTGTCTCTCTCTATCAAATAAATAAATAAAATAATAAAAAAAAAGAAGTGTCTCGGAAACATTTTATCTAAGAATACAAAACACTGGGTTGATGGCAGAAATGGTTTTGTAAACTGGTACTAAAGGAAAAACACAAGGAATTGATACATGGAGAATTTCAACCTTCAGAATATTTTATGTTTTAAATATCTGAAACAATAGTGACAAAATGTTAAGATACTCAATCACTTCTAGCCCTAAGGTAGTCCACTGGTATTCAAACTTCCATTAATGAAAAGAAAAGGGTATAACTGGTCACCCAGCAAATGTTAATGAAATATTTACAGATGTGTCTAAAAAAATGGTGATAACTCAACACAAGTCAAAAATGTTAATACTAGGGACGCCTGGGTGGCTCAGTTGGTTGGACGACTGCTTTCGGCTCAGGTCATGATCCCGGAGTCCCAGGATCGAGTCCCGCATCGGGCTCCCAGCTCCATGGGGAGTCTGCTTCTGCTTCTGACCTTCTCCTCGCTCATGCTCTCTCTCACTGCCTCTCTCTCAAATAAATAAATAAAATCTTTAAAAAAAAAAAATGTTAATACTAAAATCACCTGGCATTACAAGCATTTAGACTTCTCAGTTTTGTCACTATTAACATTTTGGGCTGGATGATTCCTTTATTAGGAAACTGTGTCATGCATCAGAAAATACTAAGCTGCTTTCCTGGCTTCTACCCACTTTATACCAGTAGTATTCCTGTGTGTGAAAATGTCTCTCATCACCACCAAATGTCCCCGAGGGGATAAAAGCACCCTCCATTGAGAACCACTTATCGAAAATGTTGAACTGATGGATTTCACAATTTGCTCCTCCCCAAATTTCTTGATGACTACAGCATCATTAGATTAACATAATTAATAAAAGGGAATTTCAACACCTGACTTTAGTCAGGAGGAAGACAAAAAAACAAGACAACAGCATGGGGTGCCTGGGTGGCTCAGCGGGTTGGGCCGCTGCCTTCGGCTCGGGTCATGGTTCCAGGGTCCTGGGATCGAGTCCCGCGTCGGGCTCTCTGCTCAGCAGGGAGCTTCCTTCCCTATCACTCTCTCTCCCTGCTTCTTTGCCTACTTGTGATCTCTCTCTATCAAATAAATAAATAAAATCTTTAAAAAAAAAATAGTACTACATGTTACAACATGAATGAACCTTGAAATCAGTATGCAGGTAAGAGAAGTCAGTAACAAAAGACCACAAAGTATACAATACCATTTTTTAAGAAATGTCCAGAAGAGGCAAATCTATGGAGACAAAAATAGATTTTAGCAATTGCCTAACACTGGGGTAGTGGTAGTGTGGTGGTGCTGTGTGTGTGCAGGGTAGGGAAAATAGGAGTAACAGGGTTTTTTTTGGAGGGTGACAAAATTATTCTAAAACTGGTTATACTGATGCCAGCACAACTATCTAAATATACTAAAAACCACTGAATTGGAAATTTTAGATGAGCTAATTATACAGTATATGAACTGTATCTCAAGAAAGCTGTTTAAAAAAAAAAGCAATAGTATACAATATAGAATTAGGTTGCACTGACAACTGATTTAAGATTCTGATGCAGAAATCCTTTTGCCCTCCAAGGAATCTCACTGAAATTTTCAAGGCAAATCTCCATCTCCCTAAAGATAATATGAAACCAAAAATCTAGCATTGTTTTAATAAGAACAAAACTGATGACAATCAAAATAAGTCACTGTACCACTTAATTTACTCATTTGTTTCAAATCTAAAAATACTGATACGAAACAAGATTAAAAGACAAAATAGAAGTCTTATTTACTCAAATCAACTTGAGGAAGATGACAGCTGGAATAATGGCAAGTAATACAAAAAGTTTATAAAAAATCTAGCACAGACTTATTTCTGGCAACAAGGAGTATTAGATATTAGAAAGGAAGGAAGGAATCCAAAAATCCTGGATAATTTTTAAAAAATTATTTTCAAATGACTGAACTAAAAAATAAAAATAAAAAGATAATCCTCAGTTAAAAGATAAAAAAGAAAAAAACTGAACCCTATAAAGGAAGACAAGAAAGAAGATGTTTTTCTTGGTCTTTGGTAGAGACTGAGGAGGGTTATTTCCCTAAGGATTTGCAATAATGTACTACCAGCTTAGAAAAAAATACAAACACATAAATACATAATTTACCTACCTATAAATGCAGAAAAAAAGATTCAGAAATACATATATTCAGATGCTAATAGTGATAATATCCAGGCACTGGAATTATGTTTGTATTTTCTCATTTTTTCTATGTTTCTATAGTATACAAGTATTGCTTCTAAAATAATATGGAGCTACTTAAAATAAATTAAAGTGGTTCTGGGCTGGTTGCACAAACGAAACAAATTGTCTCAGGAGCAATACATCCTTGGCCCAGACACAAAAGTATTCCCACAGATAAATCCCCTCCCACCCAAAATAAGGTCACAACACACACACACACACACACACACACACACACACACACACACCACTGCCACTGCTACTACCACAACCATGAGAAATAGCAAGCTAAAAACAAAAGGTATATTCAGATCACCACAGATCTGACTTCAGATTTTGGAATTATCAGGCATAAAACCAAAAAAAAAAAAAAGTTTTAATTTCTAAAGAAATAATGGAATTAAAATAATAAAACGAAAAAGCAAAGATAAAAAGAATCAAACAGACCTTCTCCGAAAGAAAGATATAATTACTGAGTCAAAAGTTAATCAGTGGTTTAAACAGAAGATCTGACACATCAGAGAGGCAAATTAGCAAACTGGAGAGACAGACCTTAAAAAAATACTCAGAATGCAACACAAGACTAATAAGGTAAAAGAAAGTTTAACAAACATGGGGGATAGAATGAGAAAGTCTAATAAACATGTAATAGTAATAGCTGAAAAATAGAATAGGAAAGAGATTTCAGAAGAGAGTATTAGCAACCAAGAGAGAAAAAGGACAGTTTAACCTAAGAACAAAAATTAGACTTATGGCTGACTTCTCCAGAACAAAAAGGAATCCCAAGATTGGAGAATAAAGTCTGCAAAACACTGAGAGAAAAATAATTGTTAACAAAGAACTGCATACTCAATAAAGCGATCTTTCAAGAACAAGGGTGAAATAAAGGCATTCTCAGACAAATAAACACAGAAATTTTACCTTCAAAAAGCTCTCTCTAAATAAACATTTGAAGGATATACTTCATAAGAAAATGATACCAAAGACAGTTCTGAGATACAAAAGAACATTATGGAGCCGGGCGGGGGGGGAATACATAGCTTGATCTAAAAGAACACTGATTCTATTTATTTAACAGTACTTTTAATATCTAATTTATAGGGTCTTAAAAAAAGAACAAAAAGACAAGAAGGGCTTAAAAAATCATAAAGGGGAACTGGAGTTAAAGTATTCTAAGATCATCGTGCTATTCCATAACAGTAAAGATACTAATTTTGGCCTTTGCTATCGTAAGAATGGAATGCATAATTTTGAGAGTGGACTTTAAAAAAAACAGAAGGAGGGTGAAAAAGATTTAAACCATTAGAAAAAAATATGTGGAAACAAGTACTTATAAATGGTATAATTTTCCATAATAATTAAAAAATTCAAAACTCATTTGCATTTAGTCACATAGCTCTCAAGTGGATAAAGGCAAACTTGACAAATCTACCATCATGGGAGAATCCAACTTTACCTTTCTCAGTAAGTAAGAGATCAAGAGAAAATTAAACAGACCACAGAAGGTTGAAAAATGCAATTAACAAACCTGTTTGCTCTGACTCTGTACCCAAACAACTGGACAGTACCTATCTTTTTGAAGCACAGATCAAATCTTAATAAAAACTGAAGACATAATAGGCCAAGCCAAGTAATTATTAACAATTTTCAAAAAATTAGCATCATACAAACCATATTCTTTAACCAAAAATAAAAACCAAAAGAAGTCTGCTTGAAAAATACTTCTTATTGTGGAATAAGAAACCACAACAAAAATAAGAAAATACACAAAAATAAACATTAAAAAAAATACAACATACCAAAATTTGCATGATGCAGCTATAGTGATTCCTAGAGGTATAGTGATAGCCTGAAGAATGCTCATACTTAAACTCTGAAATATGCATCCAATTTGTTTTAAAAGGGACAATAGAAAGTATACGTTCAGAGTCCAGAGTGCTCACCATAAAAAGTATATGTTTCAAAGACATAATTCAAGTAGCTTAACAAAGTGTTGCATTATTAAAGCTCTCAGAAACTGCAAACTGGTTTTAAAAATTCATAAAATAGAATAATTATTTTTTAATTACATAATTATGAAGTGCTTGTTTGTATCTTTAATATTACATAAGAAATAAATTAGATCAATACTGCTCTACCTCCAGCAAATAAACCAGTATCTGGCACATAATAAGCATTCAGTATATGTTAGTTGAGTGATACTCACCTTTTGTTATTACAGAAAAATGTGAATACACAAGCATTTATTAAAATACTAAATAAATTTTTAAAAAAGGATCACTTACCTGGTAATAAAATTTTATCTGTCTCACCAAAATGGAAAGATTATGAATTCTAAGTGAGGCATCATTGTTGACTTTTTTATTTACTCTCTGACTCTCCGATTTAGGATTACTGTAAGAAATTTAAAAAAGATGTTTTAAACTAAAATTATATTAAAATGTACCTATCACCCTATAGATGTCTGAAAAGAACCATAAAATACATTTTTTTCTTTAAAAAATTGTGTGTCCACATGCATTAAAGAGACATTCCAAAATGAAGATGATTTTTTTGACATGTGTTCTATGCTTCTAATTAATATAAATGCATTTGATATTTTTAGGACAATGGCAAAGTAAATTTGAAACATAAGTCAGATATTGCCCTTCATTCTCATTTTGTTTCTCTACCTTCCTGTGATAAATAACCTCCTACTTCCTTTGAATATATTTATTTCCATCACCCAAAATAAATCTATTTAAATCAAGAATGTAAAATATGAGCTAATAACCAAGAAATGCTCTATCTTCTCACTGAATAATGAGGACTATATTTGAGCAGGCATTGTCACACAGGAATTAAAGAATGCAGTTATAACATGGGTTAATACTTTAATCTTGGGTAAACTTTACACATTCAATGAAAGCAAATGGTTGAATGATTCTGAGATAACAGAAACTGAGGAAAAATAGACCATGGTTAAGAATGTGAAATTCAATGACACCAAAAACAGAGGCAATATAAACAAAAAGAAAAAAATAAGTGTAACTACATAAAACTAAAAAGCTTCTGCACAGCCAAGAAAACCATCAACAAAATGAAAAGGCAACCTATGGGATGGGAGAAAATATTTTCAAATCATAGATCTGATAAAGGGTTAATATCCAAAATATATAAAAAACTCATACAACTTGACAGCAAAAACCAAACTAATTTTAAAATGGGCAGAGGAGCTGAACATTTTTCTAAAAAATGACCTACAAATGGCCAATAGGTACATGAAAAGGTACTTAACATCACTAATCAAAAAAACGCAAATCAAATTCATCACCCTCACATCTGTTAAAAGAGCTACATCAAAACATCAAAAACATAAGAGATAACAAATGTTGGCAAGGATGTGGAGAAAAGGAACCCTTCTGCACTATAATTAGGAATGTAATTTGTTGTAACCACTGTAGAGATTCATCAAAAAATTAAAAACAGAGCTACCATATGATCCAGCAACCCAATTTCGCAATATATAAGCCAAAGGAAGTGAAACCAGGATCTCGAAAAGATACCTGCAATTCACTGCAGTATTATTTACAATAGTGAGCACAGAGAAACAACCTATCAACAGATAAATGCACAAAAAAGATGTGAGATACATACCATATATAATTATACACATGTATTAGCATTATTATTCAGCCATGACAAAGGAGATCCTGCCATTTTCAACATACAAATAGACATTGAGAACATTTGATAATAAACCAGAGACAAATACTCATTTATGTTCTTTTTAAGAAGAACAGGAAATCCAAGTACAAGTGGTGGCACTAGAACAGAAGGGATGTTGATGCCAGAACATAAGCACGTACAAGCTAGTTCCGCATTAGGGGAAAGTGGCCAGGCTGGAGAACGACATGGCCAAGTGAAATGGCAGACGTTAAATCAGGATTCCTTATTGCAAGGGCTGAACACATAGTATCATAAAGCAAAAATCTCAGCAGTTGTTGCGACACAGTACTGTCTCCTGATTATGACTTTAACTGCCACACCTCCACACAAGAATGCAGAGAAATAAAGAAATTGATACCTATACAATAGAGAAGAGGAACTCAATAGAACCTCTCATTCCTTAATCCTTCCCTTTTTTACCTAATGCTTTTATACTCCTTTATACTTTATACCCCTAAAGCCTTCAGTTCCTTTCCCAGACAGATCAGACTGTATGGTGCTTTATTTTAATAATGCTCAAACTTTTAGGCCCCAAACTTTTATTTTTGTGGCTGTATTTATTGTAACAGAATTTAAAACTGGTAAGATTTCACAACTGTTTACTTATTAACTCATTTTTAAAAATAATAAACTACATGTTTAAAAATATCAAAGTAAAAAGATTAGTGAGAAGAGTAGCATTGTTTTACTATTTTTACACATCACTTTAATACCTAGTTTAAACTTGAAAAACAGGCTTGCTCATCTTTGTTTCTGCATTCATCTATTGTTTGTGGCATTTTGGTTCATGTACATGAAGAAAATTTAGCCTTACCAGGATATGTACGTAGAAGTAGAAAGACCCTATGGAACCCCTGCGAGGATCCTCAAACCATACTCTGAGAATTATTGCTTTACTTCAACTATTCTTTTGCCAGAATTCCCAACATATTGATCCTTTGTCATTTGACCGAACTGTCACAGTCAATCCCCAACACTGCATCAGTTCAGCCATATTCAGTGAGATTGCTCACAACACTGAATGAGAAAATAATACAACCAAAGTAAGTTAAAATATCAAGTAGGAATAGCTAGCATCAAATTTGCCCTCTTGCCATAAAGAGCTAGAAAACTGTACAAACATGAAGTAACAGTTTCAGACTTTGGACAGCAGGTTATAATGTTATAATGTTATAATCCCTCAAAAGGTTCTCTTTAGTGAAGCAATGAGGCATTTTCCAGAATGAGGTATTGGGAGGGGTAGCCCAAGCTTCACTGAACTTAAGTACCCAAAACTTAGAGTTCAAGGAAACTGATGTAACTAAAATTTTCAGAAAAGAATACTAGAAATAGGAAACTATCCTAATATATAAGAGGGCTCCAACTATATGCAGTGAAGATTTTGGCTAAATACTAAGTTGGGCATATGTACCCCTAAATTCTACAAGGCTGAGGAGAGGACAACCATAGGAATGCTATAAGCTAAATAACAACCGAAGCTCACAAAGTACAGAAAGATATTCAAGTTCTGACCAGCCAGAGTGTAAGAGACCTTTACAAACACCCAGAGCATTTAGTAGAGAAACCTCGGAAAATTATCTTAGAAGTAGGAATAATCTAGCAGTTGAGTAAAAACTATCCCAGAACCTCCCCCAAGAAGCTTTAAAAATAAGCTTTCAAAGGATCAAGTTACTTACAAGCAACTTGATAACATGTCAAAACAAAATTCATCACTTCTGAGAGGATAAGATCCAGACACATCACAATGTAATAACCAAAATGTCCACTATACAATCAAAAATTACTAGACATGTAAAGAAGGGGGATGAAAAAAAAAAAAGTGATTTGTGACCAGGAAAGAAAAATGCAAAGTCAAAAGAAACAGACCCAGAAATGAAAGAGATCATGGGAAGAGCAGACAAGAACTTAAAAAAGCCATTATAAATATAGCGACCCCTTGAATGACATGGGATTAGAAGTGCTGACCACTTGCACAGTCAAAAATCTACAAAGAAGTTTTGATTTTCCCAAAACTTTACTAATAGCTTACTGTTGCTTAGAGCCTTACCAATAACATAAAGTTTACTGATACATATTTTTATATGAATATATACTGTATTCTTATAACAAAGTAAACTAGAGAGAAAAAATTAAGAAAATTATAAGAGAAAAATATATTTATAGTACTGTACTGTATTTATTACAAATATCTGTGTGTAAGTGGATCCATGCAGTTCAAACCCGTTATTCAAGGGTCAACTATACAGTAAAGGACTTAAAAGAAAACATGAGCATTATGTGAGGAGAAAAGGAAACTGTTAAAAAAAAAAACAAAACCCAAATGGAACTTCGAAAGCTAAAAATTACATATCTGAAATGATAAATTCACTGCATGGGCTTAACAGTAGATAGGAAACTGTTTAACAAAAGATTAGTGAACTTGAAGACACAATAAAAAAATCTAAAACAGAGGGGAAAAAAAATAAACCAGCTGAAAAGAACAGAGTTTAAGTGATTCATGGGGCAATATCAAACTTACAGAAAAGTTGCATGGACAAGTAGACATTTTTCCAAACCTCTTGAGAGTAAGTTGCTGTCCTGATATCCAATAACCCCCCCCAAATTTTAGTGCTTATGTTCTACACATGTAATTATTAAAATCAGTAAATTAACAATAATATTTTCCTATCATCCAATCTTTAGAACCCATTCAAGTCTGTTATTCCCAGATAATGAATTGATATCCTTTATAAGAAAAGGATCTAATTCAGAATCACACTTGTCATTCAGTAGTCTGAATTTTCATCTTTACTTTCTTTCAGTTTGGAATAGCTTCTGTCTTTCCTTGAATTTCATGACCTAGGCATTTTAAAAGGTTAAACCAGTTATTCATAGAATGTCCTTCACTTGGGTTTAACTAATTAGACTGTGTCTGACTCATAACGAAGTTCAGGTTATGTATCTTTAACAGCAAAAACACAGAAGAGATGTTGTGCTCTTCTCAGTACATCCTAAGAGATGGTGCATTTCTTTTTGTCTCATTACTGAGGACACTCCCTTTTATCACTTGATTAAACTGGTAACTGCCAGTTTCCTCCATGATAATTATTTTTCTTTTGTCATTATTAAGTATTTTGTGAAGACATACTTAGTAACTATGTCAATAATCTGATCAATTTATTTATTTATAACAATACAGACTCATGATTCCCTATAATATTCAATGGATCATAGTCTACTACTATAATTACTTTGATAAAAAATTGTAGATTATCTTTTAATTTTGTTGTTTCTTTTACTGTGCATAAATTTTTACTTTGATGCAATCCATTTGTCTAATTTTGCTTTTGTTGCCCGGGCTTTTGGAATCACACCCATTATGAAGCTCTTCAAAACTAATTTAAAGTTTTCTCTGGCAAGAATTATTACATATATGCTTATTTATTTATTATTTATTAAATGCCTCCTAGTTTTTGCCATTAGAATGAATGTAATATTTTAAAAATATTTTTACTAATAAGTTATTACTAATATATGAGTGCTATCAATTTTTGTGTATTCCTATCATCTTTGGAAACCTTGCTAAACTTTCTTATTCTCATAGGTTGTCTGTTGGTGATTTTGGAGGTTGTCTTGAATATAATTTGTAGTTTTTCCAAACTGATAATCAATTTTCCTAACACCAATTACTAAAGACCTTATTTCTCACTGATCTCTATGATATATTAGATCCCCATGAAGTGTGGGCCTACTTTTGGAGTCTGTTGTATTCTACTGGCCCAATTTTCTATTCCTGTCTTTAAGAACTTTTTAATATTACTATAGGTTTATTATTAACATAATTCAACTAGAGCAAGCCCCTCTCTTTTGTTTTTAAATTGTCTTGATTACTGCTCTTTTCTCTGAATTTAGGCTCTTTATAAGGTTCTAGGAAAAACCTGGTTGAGAATTATTAGGATCTTATTAATAATAATTATTTGAAAAGGCTGATATTTGCAGTGGTAAAATTTTTTAATTTCCCCACAAAGATCTCATACTTTTTTTTCTTTTTAAAGATTTTATTTATTTATTTGACAGAGAGAGATCACAAGTAGACACAGAGGCAGGCAGAGAGAGAGAGTGAGAGAGAAGCAGGCTCCCTGCTGAGCAGAGAACCCGATGCGGGACTCGATCCCAGGACCCTGAGATCATGACCTGAGCCGAAGGCAGCGGCTTAACCCACTGAGCCACCCAGGCGCCCCAAGATCTCATACTTCTAAATAATTTTTTTTCTTATCTGGGTTTTTGTTGGAGAAATGAGTTTTTCTATTATATTGTGTATTTTGTCACAATACAGTGTATAACAGGAAAACTGTACCTATTGTAGATTTCACTTGTGATTAATCACCTTCCAAATTTATTTATTTAGTTCATTTTCTTGGTTTTCCAGTATAAAGAATGCTTTTATCAACACCAAATAACAATTATCTCCTCTTCTCCAATCTGACAACTCATTTCTATTTCTTTACTTACTGCATCAACAAATAATGAAGATAAGGGCTGTCCTTATCATGTTCTCAAATTTAATAAAACGGCTTTTAATGTTTCACCCTTTATGTATAATGTTTGCTGTAATTTTTTGATATATACCTTCTTTCAAGTTAAGTTCCCTCCTATTCTTTATTCAATATCTGAATGGGTGCTGAATTTTACCCAATTTTTCCTACATCTATTCCCATATGATTCTTCTTTAATATGTTAATGTAGTCAGTTACATTGTTACATCATCTAACACTGAGTCATCCTCACATTAATTGTACAGACTGATTAAATAGTATAAAAACCATTCCCTCTTTTTGGTACATAGACCTTCTGATATTTAATTATCTTCATGCCTCTCACTTTCTCACCTGACTATAAGTACCATGACAGCAGAAATCATGTCTTATTCACATTTTTTTTTAGATTTTATTTATTTATTTGACAGCGATCACAAGTAGGTGAGAGAGGGAGAAGCAGGCTCCCTGCTGAGAAGAGAGCCCAATGTGGGGCTCGATTCCAGGGCCCTGAGATCATTGATCCAGGCCGAAGGCAGAGGCTTAACCCTCTAAACCACCCAGGCACCCCCTTATTCATATTTTTAATCTCTAAAAATTAGTATATACCCTAACAACGTTGTTCGAATAAATTAAAAATAAGTAATCGACTAAGCATAGTGTTTCAAAAATGGCTGCTTCCTAATAAGAGTTATGAGATGACATTCTCCAAGCTAACAACTCATTTGGCAGCCCAGAATAGAGACCCCCCATGAAGGTTCGTGTCCCAAAGATCAGCTGAATAACAGCTAACCTACAATTTGAGATAAACAGAACAAGGAATAATAGTAGTAAGAAAGACAAGCCCAATCTGACCTGTGACTGATTTATGCTTAGTGCAAGGGAATTAAGGAGTAGCCCAAGGCAAATGAGTATAACTAGAGAAGTGGGCCTCCAAGGTAAAAGCACCAACCAGAACCAGTAACTTAAAAAAAAAGGAGACTGTATTGCAGAAGTCAGATTATGTGTGATGGCAAACAGGGACAAACAGCAGCATGGGCAGGAAGTCATGGTTAAAAACACAGAATGCTGAAGGGAAAATCCTGTTTTTTATAATCAACTCTGATACATTTAGTAAGTTAAAGACTCACTGAGTACCTACTGTGGCCATATTACTTAATGTATAAAAGCATAGTTTAGTCAATCTACCATTGTGGAGAAAAGTATACAGATAATTGTAATTGGGAGAGGAGAGTAAGAACAACTATAGTAACAAAAATGTTAGGTAAACCTACAATTACGTAAATTTCACTTGTAATCATAGAGAGTCAGTAAATATCTCTCTAGCCTTCTTCTTATTTTTATTTTCCTTGCTCTGTATTTGAATCACCTTACCTACCTCTCACCTGTGACTGCCTCCTAGTCATACACTGATAATAGACCTAAAAAGTCTTTTATATTTTAATAAACCCAGACTTTTAATTCTGACAACAAGTATTTAAGAAAGATTTCAATATTGGGATGCCTGGGTGGCTAAGTCAGTTAAGCATCTGTCTTCGGCTCAGGTCATGATCCCAGGGTCTTAGGATCCAGGCCTGCATCAGGCTCCTTGGTTGGCAGGGAGCCCGCTAGCCTGCTTCTCCTTCTGCCTGCTCTGCCTGCCACCTCCTCTTCTTGTGTTCTCTCTGTGACAAATAAATAAATAAAATCTTTTAAAAAAGAAAAAAAGAAGATTTCAATATTACTACTAAAGGTATATATGGGGTGCTAGGTGGCTCAGATGTTTGAGCATCTGCCTTCAGCTCAGGTCGTGATCTCCAGGTCCTCGGATTGAGCCCTGCATGAGGGGAGTCATCTTCTCCCACTCCCTCTGCCTCTCCCCTGCTAGTGTTCTCTGTCTCTCAAATTCATAAGTAAAATCTTTAAATAAATAAATACACACACACACACACACACATATACTGTACAAATTTATAATGCGAACCCATTATTACATGACAATATATAATCTAGATTATACTTTGAAATGGATGCATGATATTCTAATAAACACGAGTGATTTCACTTCCACTTTAACAAATTTTATAATGTAAATATTACCTTTGTCCCTGACAGTTGTTACTACATTTCTCTGCATTCTTTAAGTTGATATATTTATTAAAGTTTTAAAGGTTCTTTTAAAAATTTTTATGCCCAACATTCCTCACATGGTATTTCAAAATATATTCAATTGCCAGAAAAGCCTTTGGCCTCCTTTGTATAAAGCTCTTCTAAGAATTAGCAAGTTTTAAGAATTTAGAATTTCGGTTTGCTCAAAATCTTTTAAGAACTTTTTGTAAAGAAAATTTTGTTTATAAGTTTAATATTTTTAGCCTTTCAGAGTCCTTGAAACAAGACAATCTTGAATATAAAAAGAGAATAGTTTAGTTTTTATATACTAGGGATATCAGAAGAAATTATTTTAGCAATCTGGGAAGAATTTAAAAAATGCAACTTAGAAAAGCAAGAGACAGTATTTTGAAAAATTTGCAGAAAAGTACTTTAACACTGAAATTAACCTCACATTCAACCGGGATTATTAAAGATAGGGGAATGAAAGTTTCCTGCATCTGTTTATAAAACTGTGGTGCTTTGTGTTTACAAATCTTTGCTTTGAGTACATGGGATTTGAGGGGATTTCTATGATCTAGTAGACTCATTTGGAAATCCAATAGAAAAGTGTAGTTCTTTGGTAGAACAGACTGATACTTGGTATTCAAAGTCTCAGTTTTAGTTTCTAATCCACACTGTACCTACCGAGAGTTATTTTAGCATACAAACAGACCTGGATAGTTCCTACTTGTTTACAATCTGAATAATCCATCACAGCCTATCCATAAACTTTTCAGACTTGGGAGACCAGGATTACTGCTAAGCACTTTAAGCATGGACCTAGAGAGCAATAAACTTTCAATTACAAGGCTTGGGTTTCTCATTTGATTCATGCCTAATCTGAGTTAGGGTCATAATGACATATGTTAGGATCAGGGAAAACAGGCCCTTTCACCCTAAGAATGCAATCTCTTTACATCAGAGTTATGGACTACCCTCAGATGAAACTGCCTGAAAAGTCCTAATCTCCACTCTGATGAAAGATAGCTGATTCCTTAAGGATAGACTTACTGAAAATTAAGTACACCAAGAAAATTAGTAACTTCAGAAAAAAGTTTTTTTTTTTAAAAGAAAAGTTCAGGTTCTGCAGAAAACATTATACAGTTATAGTAATGTGAATCCTGATTGATTTAACTAAACTTGTAATAAATATATTAGAAGGACAGGATAAGAAGATACAGAAATGGCCAAAAAAAAAAAAATGCTAAAATCTCATCTACCATTATCCAGAAGTCAAGAGACAGTATCTCTAAAAGGGATAAATTAAGAATACAAGGATGGGCACATTATCACTATAAATGGGACTAAATGACATTAGAAATTGCTTTTTAAAAGTTAAGTTTTTACTCTAAGAAACAGAACTGAGAGGTAAGTTAGGGCAGGGATTACCATCTTCCACTATTAACCTTTTATTTATTTATTTATTTATTTTAGAGATTTTATTTACTTGAGGGAGCAAGTGAGCAAGGCAGGTACTAGTTGGGTGGGGAGAGGGCAAAGGGATAGGGAGGAACACTCCCTGCTGAGCAGGGAGCCAGAGGACTAGGGGCTCCATTCCAAGACCCTGAGATGAGGACCTGAGTCAAGGCAGATGCTTAATTCACACAGCCACCCAGGGACCCCCACTATGAACCTTTTAATACTAGCTAATATTTTAACTATGTAAAACATTTTTAAAGAGAGTAAAGACACCCATAGAAAAAAACAGTTTCATGAAGACTGTCCATTTTATTTACTTCTAGGAAAAAAGATAAGTAATTGAATCTGTTACTTAGCTGAAGCACATTTAATGAGACTATACATGTAGGATTCAGTGCAAGAGATTCAGAGTCATAAAATATTTATCAGACTATGAATAAACTTAAGAAAATAAAATATAAAAAATTTCATCTGTAAAAGGTATGCATTCCCTGTAAAGACAGAAAGCACTACATTCCTGCCTGTATTTTAAGGCGCTTTTAAAAATTCTTACAATAAAAGTCACAGTACAGTAATTTAAACAAACGGGGTATAGTATGAATCCAGAATTCTCTAAAAAGAAATTATAGTTTATTAAATATTATAAATATTGTCTTTCCTTCATGTCTACTACTTAAAATGCTAAACAAAGATTAATTCAGAATATAGAGTCATGATTAATACAGTTTTGATTAAACTCTTTTTGAAAGCATTCTTTTTTAGAATTTATCTTTGGAAAGACCTTTTCCTAAAATAAAAGTCGAGCTATTGAGTGATACTCATATGAAATGGGAGCAAGTAACTTTCTATTCATACATAGCTATTTCCAAGCCAACATAATCCCAGATCAACCATCTCCTTTTATAAGATGAAAACTGAGAAATGCTTTAGAGGCAAATAGCCTAGCAATATAGTTCAAATCTGTCCAGCCAGAAGTTAAATGCAACATGGCAGTAAAAGAGGGCCTCAAGCAATTTCACATTTATAAAATGACCTACATATGACAAGATGCATTAATTTCAATAAGCAGGCAACAGTATTATCTACCACTGTATACAATAATTGTTAAATTAGGGTAAAAGATGAAGAGAAAGTTAGTTAACACTAACATTTGAAGATTTGGTCCTTGTATAACCAAGGACTATGTCTTTACTTATTCATTGACTAATATCTATGAGAAACAGAAATCTGATAGTTTTAATGGCTTTATGCTCTTCTACCCAGACTGCAAGCCTATTATGTGTCCTCCTGGACCATCTGTTTAGTGTTGTTCCTTAACAACTACATGTGTTCATGTTTTTGATCATGTCATTCTAATATAAAACTAGTTGTAACAGATTTTTAAAAAATTGTTAAGACATTTTATATGGTAACGTATAACTACACAACATTTACATGTCACTATGAAACATCTGAAATAAGTATTTGCATATCTAACTTCAAAAGTGCATATACCATAATGACTGCTTTATGAAAAATAATTAACTGAGTAAGCATCATTACCATATAGGGTCATCCAAATAGTAAGCTGTCTCAGCCTTGAGTATATCAGGGAAATAAGTGGTTTTTTAAAAAGTATCCCTTCACTTTAATTTCTTTCCCTCCTCAAATAAAAAATGAAACCTAGTATTAATACAATCTTGTATATATCTATAGGATATTTTCAGATATATTAACTAATTTGATCTTTACACAGACTGAGCAGTCATTTTTGGAGAGGTATGTAACACATAATTACCAGAGATCCACACACTGTCTTCCTTCATGTGCTTTCTCATAATTTTAGATATGTTAAGTTACCTCTTCAAAAGTTGAAAAATATCTATGATATTTTCTGGTTTGCCCATGACTGAGCTAGCAGGACAGCATTATACTCACTGATTTAACAAAGAGAACTAATGTTTTAATTTAAAAATTGCAAATGGACACAAAAAGAACAAAAATCCAATACTATACATGTATTTAACTTTGATTTTATCTGAGTTGGATAAAATGACTGAGTATCTATCTACAATTACTTCTTATAATGAGCCACATGGGCCCTTCAAACATTAAGTTAGCAGTTTTCCAACTTTTCAGTTTGAGAACCCCTTTTTATCCACTCTTAAACATTATTGAGGAGTCTAAAGAGCTTTTGTTTAGATAAGTTGTATCTATATATTTACTATGTTAGAAATTAAAATTAAGAACCCAGCAAAAATAACAAACTCATTGTATGTTAACACAAAGAGCATCTTTATGATAATTATCTTTTCAAAAAACAGAAAAAAATTCTTTTACAACTTTGTAAACCTCTTTAATGTTTAGCTTAGTAGAAAACATGTGGATTCTTAAATCTGCTTCTGCATTCAATGTGTTGTGACATATTATTTTGTTCAAAATCTTTGAAGAAAATTGACCTCTCACAAATACACAGAATATTTTAACAGCTAGCCCTTTCAGATAATTACTGATACTCTTCTTTGGTACTACCACACTTCAGTAGAGTAGTACTTTATTAAAGGCTGGTTGCAATATAGAATCTGAAATGCTTTCAGTGAATTCTTGTTGTTAAACATTAAAATCCATTGATCTATCTGGCATGTTGAATACATGTTTTACATGTGTGTGATTTCTTATTATGAATGGCCATTTTGAAAATATTTGTTCACTGAGTTATATAGATTTTCCAAACACTGAACATTTTATTATTCAATATAAAAAATCACCTTGATTAATATCACCTCCAATCTCAGCAGAAATGTCTTTAAAATGTTGAGAAGTTACCAAGCTCATGTTTTCTGTAAATCAAATTTTATCACAGACAACAATCAGTTGTTATCCTTGAAATGGCAGGCTCACTTTGTTCGTTTTTGAAAAAAATGTCTGCCCAATAATCAAGTCTGAATAATAAGTTTGTAACTCATTTTTTCAAATAAAAACAAAATAGAGACTTGTTCAGCTTGCAACTCAAGAAAAAATTATAAGTACTCTTCCTTGAGATAATCATCACATTTTATTATGCAACAGAAGTGTTTTATACATACTTCCCATTTTGTCCTACAGAATATTACAAACAAATATACACAAGGATCAGGACTCAATACAATAACTTCTACTGCTTCACCAAGAACAATTTTAAAGTGAAACTTGATTTCTTTTTAGCTCTAAGTGCACAGTGTGAAGAATAAATGACTATCAGTACAACTTGGTACCACTCCTTGATTCATGCTAAGGTGTCGGCAGTTTTACCTGTCTTTGCTTTTGCACCATCATTTTATTTTTTCAGAACAGGCAAAAAAAGGCAGATGACATCTTAATATTATATAAAAATAATTCTGACCTCACAGACTAGCAGGGGTCCATTAGGTCTTACTTTAAGATCCACTGTATCAGGCAAATCAATTCCTGTTCTAGGTATGGAGACTTGAGGACTTGGTATTATGGCTAATCATCATCTTCATAAAGTAGGAGAACCTTCTTTTACATGGTGGTCAACCACATGCCCAGTAACTAAAATAAAGTTTATAGGGGCGCCTGGGTGGCTCAGTGGGTTAAAGCCTTTGCCTTCAGCTCGGGTCATGATCCCGGGGTCCTGGGATCGAGCCCCGCATCAGGCTCTGCTCAGCGGGGAGCCTGCTTCCTCCTCTCTCTCTGCCTGTCTCTCAGCCTACTTGTGATCTCTGTCAAATAAATAAATAAAATCTTAAAAATAAAATAAAATAAAATAAAGTTTATAGAATCAACAAACATCAATCTGTGATAGAACTTTCACCCATTGTCCTTAAATCTTATTATAGTATGTTTAAATTTGTTTTAGTCAGTATTTTGGGGTAGTATTTGCTCCAAATCCAATCAGTTCTAGAGATTCAAGAAATCTCAAACTGAGCTGATACATAATTGGGTATTTCACTTGATCAGTGATAGATTTGACTAGTATAGCTTTCACTCACATACTATCAATTTAATTGAGAAAGGATTCTTAATCTGAAGTCCATAAAACCTCCTAGGATAATTTCAATAGTTCACTTGATTAATCACCAATGACAGGCATAGTAGTCATTTCTGAGAAGCAAGAAAGCCCTCTAAAATTAAAAAAAAAAAAAGAACAACAACAAAACTTTAAAAAGTCTTTTCAGAAGTATAATCTCTTCTAATCAACAAACTAAAACACAGTCATAGAAACTTACCTTAAATAAGAAGTTTTAAAATTCAGTAATAAAACATATTTTTTTAAAGACTTACTTATTTGTCATGGAGAGAGAGTACAAGCAGGGGGAGTGGCAGGCAGAGGGAGAAGCAGGCTCCCCACTAAGCAAGGAGCAGGATGTGGGAACAGATTCTATGACACTGGGATCATGACCTGAGCTGAAGGCAGACGCTTAACTGAATGAGCCACCCAAGCATCCCAAGAAAATCTTTTTGTATCATCTAATATTAAAAAAAAAATTTTTTTTCTATAATTACTCTAAGAATAAGAATTCTACTAGGAGCAGAATGAAATTACCACAATATTGGTTTAATTTGCCCATTTCAGTGTACCATAAAAGTACTCCACAAAAGTACTCCACTACACAAACTAACTCCATTATAAGTCCACCAATTAAAGGGGGAAATAAAAGATAATCCAATAAAAAAGCATTGCTAAAAACAGAAGTGAAAGAATACAATAAAAACTAATAGTAAAACAGAAAGAAAAACCCCACATACAAACCAAGTATTGTATTGGAAAAGATATGATGAACTGCAAACCAAGATAGAAGAGAGGTACACAAGTAGGGAAGTAAGGAATTATTAATAGACAAGTTAAAGACTTTGCAGCATGGTCTACAAATGGTTCTAGAGAAATGAACTGTTTTAGGGACCTCCAATTTAATAAAATGGGTCCCTGATTTTTAGAAAACAGAAGAATAAATGACATAAGATTTTAGAATATTTTGAAAGCAGCTGGGAACACAAAATTGATGGATAACGGGTATTCTTTTTTTTTTTTTTAGATTTTATTTATTTATTTGATAGAGAGAGAGAGAGAAAGAGAAGGAACACAAGCACTGGGAGTGAGAAAGGGAGAAGCAGGCTTGCCGCAGAGCAGGGAGCCTGATGCGAGCAGGGAGCCAGATCCAGGCCCATCCCAGGACCCAAGGATCAAGACCTTAGCTGAAGGCAGACACGCTTAACGACTGAGCCACCCAGGCGACCCGGATAATAAGAAAGTCAAAAGAAAAATGTGCAACACTTAATAAACACTAGACTTAATTTATGCATTGCAGAATTAAAACAAAAATAAAAACAAAACTCCTGGGGAACTATACAATAAGACCAAAATTCTCCTCTAGAATAAATAACTCAGTAACAGACTATTTTTCAGAATAAAAACAGAATAATTATATGAATACTCTCAGATAACAGAAAAATTTATTGAGAACAGCACTGCTCAAAAACACATGGCCTGAGCTCTTTCTGTAAGCACAGACAAAAACTTTGAATCATTATAGTTAATAGAAGTATAACACAAGGGGCAGCTGGGGGGCTCAGTCAGTTAAGCGCATGCTTTCGGCTAAGGTCATGATCCCAGGGTGCTGGGATCGAGCCCCACACTGGGCTCCCTGTTCAGCGGGAAGCCTGTTTCTCCCTCTCCCACTCCCCCTGCTTGTGCTCCCTCTCTGGCTGTGTCTCTCTCTGTCAAATAAATAAGTAAATCTTAAAAAAAAAATAAAAAGCATAACACAAAGATGGCTAACTTCTAACAACTGAGAGGTAAAAGTGCAACTTAATATTTCGGGAATTGTTAAATCTCCCGGATAAGTTAGATCCTACAAATGCACACTTTAAAGCATTCTGACAGTCTGAAAGAATTTTAATAACACATTCTCAAAACCATATCACTAAATTAAAAAATGAAATATGTACTAACAGTAATGAAAATGTAAACAAGAGTACAAATGCATAGGTATTGGAACATTTCTCATATAAATTAGGCATCATTGTCAAAATATATTGCTGTATTACACATTTAAATGTTTTCAGTTGCAAGTTAAATAAAATAAATGTCCTTATTTTCCTCACACAAAATTAAATATCCAAACTTTAACATCCTCTTTCCTAGAAATACATAATTTTCAGTCTGTCTGCTCAACTTTAACCTTAGCATATCATCTCTCATTCTTCCCTTTCACACACTATATCTAGAATTTCATCAATTTCTCTGTAAGTTCTTGAGTTTGCTCCTTCTTCTCCACTCATACATCCTACGCCGACTTGAACCTCACGATCATAAGGACAGAATGCTACCCATCACTACCCATCTATCTTCTACTAGCACTTACTTGTTCCTCCCTATTCCTCATCTTTGGTCCAAGCACTAATACAATTATAAGTTTCACTGATTTCTGTAGTTTCAGTATTGCAATAGGATACATAGTGTATGCGTAATAAATATAGGATGAATAAATAAAGTCAATAATCAATCTACTCTACAAACTAATGGCAAAGTGATTTTCCTAATACTTCTAATTCCCTAATAAGTAATTTTAAATGGCTCTACAATGCCTGCCATGTGCAGCCTAAATTATACTGGTTATTTTTCAAGTTTCCCATAATCTGGTCTACTCCATCTATGCACATTTATATTCTATTTCCCAACTTGGGATGGACCCTGTAGCAAGGCTATTTTCTTCACCACCTCCCAAGTCATATATATAATATGCTTTTTCCTCATGTTGATTCCCTAGCTTAAAATACCCTCCTCTCCTCAACTATGGCTGCCCAAGTCTAATCATTCTTCAAGGTTTCAATTTGAACTTCCTGGGGTGCCTGGTGGCTCAGTGGGTTAAGCATCTGACTCTTGATTCCAGCTCAGGTCATGATCTCAGGGTCATGGGGTTGAACCCTGCATTAGACCCACATTGGGCACCACGCTCAGTGTAGAGTCTGCTTGTCCCTCTACCTCCTCCCACCTTTCCTTCCTGTGCACGTACCTGTTCACTCTCTCTCAAACAAATAAATAAAATCTTAAAAAAATCTAACTTCCTCCCCTTGATTTCCCTTCCTATCTATACCTCTAGAGGTCAAAACTAACTTCTTTTTTTTTAAATGAAGATTTTTTATTTGAGAAAGCGAAAGAGCAAGAGAGAGAGTGCATGAGTAGGGGCTTGGGCAGAGGGAGAAGCAGGCTCCCCATTAAGCAGGGAGCCTGATGTGGAGCTCAATCCTAGGACCCTGGGATCATGACCTGAGCCAAAGGCAGACACTTAACCAAATGAGCCACCCAGGCACCCCCTAAACTAACTTCTAACTAACTTCTAAGCAGTAGGGCTCCCTAATCTACCCACATTAACATACACATTCTCTCACTCACTAAAAATAAATAAATAAATAAAATAAAATTCATAAAAATTGAAAAAGAAAAAAAAAAAACCTAGCTAATAATAAGAGATTTGCTTTCAAATACATACTTGGGATCATTCACCATTCATTATAGATTCATCTTGGTTATATATATTCAACACTTAACACAAAGACAAGTTTAAAACAAATGACATGTATGTTCTACTTACAAATGTGGAAATATAATTTAATTCATTTGCAAAGATTTAAACCACAGAGTTGGAAAAAATAAAATAACTTTCAGTTATGAGAAAACTCAACATTCCATTTTCCTTCAACATTCAGGTTAACAGAGAATTTACTGTGGTTTACCTTTTTTTAACCAGTCTTGGCAAAAATAAATTGGAGTATTGCCTCCATTGGTTTTTCTCCACAATTTTTTCTTATCCTCCACAACTCTGTAGCAATCTAAGTCTTAAACAATGAGTAGGACCCAACACCTCAAACTGAACTATTTTCCTTGGTCCTTTACCACTCAAGGAAAGGAAATAGTCATGATGTCAATAACAACATGAAGTTCACCATTTTTTTTTTCTAGACTTCACTAGGAAAGTAAATTACATTAAGAATACACCATTGTCTAAAATTTCCTGAAAGACTATTGAGATATTTCACCAAGTCTGATGTTAAAACAAGCAGTATACTAATATGAAAAATTAAAATTGCCAGTCTTCTTCCTTCCTATTAAATTTTTCTTTAATTATAACACCTTTAAAATTAGCTACTTGTTTCCCAGCTTTCAAAATACTCATTTCTACCTCTAGTCTTAATCAAGAGATCATTAACCTTACAAAGAATAAGGAAATAAATTCTTTCTCAACTTTAGTTATTTTCACTCTATTCCATTTTACCCACCCATTAGCAGGGTCTAACCTTGGCCCTAAATCATCATTCAGAATTGCAACCTTCAAAATTTCAAATTCTGAAAGTGCCCTCTGACTTCAACCTCCTATTCCACCCTTTTTCACCTTCTAAACCCACTGTTCCTTCATCCTACTGCAACCTCCAGTGTATCAGCCTTCTCCTGATGACACTTGCTTTCCTCCTCATTTTAATGCTCATACTCTGTTCATTTCAACTGTTCACCTGGATATCCTGCCCTATGTAGGCCTACACTATCTATTGCCAATTTTGAGTAAACTCTACAGATCTTTTGTCAGTTTCTGAGCAGCAAAGCATCACTGGGTAAATTATCCAACTATGCTGATTGGCTCCACTACAAATAGGTGCTTTCCAAATCTCAAAAAAGCCATCAACCTTACATAATACTTGCATTCATCTTTGACTCTCTTAGTGATTTCCTCCCAGCAGCCTTATGAATTTTCCTACTTTTCTCAAATTTCCAGCCTTTTAATGTTGTTGTGTTGCTGTTTCCTAGGATCTATCAATGGCCCCCTTCTGTATTTTTTTCTGACAACCATGTCTTTAGTTTCTATTATAAACCTAAAAGCAAATTCCCTCTCTCCTTTAGACATTTCCCCTGAGCACCAAACTTATGAATATCCACCTGCCCTCAAGATATTTCTCACCTTCACCAGACACTCCAAAATTAACTCACAACTTATTTTCTACACTTCCACTCCCCTTAAATTTTCATCTTCCTGTAATGTCTTCTTACTAAGGGCACTACCATCTGCTCCTTACCCAAGTAAAAAGTAGTCATCCCAGTAAATCCCTTTCTCATTCTTCCTATCAAGTTGGTAATCAAGTCCCATTATTTCCATGCTATCTGTCTTCCATATCACTTCAACATCAATGCTGTTTCTATCTCTATTCTGGCCCCAAATTCAATCCTTCTAAAATGGAAATGCTATCTGTTTCAATTCCTTTTATGATTTGGATAGCCTATATTACTGTTTTTCAAGCTGGAATAAGGTAGTGACAATGTTTTAAAAAACTGAAGTTACCAATCTGAGGTACACCTTGTATACCTGGTACACCTGGTACACCTTGATCCCAGGGTCCAGGGATCAAGTCCCATTGGGCTCCCTACTCAGTGGGAAGCCTGCTTTTCCCTCTGCGTGCCACTCCCCCTGCTTGTGCTCTCTCTCTCTCAAATAAATAAAATCTTAAAAAAAAAAAAAAAAAAGAGTATCTGAGGATTAGTCTACAGATATCCTAAGAGTCCAAAGACCCAGTATGAGAAAGTGACTTAAGAAATTATCCTTTGGGGCACCTGGGTGGCTCAGTGGGTTAAAGCCTCTGCCTTCAGCTCAGGTCATGATCCCAGGGTCCTGGGATCGAGCCCCGCATCGGGCTCTCTGCTCAGCAGGGATCCTGCTTCCTCTTCTATTTTTGCCTGCCTCTCTGCCTACTTGTGATCTCTGTCTGTCAAAAAAATAAATAAAATCTTTAAAAAACAAAACAAAACAAATCTTAAGAAACTAGCCTCAGTCTATAAATAAATTTAAAAATCCCTCAATTGTGAATTATTATTGCAAAAGAATTTTATTACCACCTCCTGAAAAAAATTTAAATTACTAAAATGAAAACACAAAATTAAAATTCCTAAGTTATCACAGACCCCCCAAAATATCTGTGGACCTAGATTAAGAAACGCTAGTTATGATGTTTAATTTTGTGTGTCGATTTTCATGGACCTCAGTGCATAGCCATTTGGTCAAATATTATTCTGGATGTTCTATGAAGGTGTTTCTTTGGATATGATTAACACATAAACCAAAGGACTCTGAGTGAGTCAGATTACTCTCCATAATGTGAACGGGCTTCATCCAATCATTTGATGGTGTTATTGGAACAAAGGCTGACCTCCTTCTAGCAAGCTGTCTTTGATACTTTTTTTTAAATTTTTAAATTTTTATTTCTTATTAACACATAATGTATTATTTGCTTCAGGGGTACAGGTCTGTGAATCATCAGTCTTACACAATTTATAGCACTCACCTTAGCACATACCCTCCCCAATTTTAACTCAATGCAATTCTTCCCTGAGTCTCCAGCCTGGCAGCCTGCTAGACTGCCCCATTAGTTTTTAAACCAGAGAATCCCCCAAAATCTCATGACCCAGTTCCTTAAAATAAATATCTCTCTCTCTCTCTCTCTGTCTCTCTCTCTGTGTATACACACACGCAAATACACACACCCCTTGGTAGTTCTGTTTTTCCAGAGAGAATCTGAAGTAATACATGTCTCTACAGGAAAAAAATCCAATCTTCTTAACGTGGTATCTAAGGACAGTCTCCCAATCCCCACCTCTTCAAACTCATCTCCTATATGCAAGAAGCATGTAATCTCTGCTTTGGCTATACAAAATAACCTATAGTTATTTGATTCTACTATTTTAGTCACATATCCATGCCTCTTTTTATGCCATTTCCTCCTACTCCCACTGTTTCTAACTTACCAAATTCGTCCTATTCAACTTTCATGCCCTAGTTCAAATTTTTCCTCTTCCTCTTTGTGCCACTATTATTTCAAGAACATAATTCTATTATATAGCACATGTATCACACTGCAATTTATTTGCATGTTGTCCCCTTACTAGTGAGCAAATATCATATCTTATTCAGCATCATCTCCCCAGCACCTAGTAGATAGCTTGTGATACAGTGAGCCCTCAGAAATTACTCATTGACTAAATTGATCTTGGATGGAACCATCCCTTCAGCCTTCTCACTGAGTATGACAAAATAGATCTCAGCTTCGAAACCCACTCTGGCCCTCCTCAGGCCATGCCTCTCACCACTGGGCAAGGAATCCATGGAAATAAGAGGATATACCCATATACCTCCCCTTCTAGATGACACTGCAGTCACTTGGAACTCTGGAATTTCTTGCCCAAATATCTCTAACCCAATTATATGGCTTGCACAGGAATCTGTCCTAGGTCTATCCTGAGGATGGACTATGCTGGAGACGTACATAACCCTGTGCCAAGGACTGCTGTATGGAAAAGCATGGATCTTGGACATGTGTGCAGCATGTCCACAGGCATGCAGCACATGAGACCTCTCTGTGAGCTAGGGATGAGGGAGGAGGTTGGGCTCCACGACATTCTGACGTGAAACTGAATATCTGAATTCTCAATTCTATAAATTCTAAAATTTGAATCTTTCCTTTTAAGTCACTATGAAGGTATATTTTTCAAGATAAAAGATCAGAACATAGTAAATAATTTATTAGCCTGATTCATAATCTTTAAATATTTAGGCCTATTGTGGTAAATGGATGCTTGCCCTGAGTCTCACAAATGTCAGAATAAAGTTGATGAGTTTCATCAACCTAGTTTTATTAAATATTGAACTAACAAAATAGACCAAAGATAGCACAGGAATAAAATCAGGAAGAAAGAAGATACAGACATACCTCTTTTTATTGCACTTCTCTTTACTGCAACCTTGTAGATAATTATGTTTTTTACAAATGGAATGTTTATGACGATCTTCTGTAAAGTCTCTCGGCACCCTTTCTCCAACAACATTTGCTCACTTTTTGTCTCGATGTCACATTTTGGTAATTCTTGCAATATTTCAAACTTTTCATTATTACATTATGATTATTACATTATGATGATCTGTGATCAGTGACCTTTGATCTTGCTATTGTAAATGTTTTGGGGCTGCCACAAACTACACACATGTAATACAGTAAACTAATCAACAAATGTGTGTATTTTGACTACTCCACAATCCATCCTGGTCCAGGAATTAAATTTACAACTTTCAAGGTAGTTTTTTCCTCTATACCACACCACCAACTCCCTAAAAGTAGCTAGCTTGGTAATGACTAAATTAAATATTAGACAAACATCTCTTAATATCAATTAAAATCTCAAATATCATTTTTAAATATTGAAACATTATACTTAGACTGGGACCAATCTGTTTCATAAATCCTAAAAGAAGGTCAACTGGTATTCTTAAAAGACTATAGTTAAGAACTAATGTTTCCTGGGGCACCTGGCTGGCTCAGTTGGTAGCGTGTGTCACTCAGTCTTGGGGTTGTGAGTTCAGGCCCCACACTGGGTGGAGAGGTTACTTAAAGTAAATAAAATAAAAAATAAAAATGAATAAAAATAAAAAAGTATTATTGTTCCTCTATGAGTTTCCCATATTAATACATATCATAGAGAAAATTTTCAGATAAAAAATTAAAAAATACTCCCATATGTAGTAACTACTTCCTGTTCTCTAGGTTCTTACCATTTTTTATAGTTTAACTAGATATGAATCAGACAATCACAATGGACTGCTCTTAAAGACATCAGTCCACTACAAGGCTGTGGACAAAAATCTCAATATGTTGGACATCACCAGTAACATTATTGGAAACCAAACTGAAGTCACTGTATATTCTCTTTTTTTTAAGATTTTATTTATTTATTTGAGAGAGAGAGAGAGAGAGAGAATGAGCACAAGTGGGGGAAGGTAGACAGAGAAGCAGACTCCCCACCGAGCAAGGAGCCTGATGTGGCTCTCAATCCCAGGTCCTGGGATCATGACCTAAGCCGAAGGCAGACGCTTAACGGACTGAGCCACCCAGGCACTCCAGTCACTGTATATTCTAATACCATACAAAAGCATGGACTATGACTTGTTCTCACAACCTCAACTCAAGCTAGACATAACATAGGTGGGTAATTAAAGGTAATTAAATAATGAGACAGAGGAATAGAAGAGAAAAAGAAGAGAAATAAAAGACAAACTAAGGGATCTGGGTGGCTCAGTTCGTTCAGCGTCCAACTCTTGGTTTCAGCTCTGCTCATGATCTCAGGGTTGTGGGATTGGGGACTGAGGCCATACTGGGCTCCTTGCTCAGGGAGGGTCTGCTGAAGATTTTTTTCCCATTCCCTCTGTCCTTCCCCACCACACTCATGCTTACCCATGCTTGCTCATGCTCTCTCTTGCTCTCCCTCTTAAAAAAAAGGGTAAAATAAACTAAATTCTATAATACTAAAGCTAGAATTCTCAAAAATGTAAAAGCTAATAAAATTACAAAATGTTTCATTCACTCCTTTGACATTTAATAAAAAACTTGTGACATATCAAATCTATGCTAGGTGTTGGTGATACATAACAAAAATCTCTAGCCTCTAAATGTTAACTATCTAGTAGCTGCAGCACTTTAACACAATTTGGTAAAGACTGATAGGGGAGAGAGCAACTAACTATGCCAAGAGACTTCAGAGGGTGTTAAGAATGAGTAAAACCTTGCTAGCCAAAAAAAAGGGGATAGGGAAGGGGCACCTGGGTGGCTCAGTGGGTTGAGGCCTCTGCCTTCGACTCAGGTCATGATCCTAGGATCCTGGGATCAAGCCCCGCATCAGGCTCTCTGCTCAGCAGGGAACCTGCTTCTCCCTCTCTGCCTGCCTCTCTGCCTACTTGTGATCTCTGTCTGTCAAATAAATAAACAAAATCTTTTAAAAAGGGGGGGGGGAAGGGCAGTGTACAGAAAAATGATTATGACAATGATAGAAATAAAACAAAGACTAACAAATAGCTAACAAAAGACTAACAAAAACAAATAGCTAACAATGATTTAATCTTGCTATATGCTAAGCACTGTATACAAATTATCCTATCTGATTCTCATAACCCTGTGAGTCTTTTTATTCTGTTTATAAATGAAGATATTGAGAAGTAACTTGCTAAACAATGAACATATAACTATAGAGGTGACGCCAAGAGAAAATCGTGCAAAACTAAGCTGTAAGTGATCATGATTTGTTTGAAGAAACAGAAACAGGTAGGAATGACCTAGCACATGATAATACTAATGACAGCAACCAACACTGGGGATACAGTAGTAAACAAAACAGAAAATAGATACCTATCTGTGTCTTATCAGAGATTAAGTCTACTCCAGGAAGGAAACATTATCATTCATCCAATAAATGTAGGAAATGAGATTTGGAAATGCTAAGTAAATTGTTTAAGGTCATACACGAATAAGTAGCATAGTGAGAATTAAACGCTGTCTGACTTAAAGGCGTCTGACTCAAAGACCAAATTCATTCTACTTTACCACATTACCTCTCCATTATTCATTCATTCATTCAACAGAAGTATATCAAGTACCTACTGTATGTCAAGCACTACACTAAGAATAAAGATGAAAAGAACAGTCCATGGCTTCAAGAAATTCACAGGATAATCAGTGGACACTAGACATACCGAGAGCTGAAATCCAGGAGATAAATGTTATCCCCAAAACAAATTTACAGACTTATAGAAGCACATATGATCACAGATGAGAACAAACTTTAAGACGGGCAAGCCCAAAAGTAAGACCAATCAGGGCTAGCACATTAATTCAAAAGTCAGGGATATATCTGGTGTGTGTGTATATATATATATATACACACACACAGGGATATATCAGGCATATCTGGAAGATAAATCACAAAACTGGATAATAAGACAACAGCTATGACTATATCAAAAGTGTGTTTTTTAAAGAAGCAAAAAACAAAATCTAAACTAAACAAAAAATATGAGGTCCAATGAGAAAACCTGAAATGCCCAAACCAAAATTCAGAGTCAATGCCATACTTGGGTAAGAAACCCATATATTTTATAAGTCATTTTAAGGTCGTTACAGTCATAAAGTTAGCACAATCTACTTTTAAATTTTTTTTTTAAATTGAGGTGTAATTAACAATACAGTATTATATTAGTTTCAGGTATACAATATAATGATTCAACAATCATATACATAACTCAGTGCTCATCAAGATAAGTATACCCTTGATCCCCTTTATCTATTTCATCCCTCCCCCATCCACCTCCTCTTACTTTTGAATCTTAAACATTCATAGAACTAAGGAACATTTCTCAGCTAACTTCCTCTATTACACAAATGGCTTCTTTTAGGTATACTTTATGAAGCTGCCTCTCAGGAAATATTTGAGGAGAATCTACATGACCATGCGTCATTTAATTTTTGTCATTATTAGTTTTTTAATTAAAACATATTTTCATAATAGAGGACTTCCAAAGTTCCTTCCAACTCAAGATTCTAAAAGAAGAAAAGCTAGAACAAGTATATCTTAACAGTCAGTATAAATCTCTATAGTTATCTAAAGGGATTGAATCATATCATTGTTCTGAGGACTTCTAAAGTTCCTTCCAACTCAAGATTCTAGAAGAAGAAAAACCATAATAAGTATATCATAACAGTCAGTATAGATCTCTCTAGTTATGTAATGGGGTTGAGTCATATCATTGTTCTGATACTATTAATAATTTTCTCAATACTTAAAACCCTAATATATCCATATTTTCAACTGCTTAGGTAATATAAATACACACCTTTAAAACTTTAGGATTATGAAATTCATGATAATGTTACAAATTTCTTAAAATTTCACAGCAAGTAAAATTCAAATAGGGTTACAGAACCGCATGACATCTGAAACAGAGAAATGATGATTTCTAACTGCCACCAAGCCCTATGTCTGATAACTAGCACTAAGAAAGAAAGATTTCATTTGGTTGAAGTATGAAAATGTCCTACAGCATGCAGAAGAGCTGGCCCATCATTCCCAATCTCTAAAGAGCTTCCCCTTCCCATTAAAGAGGACTGATGTCATGTCACGAGCTCTTACAGAGATTCTTTGATTCAAAGAGCTACTCAATGAAATCCAGTATTCATCTCTAAATGCAATGAATCCCAAGTGAGTGAAAAGATTTCAAAATTGTAAGGCCAAGTTGATAAACTGGCATGAAGAAGTCAATGCAAACAAGGTCCAAAATGGCAAAATCAAAATCAATAATCAATATTCTTACTTTAAGTAAACACTGTAGATGAAAAAAATATTCTACCGTAAGTCTTCTGTAACTGAATTCTGTCACAACTGAAAGCAGGAATACAAGAATGGCAGGCCAAACGTGTATTTGTAAGTACATAAATGGATTTCCACTTTGGCCAAGATGGAATATCAGGAACCAAATTTACCCTCCAGCCTGAAACAACTAGAAAAAAAGGGCAAAATATATTGTTTTTCAAGGCAATGGATATCAGGCAACAAAGAACAGTAGACCCTTGATAGGTGGGAAACATACAAAATGAATCCTCAATTGCCCCAACTTACTACCTTGAAAGAGTTCCTAAGCCATAGAACAGAGCTGGGGAACCCAAGTAGAGCAATGACCTTGCTGAGGTGAGATGGAACTTAATCTAGAAACAACAAAGTGATGGTCATATACAAAGTAGAGTACCTAAGAGTAGAGAGGCTCACAGGAAAATCCAGAGATCTGCAGAGGGTATCCCTCAAGTCTTCCGTTGAGTACTTTTTAGTATATACACATGGGGAAATTACCCAAGAACAGTGGGAAAAAAATATCAAAAAGGATTAGAGGGAACACCACCCAGGGTTCACACAGGTCGAGGAACAGCCCCTGTTTTCACCACCCAGAGTACTCAGAGGGGGTTCTGTCAATAGAGTAACAGTAGTGGACAATAGATGCTACAACTTTAAAGCAGCATATGAAAAGATCAAACTGTTTCCAAGTAACTTAACTATTCCAGAACAAAACTCAAGAATACCTAATGAAATATAAAAATAACCAGTACCACACACGGTAAAATTTCAAATGTCTAACATCCGATCAAAAATCACCAGGCATAAAAAAGCAAGAAAACACAATCCTTTATGAGGAGAAAAATCAATCAAAACCAATCTAGAAATGATACATAGAATTAGTAGAAATAAACATTAATCTATTTATAACTATATCTCATATACTCAAGAAGCTACAGAAAAGACAAAGCATGAAAGCTATAGAAATGGGAGATATTAAAAAAAAACAATTTCTAGAATAAAACTGTAATGTCTGAAATGAAAAATATGCTGGACACAATTAAGAACAAATTAAACATTATTAAAAAAATTAATGAAGTTGGAGACACAAAGATAATCTAAAATTAGAAGACTGAAAAAACTGAAAAGAACACCAGTAAACATCTAGCAGCCTGATGTACATGTAACTGGACTTCCAAAAAGGGAAGTGGGGACACGAAAAATACACACACACACACACACACACACACACACACTTAAATATTCTTTATAGATATGTATTTTTTAAAACAATGCACAAATTTTTTCTGAATTTGTTAGAAACTATAAACCCACAGACATAAGAAGCTCAACAAACTCCAAGCAAAACAAACATGAAGAAACATATATAATTTCATTTAGAAAGGGTTCTCACTCACATATTCTGTAAACAAATCAAAACAAAGTCAGAAATGACTTAGACTAAGTCTAAATTTTAGTTTAACTGTGTATAGTTTCAAATGACAATTTAATAGAGTACATTAAATATTAACTTGAGCAAAATACTTAACAGATGCATTTTATGATTTTAAAGTTAGCAAAATACAGCTTTAAAAACAATGTATATTTTGTTGCTCTCTTAGGAAAATAATTCACTAAAAGAAATTTATCTTATTATAGCAAATTATTTTTTAAAAAACTAATGCCTACTTCTTCCTTTTTTGTTAATTTTCTTTCCCTTTAATTTATATAGGTCATTCAGAACAGAATTAGGACACTGAAAAAACTTTTAAAGAAGCTGAGAGGTGGAACTGAAAACAGAAGCAGAGTTGAGGTTTGGAATGAAGCTAGTCCTCCAAAAAAAAAAAAAAAGAAAGAAAGAAAAAAAAAACCTGGCAACCACTATTTTGAAACACCATTACTTTCAAAATATACATATGTATTTTTAAACATAAAGCTGCACTCAAAGTGGAAACAAGCTAAAGTGTCTGTTTTTAGCACCTCCGCTAACTATTCAGGACTCAAAAAAATCTAAGTATTTTTTGGAAAAAAAAATCATTCAAATAAAAAACATTAAAGTGGAAAACAAGGGGTGCCTGGCTGGCTCAGCCAGTACAGCAGGAGACTCTCAATCTCAGGGTCATGAGTTCAAGCCTCACACCTTGGGCATGAAACCCACTTTAAAATAAATAAAATAAAGTGGAAAATTAAAGTAATGTATTTTCCTATTTTGTAAAAACACCTTTTTTTAAGAGCTCAGAATACAATTTCAAAATTTTCTGTCTAAGAACAAGAGAAGGGAATAAATTCTGAGTATCTACTGTAATGGCTACCCTTCCTGTCATGTGTGTTCCCTAAAACAGAAGTAAATTTAATTATTCTACCATTTTGCTTAGGGAATAGGGAGATATTGCAAAGATAAAAACATAGTTTCGGGTGAGAGCTGCCAAAAATATATTTACTATCCCTGGAGATAATTAATGTCTACACTCCTTTTTCCTTTCTTAAAGAAAAAAATATATACACACACTTAAATAATATATATATATACTTCTTTGGGTGCCTATACAAATAAAACACCTTAAGAAAGCATATAGTAGTGTAATACTTCCCTATGGAATCAACACATACATGAAAATCAGCACACAGACTACAAATACCTCTGAGCACACAGACTGAAAAGTTATCACTGGAACATTTATGAATTTGACTTCGACCTCTTTTAAATAAAAAATCTAATAAGAAACATAATTTCCTACAAAATACAAAAATGATACTTTATGTTATGCATCTATTCACAGACTTATTCCTTAGTAACAATTATTTATTAATAATGCACTTAATTCCCACATATATAAAAAAGTAAGACTGCCTTAAAATTCAAAGTTCCAAACTTTGATTCTATTCAAATTCTTAATCAGATTCTATTCAAAAGACAGAAGGCTAAATATACATTATTTTGAGCACAACTACAACATTCAGAGTTTGTACTTAGAAAACCTACCCTGATGTTCTTAGAATGCATGTATGCTACATTACCTATAATGATAAAAATATTCCACTGATATAGCTACCAATGATTTTGATATCAATTCCCACCCTAAAAACACTTTTTTACTTAATACAAACCCAGTATCACAAACATAAAAGACAAAGATTTTCCTACTAAATCGTTATTTAGTTGTCATCGAGATGTCAGTTACTAGCATTTCACAAATGCCCTAAAAATACCTTAAAATGATCTCCCAGATATTCATATTAATTCATGTAATAATCTCATCGGATTTGAGTTACTGTACCCACTTAAATTACTTGCTACAGCAACAGTTCTCACCAATCAGGAGAGTTATTCGAAATTCTCTCTTCTGAAATCTGTTATTACTTCACCAGTTTCAAAATTTGAGCCTCTTATTTTTAGACACAGAGGTTAATATGAAACACTTCTGCATCAAATACACATAACCTCACAGCAGAGGCTTTATTCTCCCTTAGGAAACTATTCTCATATTCTCTCTCTTTTCACCAAATTATCAGAGGACAATGTGGCTTCGATTTCAGCACTGAAGACAATAAGTAACAATATACGGTTTGCAGAATAAAAATTAAAGTTTCACAATTTTAACAGGTATAATTATTAGGTTACGACAAATGGGCTGGTGGGCACGTAAGACTATCACCCCTTTCAAAGTCTAATTCTTAAACCACCTGAATTGTTTTGGCCAAATGAGGAGCTTCAAACATAAAGTCTCTAAGTTTTCAGTATGTCCTTTTTTAAAGAAAAGAAGTTACCTAGAAAAGAAGAAAAAAAAAAAAAAAACTTACATTTGGAGCATGACCTGGTTCAGGAATACCCCATCCACCAAAGCCACATATTCATCCAGGTTGGTCCCATTTCCTGCAGCCAGAGGTCCAAACGTTTTAACCTAGAACAGAACGATCATAAGGACACGAACGCCCATCTCCATCTCTGCAGCCACAAATAATGCAGCAAAATACACAATAAATAACACCCTACTTACCCAAGTGACTAAGGGGCTGGTCATGAACTGCTCCAGAAGGGGAGTAAAAATCTCGTTCTCCATTTTACAGATAATGTATTTGAAAAAGGGAACTACCACAAAAATACGCCTAGGGAATGGATCACTAAACGTTGAAGAAGTGAGTAAAAATCAATTAAAGTCCATTTTGGCACAGGAAGAAAATCCCATCGTGGAGGGGAGAAAAAGTCTCCCTCCTCAAAAAACACCCCAGAGGGGAATGAGCCGAAAACCCGAAAGCGGCTTCGACAGCAGCCACGAGCGGCAGCTTGCGCTGGAAATGTCTGTACCGGGCGAGGAGGGGCAGAGAAAAGGCATCTGGAGGAGGAGGAAGGGAAAGGGGGCTGGAGCAGCAAGACAAAAAGCCCGTCAAGGTTGCCCAGCTCCTGGAGGAGCCAGACCAGCGGAGCTGCCCGCAATGAATTAATCCCAACGTGGGCTAAATGAAATACCACGTTAGATACCACGTTAGGGGTTCCGAGCGGCAGCCAGGCTCGACCTTAGCGTTCCGCTCAACACGTTCCACCCACCAGTGGGCATGGAGCCGCTTCGACCCGCGGAGCCTCCCCTGCCCGCAGCCCCTCACCAACGACAGGCAGGGCTCGCCCCTTCCCCCCGAGCAGACACCATCCCTCCGTCGCCCTCAAGCCTCGCCTCCAGCCCCCTTCCCCTCCCGGGGGGTGGGGGCTTGAATGTGTGTCCCTAACCCCCCAGTTTCCTGAGCCCTGCAGCCTTTTCAGCGCGCCTCTGGGAAGCCCTGGCACAAAATCACCACCGCGCTCCAGCCTCCTCCTCCGCCCTCTCTGGAGGAGCCGGAGTAACGGCCTCAGAACCGCAGTGCCGCATCACACCCCGCTTTTCGCCGCCCAACCAGAGCCACGAGCCC
The DNA here is from genome assembly GCF_010015895.1 of Lontra canadensis. Lineage (NCBI taxonomy): Eukaryota > Metazoa > Chordata > Mammalia > Carnivora > Mustelidae > Lontra > Lontra canadensis. Next base: position 1,175,080 of record NW_022631055.1, on the reverse strand, counting down.
TCTGTCAAAGGGAGCGCGCTTCTCCTTCCGCGCCGATATCCTTCCGCCGACTCTCCGCCCCTCCCGCGCCGCTGCCTCTGGATTGTGGGAGAAGAAAACCGCTGCATGAGCGCGCTCCCGAGCGCGCGCGCCCCGAGGGCCGGCCCCGCCGCCGCCCAGATTTTGGCGGCGGGCGCGGGCGCGGAAGCGCGCTCGCTGCAGCTGCTGCGGTGACCCGCGCCTCGCTCGAGCCCAGGACTGTTGCCAGGGCGTGGGGGGCGGGGATGGGGAAGGCAGAGGAAGGGGTCTGTCTGCTCGGTCGCTCATGCCTAATTATGGTTTATGTCCTCCCCGAGTGCCTTCTTTGATGTGTGAAGGAGAGGGAACGAAATCCTTCTCTTTTAAACATGAGGGATGCAGACAGCCTTTTTCGGACAGTTTGATTTGATCTCTTAAGCGTGCTTTCGCCCGCAAAACGAAGTAGGCAAACTCAATGCAGCAGATAGCAAAAGAGGGACTTGAGCTGCAAACTTGGTTTTGTTTTGTTTTGTTTTTTCTTTTTTCCTCTTCTCCTTTAAAAAATCCAGGCCACTAAAGCATGAATGCTCCTCAAAGTTGCAAGTGAATGTAGTAGGATTTTAAATAACCCAAGCTGTCTTTCAACATGTTGGTATTCCCTGACTAGAGCAAACGTGATTCAGACATTGTTGTTTGATTATTTGGCTATTGAAAAAAAAAAAAAATCCAAACAAAATCAAGAGCTACTAAAAGGAAACATTTGGAAGTCATCCAAGATGGGTGACAAACAGATTACATATTTGTCATAAATCGCTAGGCTATGCACAACTGGAATCATCAAAGTAATTTTAACTTGGGGGAACTTAGTTCCCCCAGCAAAATTAAATGTTACTCCTCGTTTTGAAGAAACATAAAAACCTTTTCCCAGGGACAAAATGGGTATGTAAAACAATTTTTATTTTTAGAAAATAAATAGAGTATTACAGTTTTGCAGTGTGTGCTTTTTACATTTACATAAACCTCTACTTTGAGCATTTATATATTTTAAAGTAGCAGTAAAAACGTTTTATAACACTAAATTAAGAAACAGCAAAATTTCTTAATTAGGTAATTGAGAGCCTGGGCTCTAGAGCCTTCCTGCCTGCTTCAGATCCTGGCTCTGATACTTACAGCTGTGGGGGCATAGGCAAGCTAGTGAACCTCTGTGTTCGTGTATAAAACAGGGCTAATAATAGAGTTAAATTAGATGGCAACCTACAGTAAGTGCTCCATAAACGTTCTTAATGTTGTTTTCATCATTATTCCCCCCAAATGAAGAATCTTTAGGAAAAATCTTGAAATGTACCTTCTCCTACTTTAGTTAGAGGAGAAAGGATCTTGCTGTAGAGACCAGAGAAATGCCCTTCCAAAATCATCTTAATTAAAATTAGGATGCATTCATGTGGCATTTTGCAAGGTGTGTAGAGAGTAGAACCTTGCATTGCCTGGGTCAGTATATAGATTTGGGTCGTCCTGTGGCAAGCAATCTTTTCCCTCTACTCTTGATGAGTCTTTCTTAATCACAATCCTTTATTCAGAAATGCAGACCAAGAGAGAGCTGACACCCAAGAAGAAAGCATGGCTTTCAGAGCAGCCTATGCCTGACATGCCCACTTTTCTTTGTAATCCCTAGGAAGCTCAGCCAAACAACATGGAAGTGTTCATGCATATACTGGGGTTTATCTTCAGATAGACCCATCTGCTTCATACATAGATGAAAAACTCATAAAGTATTAATACTAGGTACCATAAGCTAGGGACATTTTGGACAGTGATGACCAAAGAGTTAGCACATTAAGATAGATGTATTCAGTTTACATGTAGTAGCTAGCCCTCACAAATCCGTATTCCCCTCTACAGCCAAATGGCCCCAGATGCTTCCTGGTCTATCTTTAGCTTTTACACACATACACACACACACACACACACACACACACACACTCAACAAAGAAACATGAGGAGTTAATTGTAAAAACAGGAACCTTTAGACCAGACCGAGGTCTGGAGTAACTTATTTGAAAACCTACCAATTCACAATTCCCTAGTTTAATAGCAGCCTTAGAAATGCTTTATAATATCTCAAGAGTATAATCAGGAAACTTCCTTGTCTAGCAAAAAACGGATTGTACATTATACACAATTTAATGGTCTTCAAATTGCAACATCCTATAAGATTAAATCCAAAAGTTTCCTCTATCTTCCTTTCATTTAGGAAGACATTGCTCAAGATTTCTTCCAGGTGTTTGTTGTTTTTTTTTTTTTTAACTTGGTAGTCATTTATTTACCCTGAATTCATCTTTTCTTTGAATATTAAATCCAACAGGAAAGGACTTTGGAAAAATCATACCTATCTGACTAGGTTCCAAGTTATTTGTTCTGCTCTCTTCTGGTCAGAAGTTAAATGTTTGGAATAGACCATGATCCCATTTAGAACTCACTAGAGAAAGATCCTCTCCTGCGTATTATAACTGAGGACTCCCCTGCAGGTTACACATACGTAATAATACCTGTATACCAAAAGCACCCATGTTTACCTCCATCTTGATCTTCTATAGTAAGTGATAGACTCACCCCCAAACACACATTGGGTGACACATATTTACAGAGCCATCACATCCATTAGCTAGTATAATAAAATAACACAAATACAACAGCCAAATAGCACCATTGTTTATAATAGCCAAAAAATGGAAACAACCTCTATGTCCATCAACTGATAAATGAATAAAAGAAATGTATTGTACTGATACAATAGAATATTCGGGCAATAAAAAAGAATAAAGTGTGATACATGCTGCAACACAGATGAATCCTAAAAACATTATGCTAACTTTAAAGAAACCGGTTACAAGTTACCACATACTGTATGATTGCATTAATATGAAATGTCCAGAAGAGACCAATCTGTATAGACAGAAAGTAGATTAGTGGTTGCCTAGATCTGGGGCAGTTGGGAGAAAATGAGGTTAGTGGCTTCGGGAGGCATGGTTTCTTTTTGAGAAAATGAAAATATTCTAAAGTTGTGATAGATGCACAGTTCTGTGAATATACTAAAAATCAGTTAACTGGATACTTTACATGGCTGAATTGTGAATTCTCAAAGAAGGTGTTTGTGCTTATTTTTTGTTGGCACCATTACTTCATGAATATTTAGGAAGAAATGCCATCAAGAAATCCAATCTCTCATATACTTTTTAACAGGGTCTCTAAGTCCTCTTGAGCCAATGAATAAGATTTTAAACTCACCTAAGATCATAGAAGGCAAATGTCTTAATTATCTAACATAGTTTTAAGAAAAATGTCATCTATTGAGAGGGAGAGAATTGAGTCTGGTTTAACTTCTTTGAGCATCAGCTGAGCATTAGTTTCCTTAACTGTAAAATGGGCATACTGGTTTTTTTTCTTACTGGTCATCTGCTTAGATGGTAGACTTGCTCTGTCCCACATGAAAGCTGCACAGAGAGAAGGAAACTTGGAAAGAGATGACCGGACCGAGAGAGGGGTCCTCCTCTCAGCCCATTTTAAGTGGTTCTCAAATGCCCTACTGCTGTATGGTGATCAAGTGAACCACTACTAGTTCACCATTAAATTCCATGCTACCACACCTATCTGAAATGTTTTTTTCTGCTTCCTTACAGGGTCAACTCCCATTCGTCCTTCAGGATTCAAGTGCCCCTCTCCGTGAAGCATTCCTCTCCCTTGGGTTGAGCTGACCACTTCCTCTTTTGTGCCTTGCATAGTATCTAACCTCCCTTTATTGCTGTAACTTGCTCTGAAGGGCATGTATTTGCTGACATGCTCTTCTGAGTAAATGGGGAACTCTTGGAGACTGACATTTTTAAATTCATCCTTGTGCCCCTGGCATTTAGGACAGCGCCTTGCTATTATGGGCACTTTCAGTCAATATGTCAAAGAGTGTTCTTTCAACCATGGTGACCGGTTTAAATTCCTAACAATTGGCAAGAGCTCACAGCAGAGCAACTTCTGAGAAAGACTATTCTAATTAACTTAATGACCTAGAGGAGGCATAAGCAGGCGATTACTGCTTGCCAATGAATTTGAAGAACTAAAAAGACATTGAGATCATAAAACAAATGGCTTTCAGGACAGGTTTTTCCCAAGTCTATATAATTTTTTTTTCTGAGAAAAGCTCAGGAGAATACATAAGCCTCATGTATTCTTTTATTTCTCAGCAGCGTAATGGTATTTATCCTTTTCAGGACCCAAACTGTGTTTCAATTGTTATCATTTTGATGCAAATCTTCTAGAAAGGTGTCATTGTCTAAGCCTTATTGGACAGCATATTCTGAACAGAAATTCACCTTTTATTAAAGAAATATATCCTCACAATCAACCTAAATGACTGTGGTGTGCTTTTAACATAATTATGCATTCACAGGCCCTTAAGAAGTACATGAATGTTTGACCTACATCCACAGGCCCAAGACAACTGTGTTTTGAGTTTTTAATTTTACATTGAATAGCTCCTGGTTTTTGTTGTTGACAGTATCTCTATCGATAGTCCCCGTTTTAATTTGCTGCTTCTCGTTTTCTATATGCAGGGAATTCACCGATTTTTAAAACAGTCTAAAAGCATTAATAATTTTTGAGTGAGAACCTGTGGGCTCTGTTATGAGTAAAGTCCATGAATTTGTGGTATGCCTAAAAGTGTCTCTTGGTATAATGTTTCTTCTTTCTTTCTTTCAGTTTCTTGGTCTTCGGTGAGGTGATGCTATCCTATTTCTTTAACTAGTTTGCTGTGATAGGACATGAAATAATCTTGTAAGTTAATGATCACTTACCAGGTATTTCCAGGGTATGACTGTCTTATCATGTGATCAGTTCCTTGTGTTTGCATGGTTCCTCCTTTAATTCCTTGATCCCATGCAATAGGAGGTGACTCATTCCCACTTCCAATGTTACTGATGGAAAGCTACTAAGCAAACGGAAACCTGATAGAGGAGAAAATAACAAGTATAGAAAAGGAAAAATATTATAAAATGGACCTTTAAAAGGTGAGAAAAAACACTCTCTTATTCTGACTGCAAGCCTACACCCAACCTCTACTGTCCACCCCTTTACATCCTAGAGACAAGCATCAGCAATACCTGGTTAAAGCAGAACCTAGCCTATGTCAGAATAAATGATAAATCATTAATAACATAGAAACCATCAAGTAGGTTTCTACATAAAGCACTGGTGCTTTTAAGCTACTGAAAATATATGTGGGTTAAAACAAGTTATTCTAATCCTAGAAAAAATGTAGATCTGCTTTCATACCAAAAAATACAAAATAAAAATGGTAACTATTACAAATAAGGAAATACGAAGATGTTTTATTCCATTTTATTGAATGACAGTAAGAAGATATATAAAAATGCATTTACTGATATATGAGATTTGTATTTGCTGCTCTTCTATTGAAAGTTAAAATTCACATGAAACTTAAAAAATGGTTTAATGTAAAGGTTTTTATTTCCTAGTTTTTAATTAATATGTGTCAGTTGAATGTTTCCAGATATTAGCTTGAGAAGAGTTCTCAGATTCAATTTTATTTTGTGAAATTTGTAATTTAAATATCTTTAGGTTCTTAAACTAAAACAGCAATATAAAATATTCAGTTACATGGAGCTAAACATCTCATATTTTTAAAATTACCTTACTTTCTCATTATGAAAATAATAAATTTCATTGCCATATCTGGAAAGATCAACAACATAAAAAAAATCAAACCATAATTGTACCACGCACAGATTAATATATCGATGCATTTATTTCACATTATTTTCTAAAACTGTACTACTCTCACAACACCATTAGAAATATATAACAGTGATCAAAATTTGAATATGCCTCTCAACTTAATATAATCAATAAATGAAATCCAAATGCATTTTTATATTTACTTTTTTAAATGGACATAATTTTTAAAAAATATTTTATTTATTTGTTTGACAGATTACAAGTAGGCAGAGAAGCAGGCAGAGAGAGAGGAAGCAGGCTCCCTGCTGAGCAAAGAGCCCAATGTGGGGCTCAATTCCTGGACCCTAAGACCATGACCTGAGTCGAAGGTAGAGGATTAACCCACTGAGCCACCCAGGCACACCTTAAATGGACATAATTTTTTATTTAAATTTTATTTTATTTTTAGGAAAACTCTATGCCCAATATGAGACTTGAACTCATGACCTTGAGATTAAGAGTCACATGTTCTACCAACTGAGCCAGCCAGGTGCTCCCCAAATGGATTTTCAATAACAGGATTCATTATATGTTAGACGTGTAGAACTTCCAGTTTACCAATTTTTCAAACATCAAACCTCAAATTCCCACAACCATGTCTAAACTTGGCTCCTACATCTTACAAAAGAATAAAAATGTATTCTCTGAGTTTAAATAAAACTAAGGTTAAGAGCTCTATATTTGTCAGTGCATTCTCACCTTATTTATTAATCAATATTTATTGACCTACCATATGTGCAAGATAGCATATTGAACACACAAGACACAAAGAATATCATAACTAAATGAGGCCAAATGAAATAAAATGGCAAATGCATCATTCAATCAATTAGTTCAGAGAGGGCAAACTTTTTCTGTAAAAGGCCAGGTAGTAAATATTTTTAGGTTTCAGGTCTCTGATGCAACTGCCCCCAGAGGGTCTCTGTTGCAACCAATCACGTCTGCCATGCTGGCATAAAGCGGCCACAGGCTATGCATAAAGAAATAGGTGTTGCTGTGTTGTGGAAAAGCTTTATTTGCAAAAAGAGATAATGGGTCAGCTTTGGCCCCTAAGCCATTGCTTGCCTACCTCTCAACTAGTATTTATTATATTTACACTGGATGCTAAGCAAAACAAAAATCAGGACTGAATTCTTTTCCAGTCAGTTAATTAACTTTATAAATAATTAAATTAACCATCCAACTGTATTGTATAATTATGTTCTGGGAGTGCAGAAGAGTTGGTCTTCAAGTTGCTTGGAAACGGAATTCCACCATTCCGGTGTATCAGATATAGTTCAAATTGCTTTCAATCTCTCGTGTTACCACGGAAAACCTTTCCCCAGATATAAAGTTATTTTGGGGGGATTCTTTTGAGTCGCAGCAGGAAACAGGGGGCATTCTGGAAGCGCTTAAGTAAACAGAATGTTGTGAAGGGACAATTTAGATGAGGGGAGTTAAGTGAACCAACGGAGGGTGGTTCCCGCAGGGAATAGCAATAGTGGGGATCCCCTTCAGTCCTCCGCCAGAAGGGGCAAGGGGAGGAAACTGTCACCAGAGTTCTGGAAGACCATAGTTTTGTTAGAGGAGCCACTGGATGGGAGCTAGGTCCATAGAGAATGGGGTGACGGCCATCATCATGGGGCAGAAGAAAAAATTGGGAAAGAATATCCCAATCTCTATATTCCTCTCACATATATTACCAGCCAGCGCTCCCCACTGCTGAATGCCATGAGAAGCAGAGAGCAAGAGAACCCAGATGATGCAGTCCACAGAGGTCAGCCTCCTGGCACAGAGAAAGACAGAGAGACTGGAACTCAAGGCCCCAAAATGGAGCTATTTAGCATAGAGCTGCATGTGAAAAGTGTGGATAACACCTAGAACCATTTATATAGATTCTCTGATAGCCATACAAGAGGGCAATTCTTTTCAGATTAACAGAAGCTTAACTATTTGGTGGAATGCTGTGATGAAACAGAGGGAGCTGATAAGCATGTTAAAAATAAAATGCCTGGGTGGCTCAGTGGGTTAACCCTCTGCCTTCGGCTCAGGTCATGATCTAAGGGTCCTGGGATCGAGCCCCACATTGGGCTGTCTGCTCAGCAGGGAGCCTGCTTCCTCCTCTCTCTCTGCCTGCTTCTCTGCCTATTTGTGATCTCTGTCTGTCAAATAAGTAAATAAAATCTTTTTAAAAAATAAAAAAATAAAATGCCATAAAATTTGGGGCTTATACTCCCACATACATGACCTGTTATTGCAAGGTATAAACCAAATCTTTTTTTTTTTTTTTTTTTTTTTACTGATAGATCTATAGTATCAGTGCCCTGCAGTGTCTTGTCCATAGTATGTGCTCTATAGTAGTCAAATGAATAAATTTGTGAAAATAACCAATTTTTCCTAACTTTCATTTAAATGACTTGATTTGTACATAGCAGGAAATTTAATTTATTAAAAATATTATTTTAAAAGATTAGGTTAGGTTAACATGACTATGGGGTACTTGTGATTCTCTTCTCTCCGTCCTCTACTCACAGCAAAAACAGGAAGCGCTACATACAAACCAACCTTCACTAAAACCCATTCATCAACCTTTGTTTAGAATGTATTCCTATTTGAAATCCTCAGTCATCATTTTGTTTCATAAAAGTAAAATGGACAACAAATCAGAATTAGGTTCTTTACTTATATTTGATAAAGTTCAATTAGCCTCTTCCAAAATCACTGTGAAATCAACACAGTAGACAGTCATGGTACTGGATGCAATAATGTTAGTAGGTAATATCAGCTCCATCTTCTATATCTCACAAGACATGAATCATGTGAAAACTTTGAGTCTAAATTAGGAAGAGATTGTTTGCGTGTTAATGTCACCTTTCATAATTGCATGCATACATTCTGTGGAAATTTACTAGCATAAGTCTAACAAAAGGTTTCCAAGTCCTGCAATGGGCATATTTTGATCCCAGAAGGCTTTAGATCTCACCTCTCTTCTTTTTAGTTTAAGGTATGGCAATAGTGTATCAATTATATTATAGCTACAAACGAGTTTCAAGTTCTGGTAATTCTGAGTCATTTACCCAGCTATCTCTGTCTCCTTTATTTTCTCTCTCTTTCTTTTTTTTTACTGTGGTCCTCTCTAACTCATACTTGAATTGTTTTTAACAAGGGTCATAAGAACAATGGCCATATTTTTCCTGTAGCACAATGTGAAAGCACTTTTCTTTTACTCATTTTGCAAGGGTATATCGAATTACATGGAATTGGCAAAAAGCAACAAGATTTTGTGTGGAGCAAATCCTGCCAAACTGATTTCTTTTCTTTCCTTTTCTTTAACCAACTGCAGAACCTGACAGATGGTATAGTAATGATTACCTCTACAAAACATCATCTGTGTCTACTTACCGGTATATATATCATGTGTTTTTAAACATAGTGTGGTGCTCAAGTCTGAGGTGGAATCATGAAAGGAATGCTTCCTCTCCCCTCACTGCACTCTTGAATGCTGATCTCAGCATAAAGGCGTAAATGAGACTGGAATTAGTTACCGAGTGTGCCGAGTACACACAGACTGTACATCATCCTTGTCTCCAAAGAAGCTGGAAAGTGGAATTCCACCTGGCCTAGAAATCAAGTGACCTGGTGCTACCAGGATTTCTCCATACTGTACATAACACTCCTGTACTTTTGTACAAAAGGACTCCCTCCTGTCAAGTACTATAAAAAAGAAAAAAAAAAAATCTGAGCACTAAGAAAAGGTGAAGAAATTAAAATTCACCAAAAAGTTCCTGTATATTTCAAAAATAACCCTTGAGTAAGGCCTGATGCTTCCTGAACATGTGAGAAGCACCAGCCACATGCCGCAATGCCAGGCTAAAATTTTATCCAGTGTGATTTGTCCGATATGAGAACTTCCTGCTTAGTTCCTTTTCTTTTGTCCATTCAGTGAATATGCATTTTGAGTATTTATTATGCCCCAGGCACTAGGGATACAAAGATGAATAAGATGTTTCCTTATAACACATGAACCTTCTGAGACTTTATAGTCAGCTACTCTAGAACAGTGCTATGCGTGGTATGTGCCATTCGAAAGAGAAACAGGGTTCGGTTTTTTTTTTTTTAAGATTTTATTTATTTATTTGACAGACAGAAATCACAAGTAGGCAGAGAGGCAGGCAGAGAAAGAGAGAGAGAAGGAAGCAGGCTCCCTGCTGAGCAGAGAGCCCGACGCGGGGCTCGATCCCAGAACCTTGGGATCATGACCTGAGCCGAAGGCAGAGGCTTTAACCCACCCACTGAGCCACCCAGGCGCCCCCAGGGTTCGGTTTTAATGGAAAGTCAAGAAGGGCTTTCATGGAGAGATGATTTTCAGCCAGGCCTTGAATGAAAAGTAGACGTTTAATGGGGAGAGGAGGATCAGGGAATTTTAGGTGGGAGAACGACAGAAGCAATGCATTTAACTACAGAGGAGCACAGCATGTCTGGGGAGTCATGAATAGCTTCATGTGGCTAAAAAACATACTTTCCCAGGGGTGAAGAATTGTGGGAAATGACAGTTGAAGTCATTGTAAGAAAGCAAAATATCAGACTAAAGAATTGGCCTTTATCCTATAGGTAAAAGGGTTCAACTGCTGCTTAAGAAAAAAAAAAGAAACAAACAAGGAAATGATATCAGACTTCTCCTTTAAGAGGAAAATTCTAGCAGCACTGTAGTGGGGGTGTTGGAAAGAGGTGAGACTGCAGATAGAGAAGCCAGACAGTTCTTCCTACTAAAGTTTTATAGATTCAATTTATGTTGCTTTTGTTTGTTGCAAATTTAATATTGACTTTCTTGAACTTTGGTGACAGACAGGAGATCATGAACTCGACCGCCAATCCACCAATTTGTTCATGTTGCCCTCTATTGGCAGAAAGGAAAGGAAGTTACAGTTGAGGGCATTATTTTATATTTTATTAGCTGACAGTACTTCAGTTTCTATTGCAACTATGTGCCAGTAACTGTGCTGAGAGTAGAAGATTAAAAAAAAAAAAAAGAATCTCAGGAAATTCATAATGTAAGAATAAAAATAAAATTAAATTATTGTTATATGTCTTAACATATTTAATCTTGTTATATGTCTTAACATCTTGTTATATGTCTTAACATATTCAATAATAAACACGTTAACAAAAACTATAACGTATTTATGTAAGTTAACTTGTGAGAATATGTCTTCACTGCAGGAAAATCAGATACTACAGATAATAAGATAGGAGAAAGAAAGGAAAAATATTGGGAAAAAAATCCACTCACAATCTCAACTACATAGATGCTTCCAAATTGTCACACAGACACACATACGCACAAGCACATGCACGAGATCATACCAGAGATAATATATGTTTTTTCCCACTTAATAAGATACCAGGGCTATATTTACAGGTTAATAAAAAAGCTTTTAGAATGTAATTTAGATAAGATTGAAACCAATTAAAATTTTTTCCAGCTTTCTTCAGATATCATTGACATATAACATATGTAAATGTAAGGTGTACAAAGATGTAATGATTTGATACACGTACCACAGTACGATTGATATACCTCCACCCCCCACATAATTACCATTCTTATCTGTGTGGCGATAACATTTAAGATCTACTTTCTTGGGTACCTGGTGGCTCAGTTGGTTAGGCAACTGCCTTCGGCCCAGATCATGATCCTGGAGTCCCATATGGGGTTCCCTGCTCAGCAGGGAGTCTGCTTCTCCCTCTGACCCTCTATCCTCTTACTCTCTTTCAAATAAATAAAATCTTTTTAAAAGTCTACTTTCTTAAATCTTACAAGTATATGATAAAATGTTGTTAATTACAGTCATTGTTCTGTATATTAGATCTCCAGAGCTTATGCATCTTATAGCTGTAAACTGGTACCCCTTGACCAACATTGCTCCATTTCCCCCACTCCCCAGTCATTGGCAACCACCATTCTATTCTCTATTTCCAAGAGATTTTTAGATTTTACATGTAAGTAAGAACATATAGTATTTGTCTTTGCCTGACTTATTTTTTAAAAGATTTTATTTATTTATTTGACAGACAGAGATCACAAGTAGGCAGAGAGGCAGGCACAGACAGAAAGAGAGGGAAGCAGGCTCCCTGCTGAGCAGAGAGCCCAATGTGGGGCTTGATTCCAGGACCCTGGGATCATGACCTGAGCCAAAGTCAAGAGCCTGTGGCCCAACTGACTGTGCCACCCAGGCTTCCCTTATTTTCAATTTTTTGAGGAAACTCCACACTGTTTTCTATAGTGCCTGTACCAGTTTATATTCCTACCATTAGTACGTAAGTGTTCCAATTCCTCCACTGCCTTGCCAACATCTGTTACCTCTTGTCTTTTTGATAATAGCTTAACAGGTTATAACATATATGATGTATCACCCAACAGGTGATACATCATTGTGGTAGTGACTTGTATATCCCTGGTGATTCGTGGTGTTGAATACCTGTTCATTTACCTGTTGGACATTTGTATGTCTTCTTTGGAAAAATTTGTTTGGTCCTCTGCCAATATTTTAATCAGATTTTTTTTTTTTGCTACTAAGTTGTATGAGTTTCTTTTATATTTCAGATATTAACTCCTTTTCTGATATATGGTTTGCAAATACTTCCCCCCATTCTGTAAGTTTTCTTTGCATTTTGCTGAGAGTTTCTTTTGCTATTCAGAAACTTTTTAGTCTGTGTAAGTTCCACTTTATTTTTGCTTTTGTTGCTTGCACTTTTGGTGTCATAGCCTAAAAGACATTGCTAAAGTCAAGGAACTTTTCCCTTGTTTTCTTTCTCTAGTTTTATAGTTTCAGGTGTTACATTTAAGTCTTTAAGCTACTTCAAGTTAATTTTTGTGAGTGGTATAAGAGAGAGGTCCAATTTCATTTCTTTCATGTGAATATCCAGTTTTCCTAAAGTCATTTTTTGAAGAAACTATCTTTCCCCATTGAGCTTTCTTGGTTCCTTTGTTAAATAATAGTTGAGCACATATGTGTGTATTTATTTCTGGGCTCTGCCCTGTGTTTCCTTGGTTTATGTGTCTGTTCTTATGCCAGTTACCATGCTGTTTTGATTACTGTAGCTTTGTGATAAACTTTGAAATTAGATACTGTGATTCTCCAGCTTTGTTCTTTTTTCTTAAGGTTGCTTTGGCTATTTGGAGTCTTCTGTGGTTTGATATGAATTTTAAGATTATTTTTTCTATTTCTGTGAAAAATGCCAGTGGAATTATAGGGATTACACTGAATCTATAGATCACTTTGGGTGGTATAGACATTCTAACAAGAATAGTTCTTTTTTTTTAAGATGTTATTTTAAAATAATCTCCACACTCAACGTGGGGCTCAAATCTACAACCCTGAGATAAAGGGTCCCATGTTCTACAAACTGAGTGAGCCAGGCACCCCAACAGTAATTCTTCTAATCCATGAACATCAGATGTCTTTCCATTTATTTGTTTTCTTCAATTTCTTTCATTAATATCTTAGTTTGGATCTTTCCCCTGATCTTTCACCTCTTGGTTAAATTTACCCCTAAATATTTTATTGTCTTGATGGCATTGTAAATGGTATTGTTTTCTTAACTTCTGTTTCAGATCATCTTTGTTAGTTTGTAAAAATGTAACAATTTTTGTATGTTGATTTAGTATAATGCAACTTCACTGAATTTGCTTATTAGTTCTAAGATGGTTTTGATGGAGTATTTAGGATTTCCTGTATAAAAGATTATGTCATCTCCAAATAGAGACAGTTTTACCTCTTCCTTTCTGTTTTGAATGCCTTTTATCTCTTTTTCTTATCTAATTGCTCTGGCTAAGACTTTCAGTACTGTGATGAATAAAAGTAGATGGGGGCAGCCTTGTCTTGCTCCTGATCTTAGAGCTTTTAACCTTTCACCATTGAGTATAAAGTTAGCTCTGGCTTCATATATAGCTTTTATTATGTTCAGTCGTGTTCTTTCTAAATTTGTTGAGAGTTTTTTTTTTTTTCATGAAAAGATGTTGGATTTTAGGAAATGCATTTGCTACACAGTTTTTTAAGATTTTATTTTTTTAGGTAATCTCTACACCCAACATAGGGCTTGACCCACAACCCCAAGATCAAAAGTTGCATGCTCCACTGAACGACAAACCTTGGTGCCCCAAGATCATATTTTTTTAGATCTTTCATTCTATTAGTGTGGTGACTCACATTTATTGGTTTCCATATGTTAAACCATCCTTGCATCCCAGTGAGAAATCCCACTTGATCATGGTCTATGATCCTTCTAATTTTTAAAAAAAATTGTTATTGTGGTAAAATGTGAATAACATAAAAGTTAACCATTTTAAACTGTATAGATCAGGGGCATTAAGCACATTCACATTGTTGTGCAAACATCACTACTTCTCATATCTAGAATTTTTTCATCATTCCAAACTGAAACTTTGTACCCATTATATAATAACTCTCCATTCTCTTCCCCTGATCCCCAGCTATGGGTAACCATTCTACTTTCTGTCTCTATGTCGTTGAGTAATCTATGTACCTCATATAAATAGAATCATAAAGTATCTGTCTTTTTGTTCTGGTGTATTTCACTTAACATAATGCCTTCAAGATTTATTCATGTTGTAGCATGTACCAGAATTACATATCAGGGGTATGAAAGCCCAGCTCTCTTGTCTCAATCTGGGAAAAACTCTAAGGTGTAACTAACATCCCAGAGTTCCCCTGTGGAATAGTCTGAAACTACCCTCAGTGGGACTTTGCCTGAAGTCATACCTTTGCATGGCTTTTTCCCCTTCCTTATCCTGCTTCTCATATTCCCGTAATCTTTGCTCCAGGGAGGACTTTCTTAATTAAATCATCTGCACTAGAATCCTCATCTCAGGATTTCCTTCTGGGGAAGGAAGGTGTCAAGATACAACTTGTACCTCAAATATTTTTTAAAAGTCCTTTAAAAAAAAAAAAGGAAAAAGGCAAAAGACTTGAACAGATAGTAATAAAAGAGCATATCCAGATAGTCAATAAACATATGCAAAGGTACCCCACTTTGTTAATCATCAGGGAAGTGTGCACTGAAATCACTGTGGTATACTAACCCACTACCCACACCCACCTGAAAAGCTCAAATGAACTCACCAAGGATTGGTCAGGATGTGGAGCAAACAGGGCTCTCATATTGCTGGTGGGAGTGTAAACTGATATTTCAGAAAACTTTTAGCTTCATAGACTAAAGCCAAATGTGCATATTCTGTAATACAGTAATTCCATTCCTAAGTACATATCCATCAGATATGTGTGACTATGCGTCCCAAAGGCATGTGCTGGAATGTTCATGACAGCACTATTTGTAATAGCTTCTAACTGGGAACTACCCAAATACCCATCAACAGTTAAATGGATAAATTAGAGGCACCTGGGTAGCTCAGTCAGCGTCTGACTATGATTTCAGCTCAGTTATGATCTCATGGATCTTGAGATTGAGCCCGCTGTTGGGCTCTGTACTCAGTAGGGAATCTGCTTGAAGATTCTGTGTCTCTTCCCACCCCACCCCCACTCTCTCTTTCTAAAATAAATAAATCTTAAAAAAACAAACAGGGAAATAGCACACTATACAGCAATGAGAATGAATGATGAGAATAATATAGATGATTCTCACAATCTAATGTTGAATGAAAGAAGTGAGACACAAATGAGTGCATATTGTAAAATTCCATTGATACTAAGAACAAAAGTAGATAAAAGTAATCTTTAGTCTTAGAAGTAGATAGTAGTTAGTTACCATAGATAGTGGGGCAGTAACAGGAAGGAAGCACGAGGCAGGCTTTTGAGGCACTAATAATGTTTCATTTCTTGACCTGGTTACAGGTTACCCTTGTATTTTAAAAACTGTATATAATTTAAAAGTAACTCCTCTTAGAATAATTGAATAAACTATTGTACAGCAGCCCAAAAGCATATTACACAGCTATAAAAGAGAATGAGGAAGATCTCTATGAACTGGTATGGACTGATTTCAGGATAAAAATTTTAAGTGCAGGGGCACCTGGGTGGTTCAGTGGGTTAAAGCCTCTGCCCTCGGCTCAGGTCATGATCCCAAGGTCCTGGGCTCTCTGCTCAGCGGGGAGCCTGCTTCCTCCCCTCTCTGCCTGCCTCTCTGCCTACTTGTGATCTCTGTCAAATAAATAAATAAAATCTTAAAAAAAATTTTAGTGCAAAAAGCAAACTACAAAAGGGTATTTACGTTCATGTAAGAAAAACAGGAAAAGAAAATACATCTCTATCTGCTTATTTGTGGAAGAAGGAGAAAGAGGAGGAGGAGGAGGAGGGACAGAAAAGAAAAAGAAAGGAGGGGGAATGGAAGTGAAGGGAAGGGAGAGGGGAGGAAGAATAAACCAGAAACCAGTGAGGTTGGTTGCCTACAGGGAGTGGATGAGAGCAAAGTGGAAAAGAAGTAAGAAGAGTAGGAACAGGGTAAAAGGACTGAGAGGGTACTGAGAATTTTGTAGGTAAACTTCCTTGGATAGTGCTGACTTTTAGAACCATGTTAATGTTTCACATTTGCAAAAAATAAGTTATCTAATTCAACCAGGATTTGAGAGGCACCAAAATGGAATACAGATAGTAGCAAATGAGCCCAACTATATTACAAAAGAGTAACCTAATCGCACTGAAGGACAGACAAAAACTCATCCAGGTAACTTTGGACATCAATATTTTGACTACATATTCTAAGGAGGTGTTTGACAAATTAAGGCCTACAGACTACATCCAGTCCACTGGCTACTTTTGCAAATTAAATTTTATTAGACTCATCTACGCTTATTCATTTATATGTTGCATATAGCTGTTTTTGCAGTACAATGGTAGGGTTAAGTAGCTGCAACAGAGATGGTAGGATACCCAAAACTGAAAATACTTCCTATATGGCCCTTTAGAGAAAAAGTTTGCACACCCCTGCACTAGGGCTAAAAAGAAAATAGAGCTATGCATGAATATCGTACTATAGTTAATAATTTTGTTCTTCAGAAGGGAATGGGTTAGAAATTCTGAAACTACTTTATGTCTATCATGGGATAAAGCCAATAAGTAAATATATTGTGAATACTGACAGCAAGATTTTATATAGTAATGACGTCAAGTGATTCTGATTCAAGCTATGATTTTATTTATTTATTTGTTTGTTTGTTTATTTATTTATTTAGAGAGAGTGAGAGAGTGACCACGAGAGGAGGGAGGGTCACAGTAAGAAGCAGGCTCAATTCTGGGACTCCAGGATCCTGACCTGAGCTAAAGGCAGACACTTAACCGACTGAGCTACCCAGGTGTCCTTAATCTATTATTTTAATGGAAGTTTTAAGAGAATTTCTTTTTCTCTTACCTTTTACCACAGAAAATTTCAAACATAGAGAAATTAGTGTAATAAACCCATGATGCAGTTCAATAGTTATCATTCTCTTTTTGATCTTGTATTATCTATTTACCTCCTGCCCCTGTTTTTTCCTCTTTTGGCTCGTGTATTTTAAAGCAAATCTTACTTTTTGCCTTGCTGCCTCCAAGAGAACAGGATGGGCCACCAGCATCTCTATTGGAGCGATTGAGGACATTTAGCAGGAGTTCTCGTTCCTGCCGGGTCTGCTCAAACCACCCTGGTCTGATCCGGAAATACTGCCTCAGTATGCGTCGCCAGCGTTTCCGTCATTACTCGAAGGATATTGGCCTCATTAAGTTGGATTAAGTGGACTTCTTTCAATGGGTCATCCAAGATACCTACATTAACTGCAGATATCCAAGATATCTACCAAGATACCTACCTTAATGGCAACTCCTTGTACATAAAATAAGAATACTCTAAAAAAAAAAAAAAAAGAGCAAATCTTAGATGCATCCTTTCAAATACTTCCAGTATGCAGCTCTAACTTATAAGGACCTTTTTCATGGGAACTTTTCAAATCTTTAAAAATGATGTTTAAATGTATCTGAATGATTAATTAATAAAAGTTTTTTTAAACTTTTTTTTTGTTTGTTTTGGACAGACAGAGATTAAAAGTAGGCAGAGAGAGAGGAGGAAGCATGCTCCCTGCAGAGCAGAGAGCCCGATGTGGGCCTTGATCCAGGACCCTAGGATCATGACCTGAGCTGAAGGCAGAGGCTTTAACCCACTGAGCCACCCAGGTGCCCTAATCAATAAAATTTTTAAAAGGAAAAAAATATGGGGGAACTTGACCCTCCGGATAATGAAATTTTTTTTTGTCTTTTTGTTTTTTTTTAAGAAGTTGGGGAAGGGCAGAGGGAGACGGAGATACAGAATTCTAAGCAGGTTCCATACCCTGTGCAGAGGCCCAGGTGGGACTCAAACTCACAACCTTGAGATCATGACCTGAGCCAAAATCAAGAGTCTGATGCCTAACTAAGCCATTCATGTATCTTAAAATGTATTATATTTTAAAGCTACAGTAATTAAGACTGTATTTGGCCAGAAATGGAAGGATAGGGGTTAGGGAAGAAACAATTTCATATGCTGTTAATAGGTGTAAATCGGTACAATTTTTCTGAAATGCATTTTGGCCATATGAATTAAAAGCCTTTAAAATGTATACCCTTTTATGCTAAGTGAAATAAGTTGGTCAGAGAAAAACAAAAACTATATGATTTCACTCATGTGTGGAATTTAAGAAAAAAAAATAACAAGTGAACAAAGAAAAAGAGACAGACTCTTAACTATAGAGAACAAACTAAGAGTTGCCAGAGGCGTGGTTGGTGGGGGGATGGGTAGAATAAGTGAAGGGGATTAAGAGTACATTTATCATAATGAGCACTGAGTAACACATAGAATTGTTGAATCACTATATTGTACACCTGAAACTAACACTACATGTTAACGCCACTGGAATTAAATTTTTTAAGTGACTATAAGTATACAGCTTTTTATTATATGCAAATTACTCTTACATGATTTGAGAAAGAAAGAGAAAATTAATGTGGAGAAAGTAATAATTATTGAACCTAGGCTTCATTTATACTACTCATGTAATTTTTCTGTCAATTTGACAATTTTTGATACACAAAGCTTTGTTTTTGTTTTGTTTTGCTTTGTTTTAAAGATTTTATTTATTTATTTGATAGAGAGATCACAAGCAGGCAGAGAGGCAGACAGAGAGAGAGGAGGAAGCAGGCTCCCTGCTGAGCAGAGAGCCCGATGCGGGGCTCGATTCCAGGACTCCGAGATCATGACCTGAGCCGAAGGCAGCGGCTTAACCCACTGAGCCACCCAGGCGCCCCAAAGCTTTGTTTTTTAAAGTGTATCTACTTGAGGGCCTGGGTGGCTCAGTCGGTTAAGCGTTTGCCTTCAGCTCAGGTCATGATCCCAGGTTCCTGGGATAAAGTCCCGCATCAGGCTCCTTGTTCAGCAGAGAGCCTGCGACTCCCTGCGCTTGTACTCTCCCTCTCTCTCCCCATGCTGTGTCAAATAAGTGAATAAAATCTTTAGTAAAAAAATAATAAAGTGCATCTACTTGACCTGCAATTTAGCATTTTTTTCAGAGAACTAAAGATCCATACGAAGATAAACGTACAATGAAGAACATGGAAGTATTTTTTTTAAAGATTTTATTTATTTATTTGACAAAGAGAGAGGGGGAGGGAATATAAGCAGGGCTAGTGGGAGAGGGAGAAGCAGGCTTCCTGCTCAGTGGGAAGCCTGATGTGGGGCTCAATCCCAGGACCCTAGGATCATGACCTGAGCCAAAGGCAGATGCTTAATAACTGAGCCACCCAGGTGCCCCTGGAAGGATGTTCACAGCTATGTTGTACATAATAGTGAAGAACTAAAAACAACCAAAAGATTTAAAAGAAGAGGACCGTGAATCATTGGGATACAGGTATATAATTAAGTACTGTGCAACCATTTGAAATCCTCTTGTAGAATATCAATATTGCCATGCAAAATTTGCATAAAATATTGTGGTTTTTATTAGAATGCTTTGTTTGCAAGGGACAGAAAATGATCTGAGCTGCCGGGCCAGTTATCCTCTATCTCTCTGCTTCCCGCCCATCCCTCCTTAGTGTGCTTTGTGCTGTTGGGGCTGGGATCTTCATTTCTTCCTGGTTCCTCCTCCAAGTTTTCAAGTTTTAACAGTCCCAACCATGTTCCTCTGTTTCCTCCAACCCTAATGGTGGTATCTGCTTCCTGCAGTGGCTACCTCTGTGATGCCTTGTTTCCTTTTTATCTTTTCATTTCATCGATACTTAGTTAACAACTTTTTATAAAAAATAATTTCTGTAAACACAGCTAGTGAGATGTCAGCCTCTTGGCAGCTTCTTGGAGCCAAGAAGGAGAATGTAATCTAATGATTCAATGTGTCTTCCAGAATCTGAGGGCAGAAGTACCTCAGAAGGATCATGGGGTATTAACATGGTTAGTAACCAGGAACCCAGGATATGCCTTCTCATTTCCTGTCTTGGCTTCTCTGTTGAATTGTCATTTCTCTGCCTAGCAACTGTCTCTGCTGCTCAATTCGCGCATCAGGTTACCACTATACTCCAGCTTTGAAGTTATAAATTTTACTTCACTCAAGACAGTGGATCAGTCCGAAAAAGAATGTTATGGTCCCAAGTTCAAATTCCTGGTAGAAACATCGGATGGAGCAGGTTTGGGTCTGATTTCTATGCATGATGTGATCATCTGTGATCAGAGAATAAAGTCATACAAGTAGAGATATGGTTGTGTGGGGCCCATCTTCAAGGAGAAGGAAGTTAAACTAGGTCATTGTGAGTCGAGCCAACATCCAAAAAGAATTGAATACATTTGTTGAGTGGAAACAAAACAGAGCCATGTATAATACAATCCCGGTTCTGTAAAATAGAACCAAGCTAACTTTATATAAAATGTCTGTTACTAATACGTATCTTAGAAGATCTGGAAAGGTTTTGGTGAACAGGAAAAAATTTTTTGTCTGTTTTTTAACTTTTCATTATGAAACTACTTCAGCCTTACAAGAGTTGCAGAAACAGTACAAGGAATTTCTGTATACCCTTAACTCAACTTCCCCAAATGCTAAATGTTGCATAATCACATTCTAATGATCAAAACTGAGAAAATAACACAATTAAATGCCACTAATTAATCTATAGACCATATTCAGCTTTTGTCAACTGTCCACTAATGTCTTCCTTTACTTGGACCAGGAGGCAACAACTCAGGATCACACAATACATTCGGTTTCCATGTCTCCTCAGTCTCTTTGATCTGGGATAGTTTCTCAACTTTCATTTGTCTGTCGTGACCTTGACACTTGTTCTCTTTGCCATCAGTAAGTATTTTCTGGGGAGATACTTTGACATTATGTAAAAATCCCATTTCTCTACACTCTAGCCCACTACTCTTGGCATCCATTAATGATTCTTGGCGGAAACAATGTTTACTATGTGTCTGGCAAATGGTGATTTCTTATTTCTATCACTTCTTCAACATTTCTTGAGATTCTACTTTAATGAAGGGATTTCTCTACTCCACCGATTGTTTTTATTC
Source organism: Lontra canadensis (assembly GCF_010015895.1). Lineage (NCBI taxonomy): Eukaryota > Metazoa > Chordata > Mammalia > Carnivora > Mustelidae > Lontra > Lontra canadensis. The sequence continues at coordinate 1,153,789 of NW_022631055.1, read as the reverse complement.
AGTTTTTTTATAAGATGAACTTATGGACATCATTTTTATTCCATGGGTTATAATATGTTATCATTTTTTTTTGCATGAATTGTCCCAGATTTAGCCATTGGGACCCCCTCCATATTGGTTCCTATGTTCTTTCAACATGCCCTCATCATTTTTGACCACCTATTTTTTGGCATTACAAGATTGTTCCAGGCTCCTCTTGTTCTCTTTCTGTTTCAGCCCTGGAACCAGCCATTTCTCTAAGGAGCTTTGGTTTCTCTTTATTTTTTGGAAAAGTGTATTTATCGAAAAAAATCTGTGCACCAAGTACGTTTGTTGGTACTGAAGTACCAGTGCTTTTAGGCCCTCTCAGCAGACAGAGCTAGGAAATATATGTATACACACATATATTAATATCTTTATCTACCTATCTATATAGGCACACACCTCTATTTATCCAAAACCATTTTTAAACCAGTTTTATTGAGGTATAATTGGCAAAATTATATATATTTAAGTGTACAACATAATTTGATATATGTATAGATTGTCAAATGATTATCATAATTAAGTCAATAAAACATACATTATTTCACATAAGTATCTTTTTTTGTCTATGTGGTGAGAAGGCTTAAGATCTATAGACTTGGCAAATTTCAAGTATATGATACAGTAATATTAATTTATTAATTATAGCCACCATGTTGTATGTTAGATCCCCAGAACTTATGCAAATAAAGTAAAATTGTTCTTCTTGCCATCTTCATTGTGTCTATTCTCAGGTTTTTTGTTCCAGTGATGTGCCAGAACTCCTCCAGTGGACTGCCAGACACTCACAAAGTCTCATCTGTGAATGATTGTCAAAACTGATTCTGTGGTGGGACAAAAGCAGAAAACTCCTATTTCACTGTCTTGCTCCTGATACTTTTTATTCCCACCCAACATAATAGGGGTCATTCCAGCCTTCCTTCTTTTCTTATCTGTAATTCCTTCTGATGCTGCAAATACTAATAAAAGAATTAAAACTTATTCAGGACCTACTTTCTATCAGAACTGTGCCAAGAGCTTTACATCCAGATCTCACTTAATTGCTGTGATAAACCTAGGGCAGGTAATATTTTTAGCTGCATTGTATAGAGAAGAGAGTGAGATATCAAGAGGTTAAGTAATACTGCCACTTATTGGTAAAGCCAAGATTGGGACCCATGGAGTCTGACTCCAGAATTCATGTGCTTGACCATTATTAATAAAACCTGAAGAAGCTAGGACAGTATAAACCAATCTCACCCATGCATAGAGATATGATAGTTTAACCAGAGGGATTAAACAATTACATATAAAATTTCAAGTACTAACACTAGAAGAAAACATAAGCAAACACTTATTCAATCTCAGGATGAGAGAGAACTCTGGGACCTTATAAATGTCCACTCCCTAGCTGCATCAGTTTCTTCAGGATATACCAACTCTTTCAGCAGTAACCAGGCTAAAAAAGAAATGTAAAAACATAAAAACATAAAACTGTATGTACTTTTTGTCAAAGATCATTCTTGGCTCGTCTGCCTCCCTCCCTGTTTGAACTCTCTTTGCATTTGCCTGCTCTGTCAGACAGATCAGCTTTGAACCTGAGATTCCTCTTCTGCTTGTTCTGATTTTGGCATCCTGACCCTAGACTATTGGTCTTGGCACTACTGACCCAGTAACTCCATAGGAAACTGACCTGGTAATTACCCTCTTGGCTCCATTTATCACAGCCGCATGCCCGCTTCCAACCCAGGAACTCAGGCCTCTACGATACCCCTCAGCCCCCCATCTGTCCAAGGCAGGAGTTCTTGCCAAAATACACATGCAAACAAACAAGAAAAGATGAATAGATTTGACTAAACAATGGCATGTAAGACTTCTAGTGTTCAAGACAACTTAAAATTCTATGATTCTATATACAAATAAGTCTATACACGTTTGCAATAACTGATTTTTAAGTTGCTAACATTTCTCTGTACTTAGTCTTTTCCTAATACTACCCATTTTTTTTAAACAAATTTGGATTTTGAAAAATTTCAAACCTACAGGAAACTTGACAGTACAATGAACACCCACATACCTTTTACTTATATTCAGAGATCAAGAATTGAATTTTCCAGGGAGTGGGGGTGATGGAGTAACCAGGTGACGGGTATTAAGGAGGGCACGTGTCGTGATGAGCACTGGGTGTTATATGCAACTAATGAATCATTGAACACTATGTTGAAAACTAATGCTGTTACTATATGCTGGCTAATTGAACATACTAATAAAAAAAGAAATAAAAAATAAAAAATTAAAGAACTGAATTTTCCCATCAGGTCTAAATATTTATTGTTTCTACCTCCCCCCCAAAATCATGTGCCTTTTGAATTTTGTTGCATGCCATAGGTTTCAGGGGTCCATTGACCGATCATTCCATGTTTGGCGATTCATTAGAAGGACTTATAAGACTAAATATCAGGTTACACTCATGGCTAAGGTTTACCACAGCAAAAGGTACAAAGCACAAGTAACAGGAAAGAGATAATGTATTTGGCAGAAGCCGGAGAGATCAGATACAGGCTTTCAAGTCCTTCCCTGTTTAGGGCCACATAGGATGTGCTTTCTCTCTAGCAGAGGACATGTGCAAAATGTCTTCATTCAGGGGAGTCAGTTCAAGCATCAGGGTCTGAGGTTTTTAATGAAGGTCTGGTCACAGAGGCACATTCTGGTACATGGCCATACAGAAACTCAGGACCCTATCAATAAAATCAGTGCACACCAGCAATCTTGGCATTTGTGCAAAGCAGTTCTGACACGCTGGTAAATCACAGGCCACTGTTCTAGGTGTATATGACAAAATAACTAAAATTCAACATCAACTTCCAAAGACCATACACCCAGGGGTTGGTGATGGTCGGTTATGGGTCTAGGTGAGGAGAAGGTTGACAGACCTAGTGTATTAACTCCTCAAATCACACCTGTGCTCATGTTGTTCCTCCCATTTGAATTGCCTTTCCCAGATGCCTGGCTCAAGTCCCACATTCTCTGCAGCACCTGCGCAAGGCCCTTCTTGGAGCAGGTATTTTGTAAACATGTGCTCAGGGAAGGAAACGAATGAAACCTGCCCAGATCTATTCAATCCAGTGATCTCTTCCTCTCCCCTGACTTTTCCATTTATTTTATAATTAATCATATAATGCCCAGAGATAGCTCTTCTACTCCCCTCTGATACTGTCATTAAGTTTTTCAAGTTCCTCTGTTCTCTTTGACCATTTTGTTAAATGCTGATCATGTCTTAGGCCCTTTATATATATTCTGCTGCTCCTAGAACAGAGTATTGGTTGTAACATACACTTAAGCATTTGTTGATACTGATTGATTCTGGTTCACAGGATCTTTCCACAATTTAATTTTTAATTAATATATGAATAGTAAGGAGTGAATGGGCTAGGGTTGGCTACAATACATACTGAAATGATTTTGCCCTGATACTAGGAAATTCAAGTCTTCCAGTCTTGTGAAAAAAGAGTTAAAAATAAAAATGGATTTTTAAAGAATATGTTACAGAGAATAGATGCTTGAGGAGCATTAACTTTTAGAGACGGCATTGTCTCTATATGGCATTGGTTAAAGATCACAGAGCTTAGAACTCCAGAAGTAAAAGCAACCTGAGAAGTTCTTGCAGATGACTTACAAAAAGGGAGGATGAAAATGAGACATTTCATTCCATCTAATGTGTGTGTGTGGGGGGGCAGTTTAGGAGAAAGAAGTCATTGTAACACGGTTGGTCTAAGCTGCGAGCAGCAACAGGAGACAAGGGAGACCCACGCATCACATGTTTCTACATCGTCAAGTTCTAGTACTTGGACAGAAGCACAGGCCACCAGGAGAGTGGTCATCACTAATCAGGATGGTGCTCCCCCAGATTTAGGGTGCACCAGAAGCATGCAGAAGCCTTGTAAAACACAGATTGCTGGCCCGGCTCCCAGAATTTTTGATTCAGTGGGTCTAGAGTAGGGCCAAATCATTTGCATTTTAAACAAGCTTTGGGTGCTGCTGCAGGACTCTGTACTACACTTTGAGTATCCAGGTGCTGTAGAATCCATGCACACAGAACAGTGTGCATTTTCAGTATCCTAAGTGCAATTCTCAGCAACCAACTAGCTCCTAAGTAGCAGAAGTTAGACGTTATCACTTGTCACTTGGTTAGTATTTTGGTCATATCCACCTACATGAGGTCACTGTCTTTCGTATACAAATAGGAATGCTTTTTTGCTGCAGTGGTACTGCTCTTCAGAATCTACTTTCTTTCTTTCTTTTTTTTTTTTTTTTTAAGATTTTATTTATTTATTTGACAGACAGAGAGTACAAGCAGGCAGAGAGGGAGGCAGAGAGAGAGGAAGGGAAGCAGTCTCCCCGCTGAGCAGAGAGTCCAATGCGGGACTCGATCCCAGAACCCTGAGATCATGACCTGAGCCGAAGGCAGTGGCTTAACTCACTGAGCCAGGTGCCCCCAGAATCTACTTTCTAATAGGATTTCATGCCAGAAAATTGCGAAGAATGACATCAAAGTGTTTCTGTTAACACTTAAAATGGCCAAATTTGGTCAAATTTTAATCAATACTGCTATTAATTAGTCATCATAATATAAAGGTCAGATGTCTCATCACAATTTGTTGTTTGAATAGTGTTCTTGCAATTTATTTTCTTTGTTCTTCTTTGAAGCTTCCCAGGAATGGAGAAAAGTGGAAAAATAATGGTGTCCACATTGCATGTGGTCAGTTTTTGACCTGGCACATGATACCCGACAGACACGAAGTGGAGTGAGCTATTACCAGCAATCTGTTCATTCTACCCTCCAGTAGGCACAGCAAACAGGATGTGTTCCAACTAGGCCGTAGGTCTCCTTGAGAGCTAAATACTACATATGGCATTTGTTGAATCATTTTATTGTCCACAAAACAGAGAGATATTTATCAGGAGCATAATTCACCAGGAAAACCCAGGAGCTTTGAATCTATAGATGAGGATTACATGTGCAAAGAGGCCATCTTAACCAGTCCCCAATTCAATGAATTTCAGTGTTTCAAGGACATGTATTTTGGTTATGATGTTTGCTGCTATAGTATATTGGTATTTTTTCCCTCCAGATCAATGTTAGCCCACTCTGCTTATAATTACCTTCAGACTTCCATTGTAATGGTATCGTGGGGGGTGCAGGGGAGGAAATTCCAGAAAGTTCTCAGGCCAGCTGTTCTGCATGGTCTCTGCTAGCGAAAAACAGGAGGTGGATCAAAGTTTATGTGCTACAAAATCTCAAGACATAAAAGCTTTGATTCTTCTTGTTCTTCCTAATATCCAATTTAACACACGCAAGCCAAGGAAAGCGGGGAAAGAATAGGGAAGGTGGGGGAGGTTGCAGCAGGGAGAGTTTTACCCAGTTAGGCTCCACCCCTTCTTTTGATAACAGTCCTCTCTCACCCAGGAAGCCAAGGGCAAGTGACCTAAAGTACCTCAACCTCCTGCCAGAGGGATTATTCATGGGTTATGATTCAGAGCAGGTGACACAAAATGAGATAATCCATATCTTTCCTCATCAGGTACTCAAGATCAAGCCCCGAGTTCGTTCCTTGCTCACCAGGGAGTCTGTCTGAGATTTCTTCCTTCTGCCCCTCACCCCCTAACTCTCGCAGGTGTGTGCGCGCTCTCTCTCACATAAATAAATCAATCTTAAAAAAATTAAAATAGAGGGCTCCCCTGACTCTGGGGTTATGGAGCTAGAAGGAAGTGAAGCTAAAGGGGCTGGCATGCCTTATAAAAAGTCATATCAGTAATAGAGGAGAATGAAGCCAAAACATAGAGAAATAGACCTGTGAGGAAGAAACACAATGCAGAGGGAGAGAGAAAGAGAATGAGAAGAGATTTCAATATCCTTTGAGTCCCTGGGTCCAGAGTGCCTCTGGTTGGATTTTTCCCTATTCTCACCAAGACCACAATCAGCTAACGTCTCTTCTGCGTAAATTAATTTGAGTAGGATTTCTGCTCCTTGACTAATAGTAAGGCATATTGCATTTTCTCCATTTCTGAGTCATGGTAACTATTTTTAAAATCAATCTCACTTCCACCCCAGGAGGAAAAAAAATACTGTGAGAAATAAAATTAGATTTAAACATTATTAGTTAAATGTGTCTGATATTTTGTCTGGAATTTGCCTAAAAATACACTAGTTTGATGTATAGGTGTTCATGCTACATCCCAGAGGCAATGATTGAACATTTGTAACAGGCTGGACAGGAGTCCAGGCCCCAGGCAGAGGTGATCAGTTAGCAGGTCCAGGGACCTTAATCACTAGTCCATCCCTCAAAGGAGGCAGGCGCAGTACTTTACGTATTGCTATCCCAACATGCACCAAGAGATAGCAGGTATTTTTTTTTTTAGTATGAAGTATAACTACAGGCATGACCATACTAGCAGGCGTTTAACTATACTATCCAGGTACACGTCCACTTTGCATAAATGGAGGGTAAGCACCTGGCAGTTCAGATGGCCAACAGCCGTTGAGCACCTGGAGCCTCTAGTGCTAACTTGTTTCCTTCCGTGTCACCCTTCTTAACACGGAATTCTTCTCCTTGAGCTGATTGTAAGGTTGGCTCATCCTGTCAGCCTACAGTGTGTTGGCCTCCAAGTGAATCTTCCAGGGAAGCTATCTTGTTGGATTGCCAAGAACAAGAAGTACGGACTTCATTGAGTTTAGAGGGACTGTGTGTGCGACCACCCTCTTCAGTCTGTTGGCTAATACATGTTGGTATCTGGAAAATTTAGGTCTGAGACTAGGTTATGTCATAAGAGAACATAGAAATTATTTTGTAGGACAGGAAGCATTATCCTAAGGAGGGTCCTTATCCACCTTCGGTATCTGGAATCTACTGTTATTTTTTCCAGAAGAAACTGACAATTCCTGAACGTACAAATTGGCTTAGATCAGATCTCACTGGTGAGAGAAGTTGCTCCATTCTCCCTGATGACTTAGAGTCTCAAACCATCTCTGGGATTTTATCCAGTTTGGTTTCTTAATATCTGCTTCTAGTTTCACGCTTCTGTGATCTCTTTTTGCTGCTCTAATCCAGTTTAGTTTCTGGGTATTAGTTTTTATGTTTGCTTGCTGTCCACCTCTGATTTTGCACTTAGATTAACTCACACGTTCAAATGCTGCGCAGATCCACCCCACTCCCCCTCTAGCCCCAGACCTGTTTCATCTTAGACAGAAAGAGTTTATTTCTATTTTGAATGCGGAAAACCTCTATCACTGTACATATCACTAACAATAATCTGTCCATAATTAGAGTATCCTGCATTTTTACCTAAAAGCAGAATTCATACAACTAAAAAAATTCTTCAATCTTTTTTTAAAGATTTATTTATTTTAGAGAGAGAGATCAAGCATAAGTGGGATGGAGAGGGGCAGAGGGGAGGGAGAGAGAGAGAATCTCAAGCAGACTCTCTGCTGAGCTCAGAGCCTGATTCAGGGTTCCATCTCACGACCCTGAGATCATGATCTGAGCCCAAATCAAGAGTGGGATGTTTAACTGACTGAGCCATCCAGGTACCCCCCCAAACGTCTTCAATCTTAAATACTATTTCACCATGTAATTTCTTGAGCTTCAGCTGTAAATATGTGTTCCTGATGCAGAGACCTTTTTCTTTGGCTGCAGACCAATTTGTTCATATAGCAGCATCTTCTGCCCATTTGTAGCCACTCCCTTGAAGAGACTGAAAAGAATAGAAAGGTTACTCCACTTCCATCAGGAAAACTACCTTTGGACTCTTCTCACCTATTAGAGAACATTTCCAACATCTTTGTATTGGCCTGAAGAAAAATACGCATGGACCCAACAAGCAGTTAAACTAGAGCTGCCCCCATGGAGATGGGGAGGAGGGTTTGATTTTGGCAGAGACCTGAGTCCCACAGATATACAATGTGCAGTTGGGGGGATGTCTGTATGGAGTTCCAGAAGGATGTTGGATATTAGATGCCATGGCTTGGGAGATCTGCCCACACCCAAGTTCCACATGGAGGAAGGCGAGCCACCTGCTCTCAAGGGATTGTTCCTGATTATGGAACACCTGAAGTGGAACCACACTAACCTTCCCTAAATATCCTAGACTTTCTAATTCTGCCCCTTTAGTTTCCAGCATTACCCCAGGATTGTGGCAATATTTATTGTACAACTGTATCATGGAACAAATTCACACATATCATGAGTAAATGCACAATTAAACAGATCTAGATAAAATCATTTATAAGATATTTATGCCAACAATGACTTCTTCTTTTTCCCCCAACAATGGCTTTTTGAGGATATCTTCTTTAAACACTATGTATTATGGAAGGTTGCAACCACATGAAGTAGATCGATACTTTGGCTACATCAGAAATTTCTATGCAGCAGGTTTGGTTCTAGCTAATGGAGATATTGACTGCCCTAAGTCCTTGGAGCAGCTGGTCAGAACCCCTGGCTGCTTATCTTCAGCTGTAAGGAGTTTCTTCTTCTTGTCCCAGTATGCTATATGAATACTATATTATCATTTCTATGTGTGCCACTTTGTTGAGAAGCATTTGTTCATATGATCCTATAATGGTTTAGTGCTAGGGGCAATGATGTTCTTTAGCTGCATCTCCTACCGACCAAATAATTTTAAACAGTTGCTACCTGAGTTCAAGAAATACATTATCAGATGGAAGGGCAGAGCCAGAATAAAAGCAAGATTCATCCCAGGAGTTATCTAAGTTCCCATGGCATTAGATACTCAGTAAGGTTTCTGGAGAGCATTTCTATCCAGATATAAAGGTGTCAAATGGGATTTCAGGAAACAGTTTTTCCCCTTAGTTCTATAACCATAGAAAAGTAGAGATTAAAGGCTGAACAGAAGTAAAATTTCGGGGGCACCTGGGTGGCTCAGTGGGTTAAGCCTCTGCCTTCGGCACGGGTCATGATCTCAGGGTCCTGGGATCGAGCCCCGCGTCGGGCTCTCTGCTCAGCAGGGAGCCTGCTTCCCCCTCTCTCTCTGCCTGCCTCTCTGCCTGCTTGTGATCTCTGTCTGTCAAATGAATAAATAAAATCTTAAAAAAAAAAAAAAAGAAGTAAAATTTCGAAACTGAGTAGAAGTAAAATTTAGGAACTGAATCCAAACATCCTTTTCCCACATGGAGGTCAAACCTATCAGAGAGTCTCTAATTCACCCTGGAACTCTATCTGACATTCCTTCCTTCTTCCTTTCCTATTTTGTCATTCAATCGAAGTGTCCTGATTTAGGAGGGTTAGGCTTTCTGTACTCTCTGTCTCTCTATAATTAGAGAGGAAATAGTGCTAGAGAAGTAATTTTTCTATCCTGGCTGCACACTGAAAATTGTCTGGTGAATTTTTCCCCCAAAAATCTATTACTTGAGTCTTAGCCCAAATCCTTAGTTCCTAAACGTGGCCCCCACACCAGCATATTAGCATTACCTAGGAACTTGCTAAAAACGCAAATTATTGGACCCCACCTTAGTTGGACTGAATCAGAAATTTTGAGGTTGGTGCTAATTTATTACTTAGCAATAAATTTAACCAAGAAGAAGCAAAAATTACTGACTGAAAATTATAGAACACTGCTGAAAGAAGTTATGGAAGACTTAAATAAATGGAAAAGTATCTCATGCGTATGGATTAAAAGTCTTACTATTATGAGGATGACAGTACTTCTCAAAGTGATTCAATGCAATTCCTCCAAGACTTTTTGGACTTTTTGGAAGAAATAGCAAAGCCAATCCTCAAATTCATATTTGGTCTCAAGGAACTCCAAATAGCCAAAACAATCTTGAAAAAGAAGAATAAATCTAGGGGACTTTTCAATTTCAAAACTTACTACAATACCACAGTAATCAAAATATTGTGGTTTTTGCATAAGGAGAGGCATTTAAATCAATGAAAGAGAACTGATAGTCCAGAAATAAACACATATATCTACAGCCAATTGATTTCTCACAAAGGCGCCAAAACCTTTTGATGAGGGAGAGAACAGTCTCTTCAACAAATGAATCTGGGAGAACTGGATGGACACCAATGTGTGAAAAAAATGAAGTACACTTATACACAAAAATATATAAAAATGTATGGTTGAAGGACCTAAATATAAGAACTATAAAGCTACAAACGATAAAACTCTCAAAACAGGGGTGCCTGGGTAGTGCAATCAGTTAAGCATCCGACACTTGGTTTCAGCTCAGGTGGTGATCCTAGGGTTGGAGACTGAGCCCTGTGTTGGGCTCTGTGTTCAATGTGGAGTTGGCTTGAGATTCTTTCTCTCTCTCCCTCTGTCCCCCCTGCTCACACACTCTCTCTCTCTCTCTAAAATAAATTAAGAAATCTTTAAAAAAAAAAAACTCTCAGAAGAAAACATAAGAGAAATCTTCACACCTTTTTCTTAGTTAATTCAGGCCGCTATCACAAAATACCATAAACTGGATGGCTCATACACAGTACATCCTTATTTCTCATGGCTGTGGAGGCTGGGAAGTCCAAGATCAAGGTGTGGGCAGATTAAGTATTTAGTACTCATTTTAAACATGAGCAAAGAACTTGAATGAACTTTTCTCCAGAGAATATACACAAATAGACAACAAGCATATGAAAAGATGTTCAACATCATTAGTCATTAGGGAAAGACAAATTGAAACCTCAATGAAATACCACTCCATACTAAGGTTGCCATTTTTAAAAATTTTTATTTTTAAAATATTTTATTTATTTATTTGACAGAGAGCAAGAGAAAACACAAGCAGGGGGAGCAGCAGAGGGAGAGGGAGAAGCAGGCTCCCCATTCAGCAGGGAGCTCTATGCAGGGCTCAGTCCCAGGACCCTGGGGTCATAACCTGAGATGAGGGCAGATGCTTAACCAACTGAACCACCTAGTGCCCTGTATTTTTTTTTTTTTTTTTTTAATAGGGAAAAAGAGTTGAGGGACCTGGGTTGCTCAGTCAGTTAAGCAACTAACTCTAGATTTTAGCTCAGGTCATGATCTCATGGTTGTGAGACAAGTTCTGTGTTGGGCTCCATGCTCATCAGGGAATCTGCTTGAGTCTCCCTCTGCCCTTCCCACCCCTGTTCCCACACTCTTTCTCTCTCTCAAATAAATAAACAATCCTACAAAATCTTTTTTAAAAAAGGAAAATAAGTGTTGACAAGGATATGGAAAATTAGAACTCTTGTACATTCCCGGTAGAAATGTAAAACGGTATAGCCACTGTGGAAGACAGTTTTGCAATTCCTCAAAAAGTTACACATAAAATTACCATAAGCCGCAGAAATTCTGCTTCTAGGTATATATCCAAACGAATTGAAAACAGGTATTCAAACAAATACTTGTACATAAATTTTCATAGTAGCACTATTTACAATGGCCAAAGGACTTAACTGTCCACTGAATGATGACTGCATGTAGTATATCCATACAGTGGAATATAATTCAGCCATAAAAAGGAAAGAAGTACTGATACATATGACAATGTGGGTGAGCCTCAAAAATATTACACTAAGTGAATGAAGTCATAGACAAAAGGCCACATATTGTATGATTCCATTTATATGAAACATTCAGAATGGGTAAATCCATAGACACAGACTCCTGGTTGTCAGGGCTGGGTGGAGTAGAATATAGGGAGTGGGCACTAATAGACACAGGGGTTTTTTTGGTGGGCTGGATAATGAAAATGTCTTGGAACTAAATAGAGGTGATGGACACAACATTGTGAATATTGTGAACAATGTGAATATACTAAATATCACTGAATTGCACAATTAAAATGGTTAATAATTATACTTAATGGTGAAAAACAGAGCTTTTCCCTTAAGATCAGGAAAGATAAGAATGTCCACTCTCACCGCTTTTACTCAACAGAGTATCAGAAGTCCTAGCTACAGCAATCAGACAAGAGAAAGAAATAAAGTCATCTAAATTGTTAAGGAACAAGTAAAATCTTCATTATTTGCAGATGACATGATACTATATATAGAAAACCCTAAAGACTCCACCAAAAAACTACTAGAGCTGATATATGAATTCAGTAAGGTCACAGGATACAAAATCAATATACAGAAATCCATTGCATTTTCGTAAACTAATAATGAAGCAGTAGAAAGAGAAATTAAGAAAAATAATCCCATTTAAAAATGCACCTAAAATAATAAAATATCTAAGGATAAACTTAACCAAAGGGGTGAAAGACCTGTACTTTGGAAACTATCAAACATTGATGAAAGAAATTGAAGATGACATGAACAAATGAAAGATACATTCTATGCTCAAGGATTGGAAGAACCAATATTGTTAAAGATGTCCATATTCCCCAAAGCAATCCACAGATTTAATGTAATACCTATCAAAATAACAACAACATTTTTTGTAGATCTGGAACAAATAATTTAAAAACCTGTATGGAACCAGAGAAGACCCCAAATAGCAAAAGCAATCTTGAAAAAGAAAAATAAAACAGGAGGTATCTCCATGCCAGATTTCAAGATTTACTACAAAGCTGTAGTAATCAAAACAGCATGGTACTGGTACAAAAAATATATGCATAGATCCATGGAACAGATTAGAGGGCCTAGAAATAAACTCATGATTATATGGTCAGTTAATCTTCCACAAAGTAAGCAAAAATATGCAATGGGAGAAAGTCTCCTCAACAAATGGTGCTGGGGGAAAAACCTAATCTTCCAATTAAAAAATGGGGTAGAAGACATGAACGGACATTTTTTTTAAAGATTTTATTTAGTTGAGAGAGAGATAGCAAGAGTCCCAATGTGACAGAAACAGGCCTGGAAAAAGATTGGATTGGTGAAAAGATCCACTGGTGAAAAGATTATGGGGGTACCTGGGTGGCTCAGTGGCAGATTACACATCTGCCTTCAGCTCAGGTCAATGATCCCGGCGTCTTGAGGCCAAGTCCCTTATTGGCTCCCGTAGGGAGCCACAGGGCTTGATCCCAGGATCCCGGGACTGAGACGGTTGGGCACTGGGTAATGTGTGGAATTGTTGAGCCACTGTATTATACACTTGAAACTAATATAACACTGTGTATGTTAACTATAGTGGAATTAAAATAATAAATATGTTTAAAAATGGTTATTAATTTTGTTAGATGAATCTTATCTCAATTAAAAAAAAAAACCTTTCAGGCAAACAGATTATCAGGTAAGAGATGCAAAAGTGCATGGGAGGACACGCTGGACGCCATAAGGTGACTGGAGTTCCACAGTTGTTTGTGAGTATATGGGCTCCTCGTCTCTGGACATGTCCAGACAGAGGGTTATGCAAGGGGAGATGGCTCATACATATTCAAGTGGAAACACAAACAGGAACATTGTGTTTTGTAAAGTTCATGTGACAATATTTGCACTCTCAAGCTGCTGAAGCTTAAGCCACATGAGATGAATAAAGGCTGTGATGCTGTAAGAATCTTCAGATATTTCTAACTAAAGTTCCATAGCAATAAAAATGAAGAAGCAATTATGTCTTTTTTTTTTTAAGATTGTATTTATTTATTTATTTGACAGAGAGAGAGAAAGAGAGAGAGAGCAAGAGAGGGAACACAAGGGTGGGGAGTGGCAGAGGGAGAAGCAAGCTTCCTGCTAAGCATGGAACCTGATGTGGGGCTGGATCCCAGGACCCTAGAATCATAACTCGAGCTGAAAGCAGACACTTAACAACTCAGCCACCCAGGCGCCCCTATTGTCTTTCAAGGGAAAATCCAAACTAGTCCAAACTACATCAGAAGGCAACTTTCAGAATATTGGTTATACAGTTCGTTTCCTCTAATCCTGAAGGTTTCAGCAGTAGGGATCCCTAGTTGGTCTTGTTCGGGTACTTTCCCCTTGTGTTATGCTGCTCAAAATACCAAGTCCCTGATTGCACAACATTGCGAAAGTACTTGATGTCGCTGATTGTGCACCTAATAAAGGTTAAAATGGGAGGGCTCTTGAGTGGTGTGGTCGGTTGAATGTCCAACTCCTGGTTTCGGCTCAGGTGGTAATCTCAGGGTTGTGAGGTCAAGTCCTGTATCCGGGGCTCTTTCTCTCCCTCTGCCCCTCCCCCTACTCCCATGCTCTCTCTCTCTCTCTCAAATAAATAAACAAATCATTAAAAAATGTAAAAAATGGTTAAAATGACAAATTTTATGTTATATATACATAACCACAATAAACAAAAAATTAACAATAACTTAACAATAGTTAATACTGAAAATTTCAGTAAAGTAATTTTAGAGCAATGAAATATAGTTTTTAATCTTTTTAGGGGTTAAATGATACATGATATATATGGACTTAAATAAATCTGATCAAGTTAAGTAAAATTGATGCAACTGTGTTTGACTTTGGGAGTAAGAGAAAGAGACAGAGTTAGAAAAAGACAGGTGACCAGACCTTGACATTTCTTCTTTCCTCCTTCGAAGAAAACACTTTTTTTCAGGTGTTGTCAGTTTTAGCACTGGGCACTGAAAGGACCTTTAAATGTATCATTTCTAGCAAAAAACAATATTTTCATCAAACTAACCTATATTAGTCTAATGGCTTATATTAGTAATAGAGGGAAAAATATTCCTTAATGTTACATCTGTAAGATTGGATTCAAAAAACCATGGAGCCTGGAGGAAATGGAGAAGTGTATAGGTAAGTCAGAATAGCCATCTATTAATCATTGTTGAGAATGAGTTTGAGTTTATGGAGATTAACATGTTGTTCCTTTACTTTTGTGCACGTTTAAATTCTCTACAGTTAAGAATTTTTATTAAATTTAAAAATAAGAGTTTTAGAACAAAAAGTATAGTTGGTCTATTTTATGTCTCATGCTCACCCCTTGACTACGCAGGGAGGTGAAAAGGAAATTTAGGGGGAACCTAGGAGGCTCCTTTGGTTTATGTACCAGGTGAGCACTTGGGTTTACTGTCCGTCCGTGAGACACAAGGGAGAAGAGGTAATTTCTCCCTCTCCTTCTGCCTCTCACCCCCCCACTCTCTCTCTCTCAAATAAATAAATAAATCTTTAAAATAAAAAAAAAAAGAGTCACCATACTTTGCTGTTTGCTTGTCACCATTCCAGTTCACATACCCTGTCTTGGTATAATTAGTATTTATATCACTTTTCACTCTTAAAATTGTCACGGTTTGGAGATGCCTGGTTGGTTCACTGGATTAAGTGTCTGTCTTCGGGTCAGGTCATGATCCCAGGGTCTGGATGGAACCCCGCATTGGGCTCCTGTTCAGTGGGGAGCCTGCTACTCCCTCTTCCTCTGTCCCTCACCCCGCGACTGCCCCTGCTCTCTGCCTCTCAAATAAATAAATAAAATCTTTAAAACAACAACAACAACAACAACAACAAACACAAACCCAAAGATTACTGAGCCCCACACTGAGAGTTTCCAATTCACTATGTCTGGGGTGGGGTCCCAAGAACTTGCATTGTTAACAAGCTCCCAGGTGATGTTGCTGTTTTCGGTCCACACTCTACGAACCTCTGCTTTAGAGCATTGTGTCCAAATCTGACGTCTCAGCCTCACCTGTAGAACTATTAAAAAATACTGCAGGCCTGCAGATTCAGATACTCTGACCGTGGAATTTAAGAATCTGCATTTTTAATAGATTTCACAGGTATTATTTCTTAAGTGTTCCTGACACAATTTTTTGGATAGGCATTTGGGGACCTTAGTAAGATTCTGTGGGCACTGATTAACCGGAGTGGCAAAAGACAGAAGAGGCTAACATGTATTCCCAATATGACAGAAGCAGTCTTGAAAAGAGGGCCTTCTCACTGGTGAAAAGATTTTGGGGGCACCTGGGTGGCTCAGTGGCAGATTAAGCACCTGCCTTCAGCTCCAGTCATGATCCCAGGGTCCTGGGGCCCAGCCCCTTGTTCCTGCTCAGTGGCGAGCTTGCTTCTCCTCCCTTTGCCTCCCTCCTCCCCACTCGATTGTACTACATGCTCTCTCCCTCACTCTCTCAAATCAATAAAATAAAATCTTAAAAAAAAGTTATATAAGTGAAGATGAACATAACCCTACATAAGTATTCAGGAAGAACTGATCCTTGCTAGTAATTTATTAAAAATTTAAAACCAGATCTCAATGTCTACCTCTTAAATGAGCAAAACATTAAAATAGTAGATTAGAGGCATTATTATTAAAATAATGTAATAGATTAATCTGATTAGATTAAGGGCAAGATGCTGTTGGCATGGTACACTGATAAGCTCTTTTTGAAAAGTGATTTATTTATTTATTTATTTATTTTTTTAAAGATTTCATTTATTTATTTGACAGAGAGAGATCACAAGTAGACAGAGAGGCAGGCAGGCAGAGAGAGAGAAGCAGGCTCCCCGCTGAGCAGAGAGCCCGATGTGGGACTCGATCCCAGGACCCTGAGACCACGACCTGAGCCGAAGGCAGCGGCTTAACCCACTGAGCCACCCAGGCGCCCTTGAAAAGTGATTTAATAGGGCACCTGGGTGGCTCAGTTGGTTAAGCATCAGCTGTCAGCTCAGGTCTTGATCCCAAGGTCCTGGGATTGAGTCCTGCATCAGGCTCCTTGTTCCTCGGGGAGCCTGTTTCTCCCTCTGCTTCTCTCTCTTTCTCTCTCATGAATAAATAAAATCTTTGAAAACACAAGGAAAAAAAAGTAATTTAGCAATCTCCATCAAGAACCAGAAAATGTTTGATTTTTGTCATTTTTGATTCAGTTACCTTTGACTCAATAATCTCACTTCTGGAAATCAGTCCCAAAAAGTAGTTCACAATATATTTAAATACATTAAATTATAATATATTAAAATTATATAAAATATAATGTATTAAATTAATATAAATGAAATATATAAAAGATTGCAATAGTATAATGCTGGAAGCAATCAGAATCTCTAAAAATAGGACATGGGGAGAAGGAGAGGAGAAGTGAGTTGGGGGAAATTGGAGGAGGAGACAAACCATGAGACTGTGGACTCTGAGAAACAAACTGAGGGTTTTGGAGGGGATGAGGGTGGGGTTTGGGTGAGCCTGGTGGTAGGTATTAAGGAGGTATTATGGAGCACTGGGTGTGGTGCATAAACAATTAATCTGGGAACACTGAAAAAAAATTAAAAAAATAAAAAAATAGAATATTGGTTAAGTAAATATATGCCCTTAGTGGACTATTATAAAGCAATTTAAATGACGGGTTACTTATTCATTAATGAAAAAATAAATTAGTTGCCAACCTGTCCCCAAAGGGTTATACTAATTTGTGCCCTTCCCAGAACTGTACCTGTCTCTTCAGTGATCATGTGCATTATCATTTTTAAAAAGCTGTTAGTGGTAGCGGTGCCTGGGTGGCATGGTTGGTTAAGTGTTCAACTCTTGGTTTTGGCTTGGGTCATGATCTCAGTGTCCTGATCTCAGAGTCATGGGATGAAGCCCCAATTTGAGCCCTCTGCTTGGGATTCTCTCTCCCTTTCCCCTCCTCCCCCCACTCTCTCTCTCAATAAATCAACCCTTAAAAAAAAAAGGTGTCAGTGGTATCATGTGTTGTTTTATATATAACTTCCATACTGGGAAAATGCTTGTATTATACTTTTAAAAGATTCTGTCAATTGGGGGGGGTGTATATATATATGTCATCATTGAATATCCATATTTTTATTTCTTTTAATTTCTATAATTGTGGGGCATCTGGGTGGCTCAGTCAGTTAAGCTGCAGCCTGTGGCTCAGGTCATGATCTCAGAGTCCTGGGATTGAGCCCCACATCAGGTTCCCTGCACAGCGGGGAGCCTGCTTCTCCCTCTCCCTCTCCCTGCCACCCTTCCTAATTGTGCTATCACTCTGTCAAATAAATAAATATTTTTAAAAATTTTCTATAATTTTATGTGGCTTAATTCAGGATCCTTTCTGCCTCTTAAAGGTACTATTCATTGAGGGTCTAATGGTATCTAATATTTTTCCTCTTACTTAATCCTACATATTTGATTCATTTAATCCTGATTATCCACGAAGAATGCATTTTCATTTGTGTATATTTGTATTTGTCTAAAAAAAGAATAATACTTAAAATATATCATGAGCTGGAGCACCTGTGTAGCTCAGTGGGCTGAGTGTCCCCGCCTTCGGCTCAGCATCCTAAGATTGGGCCTGAGTTGGGCTTCCTGCTCAGCATGGAGTCTGCTTCTCCCTCTCTCTCTCCCCCTCCCCCTTGCTCATGCTCTTAATTTCTCTTGCATATGAATAAATAAAAAAATCCTAAACAACAACAACAATAACAACCTTCCATATCATGAGCCTTTAAAATGTTCTAATACTTAGTCCCAGCAATCGTATTTTAGAAAACAAATGCTAGGGTTATAATCCAAAATAATTATAATATTTCAAAAGTATCTAATAATAGAGAAAATTTTAGAAATTTTATTTATGAGGTGGTTTAAGAACATGGGAAAATGTTATAATATTAAGTAGAAAAGCAGGAGATTAAGCTTGAATATTTACTATGATCATAACTATGCAAAATAAATTTATTATGATCATAACTATGTAAAATAAGCATTTAAAATACTGTGAAATCTCTAAAATGCTAGCCTGGTTATACTCAAAGCATGAGAGAATAATTTTCTTTCAGAGTGAGCATGCATTACTTTTATATCTAGAAAAATAAAAATACATGAAGACTACTTTAGTTGAAATTCACAGAAACGCAACTCAAATTAATTTAAGCCAAAAAGGGAAAGGATTTGAATGGAGAGGGAGGAGGAGGGGAAGAGAAGTTCATGGAAGGATCTGGTTTCAGGCCCAGGTGGAAATTATATTATGAAGTCTCTCTCTTCTACCCTCCCCCCAAGTCTCAGCTCAGCTTCCTCTGTGTAGTGACCTCATTTTCTCCCCTCTTCCAGACTGCCAGAGAATTAGGTTGCCCACAGCTCTAGGCTTACAGCATCTGCTTTTGGAATCTCATTGTGAAGAGACCTCTCTCCCCTAATGTCTACATATCAACCCCATGAGGGACTCACAGCCTCTGTGTGGGTCACATGCCCACCTCTATACTCATCACTATGTTTGGGGAATGCAGGATTAAGACTGGGTGGGTTTCTAACATGTACCCATATCTGTTCCAGAAGAGAGGATCTGGTACTACAAGAGAGAAACAACACGATGGCTAGCCGAATTAAGGAAGGTACTGGGGGGCACAGTACGTTATCACAGTTCACTGTTATCATTCACACTCTTGCCTTTCTGAAAGGCAAATTCCAAAAATGCCCCATAATGAATTAACCTAACAACCCCACGTACCGTTCATCTCCCAACAAGACAACGTAAGGTCTCATCCAGTGACTACCTTGTCTTAAAGTCTATGTCTCTGGGCCATATGCTTTCCTGCTGGTCAGGTGGAAACAGCTGCTCCTGGGCCTGCAATACAAATAGCAGTGAAGTAAGTTCTTTAGTGGTTCAGTTTTGCTGCCCCTGGTCCGTGCATGTGGGAAACAAGTCTCCCATCCCCGTCATATTCTCGGATGCCACTGCCTTAGCCACCAACTTCTTGTTGCTCTTGTTAAGGAGCCTGGGTATTGCTTTAGGCTTTGAACAGTCAAAGGCTTTGTTTCCAAGTTGGGTTTTTCTGGCAATGCAATCCTCTTCAGATCTCAGCTGGCTTTTCCCCAATATCCTATGTGGAGATTTCATAAACTAAGTGCAATACCAGAAATGTTACTCTGTCCTCATAGTTTGATTCTCTTAACAGATCTCAGCTTTGCCCACCCTATAGGCTCTGCCCTATGATGGTTACCGAGGCTGCAGCCCAGTGGATGGTAGTGTTCTGCCATGGGCACGACTTCTAACTATACTTGGCAGGGAAGAGCACCACTGTTTATGAGAAAGGGGCAAGGGACACAAGGTTCCCTAATTTTTACTGAGTCTCTGGTGTGTTTTCTGTCTCATGCCTTTGTACTGATTTTAGATTGAGACACGGGATTCAGCTTCTCAAATCTGCAAGAAGAATTACATTTGACTCTCAGTTGTCCTGGAATGCTGGCTAGAGGCAAAAGGGGCCTCTCAGTCGGCTGTCACCTTCTTGCTTTCAGACAGGTGAGCTTGGATTCAAGCTTGTCCCTTCCTCTTAGCCCAGCGGGGTTCTTCCTCGCTCTTCTACATTGGCATCATTCTGGTTTGTTTGCATGACCACAGAAACCAGGCATCATGTTTGACTGGACCGGGTCATGTGCCCACCTCCGACTGAACAGGGCCTATGGGAGAAAGGGAGGAGCGCCGGGAATCCATGCTGAGGTTGACTCCCAGCTGCCATTTTACCTTTATTTTTAAAAGAGGTTAGCACTTCATACAAAAATTAGCCAATTTAATACTGAAAATGTATGAGTAGAAAAGATTCTTAGGATCACATCCTCATGCTTAAAAATTGCAGGGTGATCTCAAACAGAATGAGAAAGAGCCAGAACCAGAGAACAAGGAAAACGACAGAAGACTTTGTCACCCCGTTTTACAACATCAGAAATGCAAGAGTCAATTCTGTAAATATTCAGTGACTTCCTTGGCTTTCCGAAACCAACGGCTTCCACATGTTTGACAGGTACAGTCTAAGTTTCAAAAGTACTTTTAAAAGGTACATCCATCAGATGGGGCACCTGGGTGGCTCAGTTGGTTGGGAAACTGCCTTTGGCTCAGGTCATGATCCCGGACTTCCAGGATCAAGTCCCGCATCGGGCTCCCAGCTCCTTGGGGAGTCTGCTTCTCCCTCTGACCTTCTCCTCTCTCATGCTCTCTCTCACTCATTCTCTCAAATAAATAAATAAATAAAATCTTTAAAAAAAAAGGTACGTCTATCAGAGCTCAATCCATCATTCTCATCTACATATATCTTTTGTATTTATAAAATATTCTGTTATTAAAATCTCACTTTGGGCACCTGGGTGGCTCAGTTGTTGGGTGTCTGCCTTCTACTGGGGTCCTGAGGTCCTGGGATCTAATCTGCATCGGGCTCCCTGCTCAGCGGAGAGCCTGCTTCCCCCTCTCCCACTCCCACTGCTTATATTCCCTCTCTGGCTGTCTCTCTCTGTCAAATAAATAAAATCTTAAAAAATAAAAATAAAAATAAAATTTTGCTTCTAGGTTATATTAGCATTTAGTGACTATCTATACTGACAACCTTGAGGATTTCCTCTCCAGTCAAGAGCCATCTGTCAGCTTTGAACCTCACACCCGGAAGCTCTTTCGGTTCTAGTCTTTTGGGTTTTGCATCTTGCTTCTTTGTCTTGTTTTTCCCCATAGTCGCAAATCTAATCCAGATGCCTGGACTTGTGGGTCTGCTCCTCTTATTCATGGAGATAGACTGGAAAATATAACTTCAACATTTTGCTAAAACTTTTTTGAGCTAAAAAAAAATCTTTTTATTGCAGAGCAATTTTAGTTTTACAGAAAAGTCACAAAGATATCAGAGAGTCCCTGTATGTCTGTCCTTCATCTCCTAATGTCACCTGATGTTATCATCTTACCTAGCCAGGATGCATTTGTCAGAACTAGGAAATTAACACTGTTACATTACTATTAACTAAACTCCAGGCTGTATAAGGATTTTACCAGTTTTCTACTAATGTTCTTTTTCTAGTCCAGGATCCAATCCAGTATAGCACATTGCATTTAATCTGCTAAATTTTAAAACAAGCTATTTTTCAAGTCATTTCCAGTTAAGCTATTACAATTATGAGGAACGTGACATTTTAATATTTAAGATAAAATATTCATCAACAAAATCAACACAAGTTGTCAAGATGACACTTATTCTGTGATTATGAGCTCCTCTAGGGAAGAACCTCTATTATTTGTTTGGCATATTTTAGCTATATATAGTTTCGTACACTCACTTCAGGATGTAGTTTTGCAGCAATAAGAGTTGAGAAAAGTACAAGAAAATTCAAAACATTCTAACTTAGTAGAAAACACTTTCATTCCTCCTAATGGAATTAGTAGAGTTGGGATTTTATTCCAGTGACATGCTACAAAGGTAGGGGGAATATAATTTCTGAATACATTATGGATCGGACCCACTCATCATAAGGCAAGCCACAGAAACCACAAAAGACCACAGAAATCGATTCCTGTCCAACCAATTTCTCTGGGGGAAGAGCACTTGTCAACAAAACCCAAAGTTCTCTCTAGGAAAAGAAAGCTCTCTCTAGGAGTAATATCTGGAATAATTTGGAGGAAAGTTAAAGTGGCTTGCAATTTTACACCAAGATCTTTTCAGACTTATAAAAGCTATCTTGATATAAGAACTTTGTTCTAATTTGCATGTGACTTTCATTTTAAGAGAATAATTTTGTAGGTATTGTAACAAAAGAGCTATAAAGAATTCAACTTGAGGTCAATTCAAGGACTTCTCTAACCTAAGAGAAATACAGAACTTTGCTAAGTATATATTCCATCAATAACTACATTTAGTAGTTATTTTCAGATGTTGTGATCAACCACAGCAATCACATGTAAAATTCCTATAGTATCTCTATCTCCACCCCAGAAAAAAAGATTCAAGACTCATTTAAATTATTTTGTAAAACCCAAAGAAAGCAAAGATAGGTGAGAAAAGCAACGGGAAACAACAAAATATTTTGCCAAGCATTAGTCTATAAGTAAAGGAGGCAAATGAAGAGATTATGTATTTAGATTTTCATTTAGCAATTTGTTTTCTGGAAGAATAGGAAATATAGTAATTTAGCTAATTGATTTATAAAAGAAAGAAAAACTGAACATTTACATAGCACCTTAGTGCTTCTTACTCATTTCTTATAATTTACTGAATAGTTAAGGGGCAACCTATAATTTAGGGTGAATTTGTAATTCACCCAGTGACCATGGGTGCTGGCACACCTAATTGTCCTCTGAGGGACAATTGTGCTAATTGTCCTCTGAAGCCACTTCAAAAGTAACCTCCTCCATGAAGTCTTCTGCTTACTTCCAGCCCCTCCATCAAAGAAGAATCTGCCCTCTTTCTTCTGTGCTCCCAAGGCATGTAACCAACTTAACATATTTGTATGATAGCACTAATCACATTGTCACCTGTTCTAGGAATAGCATCTTATCCAATATTTTATCTTCATAAGTAAGTGGCAGTGTTATAGGTTGAGTTTTTCTTTCCCTCTTCTTCCGATTCATCTGTTGAAGCCCTACCCCCAATAACTCAGAATGTGATTGTATTTGGAGATGGGGTCTTTAAAGAGGTTATTTAGTTGAAGTGAGGTCTTTAGGGTGGGGCCTAATCCAATCTGTCTTTATAAGAAACTTGTGCATGTAGGGGGCGCCTGGGTGGCTCAGGGGGTTGAGCCTCTGCCTTTGGCTCAGGTCATGATCCCAGGGTCCTGGGATCGAGTCCCGCATTGGGCTCTCTGGTTGGCAGGGAGCCTGCTTCCTCCTCTCTCTCTGTCTGCCTCTCTGCCTACTTGTGATTTGTCTGTCAAATAAATAAATAATCTTAAAAAAAAAAAAAGAAACTTGTGCATGCAGAGACATAGGGCTGAGCATTCACAAAGGAAGGACCAGATGAGGGCACAGCAAGAAGGCTGCCATCTACAAGGCAAGGAGAGCGGGCTCGAAGAAATGCCACCTGCCGATATCTTGATCTTAGACTTCCAGCCTGCTGAAATGTGAGAAAATGAATTTCTGTTTAAACAAACCAGTCTGTGGTACATTGCTAGGCCTAGCAAACTAGTACAGATTCTCACAGGTGAATGGGAGAATAAGTGCTTAAAAAATGGTAGTTAGTATGTGTAATCAGCAGTTATTATATATATTGTTATATATTATATATATATATATACTTCTTGTATACAGATTATTCATGCATGTGCTTGGCAAGTTTTAGGAATTTATGTGTCTCTGCATTCATGTCTCCTTTATGGTTGCCTTTAGGTTCTATGGGTGTCTGTTTGTGCATTTGGCAGCTGAGTGAGTTATTTTTCTAAAGCTTTGCATTCAAGAAATTTGGAAAGTATTCTTAGTCACTACAAAGACTTCTATCATGGATAAAATGGATTCCCTAAGGCTAATAATTTTGTTCAGCAACTCAATTGTACAAATATTTTCTTCAAGCAATCGACACAGAAGTTTTTCAAGATTCCAATTAATTCAGGAGTTAAGTAGCTCTGGATTTAATTTATTTTTTCCAATGATTTTTTTCATAAATTTTTAGTTTTTTCAAAATTAATTTTTCCTAAGACACGTGGTAAGGAAATAAAGTAAGAGTCGATAATTTTTGATAAAAGCACAAGAATAGAAGTCCACAGAAAAAATTGGGTCATAAAATTTGAGGTCTTACCGGTATGATTTGTGGACCCAAGGGAAACATAATGTGATTCTCAACACTGTAAGAGCTTCCACTCACTTGTCTTGAGGACCTTGAACAATCCAGTTACAGTCTACCTGTTCTGATTTCACCTTCTACCTTGTTCCCCTTTCTCCCTGTTCTTCAGCCTCAGAAGCTTCCTTGTGGATCCTGAAACATGCTGAACTAATTCCATTTGCCCGGAGGACTGCTTTTTATGCATCCCCTGTCATTCTCTGTCTCCTTACCTCCCAAATTCCCAGCATCTATCAATATCACGGCATTATGTCTTTGTTAACCTGCTTATTGGCTCTCTCCCCTCTACCAGATTTTCAGCTTTGTTAAGAAATGTTAATTGGACTAGAAATTTGTAGCATCAAACATTACAGCTTTCAATATTCCTTAATGATATAATGAATATTGCAATGAAGTAGTCAAACAATGCTGAAGAGATGTTTTCTACTATCGATTGAGTATATTAGATCATCCCAGAAATCTGTTATTTTGTACTATGTAGTTGACCCCTTTGAGGGTGTCTATTCTGCTGAGAATTTTTGTCTAGTATCTTGGAACTGTCCCTC
Organism: Lontra canadensis; assembly: GCF_010015895.1. NCBI lineage: Eukaryota > Metazoa > Chordata > Mammalia > Carnivora > Mustelidae > Lontra > Lontra canadensis. The sequence goes on along the minus strand of NW_022631055.1, from coordinate 1,128,849 downwards.
GTCCTCAGAAATGGATCCTTCAAAGCTATACAGAAGAATGTTGTCCAGGGGAAATATAATGTGTACCACATTTATAGTTTAAAATCCTCCAGTGGTAATATTTTTTAAAAAGTAGAAAGATTAAAAGTAATTTTAATATTTTAATATATTATTTAACCATGATATACAAAATATTATAATTTCAACATGTAATAAAAATAAATACAATTATTAATGGGATATTTTATGTTCTTTTTTTCTTTTTTTTTTAACCAGTGTCTTCAATCTGATGAGTATTTTCCACTGGCAGCACATCCCAAATTCAGATGGTAAATTAAAAAGAAATAAAAATGTAATTCTACCCAAATAGTGAAGTTGTGGGTAATGGAAATATATTTTACACTGCTTCAGCTTCAAAATTTAAACCGATAACAAATAAAATGAAAAATTCCTTTACTCAGTGTCCTAGCCACATTTCAAGTGTTCCAAAGCTACATGTGGTTCGTGGCTCGTGCCTCTGCCTTAGTGCACAGGCAGAGCAAGCAACCCTGACTCCTGGCCATCCTTGATTGGAGCAGCCTTCTGACCACAGCTCAGCCAATCAGATTCTCTCGCCCAGGAATTTGAATTTTGAACTGAGATACGCAGAGATCAGAGACGGTGAGCTCTGAGTCATGTTTAATGGCAGAATTCCAAAGGGAAGCTTTGTGAGCAGCTGTTGTCAGGGTCCCCAGAGCTTCCCTGTCTTCTGCCTTTCCAGAGGCCTGTTTAGTAGTTCAGTTCTTCTTGGATTCCATGAGAGAGCCCAATAGATTTCCAGTAATTTTTATTTTCCCTTGAGCCAGCGCTAGCTGTTTCTGTTACTTGTAATGACATTAACAACAAAAATAAATAAATAAAATGAGCAAAAACTCTTAAATTTCTTTAAAAGGAGACACATGGGAGGACATAGTTACACAAAAGGGTATACATTTATGCAAAAGTGCTTTCAGTACCTTGGAAAAATCACAATTGTCCAGAGTGTTATCAACTCCAAATGCAATGGAGCAGGGTATAGATAATTCAAAACAGTAAATTGTTACAAAAAGAGCATCTATTTGATTTTGGAATACATTTGTGTGAATTGGGGGTGGGGATGAGGACAGAGCAGAAATAAGACACAGCTTCCTAATTGTTTTACAGAGAATTTAATCAGCATGAATTCTCCAAGAATGACGTTGATCACACAGCAGGTGCTTGATAAATGCATGTTGATTAATTGACTTAGAATACACCAGCTGTCGATGAAAGAATGTGATCCACAATCAAACCATTTGACAGAAGAAAGCCAGGATGGCTTTTAAAATTAGTAACAACATGGAATTCTTTATGCAAATAATCCCTTCTTTGCTTCCCCTCCTTGATGAGAACAAGATAATCATACTCTGCATTGGGAGGAAGGTGTTTAGTATTTAAGACTGAAAACCTAGGTGAACACATTCTCCAGTTATTTGTTCCCAGTTTCCATTAAGAATTTGGAAGGCCTTTCAGTGGTATATATCAAGTCTGTGTGTGGGTGTGTATGGAAGGGGTTTGGAGGCTGGGAGAAGAAAATGCAATCATAAATGATCTCTCCTGATCATGGGGAGCTTTGGTTTTATCTCTTCTTAGCATCATATAATCAATATTTAAATTTCAGTGTAGGGAAGAAAAATTAAAAAAGAGGTTCAGAATAACAGGTTTAAATAGGCAGAGATGAATGTAATTAATCTAGCAGAGTATAACTAGCATACTAGCTAGACGCTAGTATAACTACCAATTTACAGAAATTATCAGAAATAAGAATACAGACAGGGACACAATCAGCCAAATCCAGAATATGGGAAATTCTTTAGAACAAATGACCTGACTTTTTAAACAAATAAATATTCTATAATTATGTTGTAAATGTCACAACTACTAGAGGATAGTGCCACCCCTGGTAGAACATTATTTTACGGTAAGTTCCCTTCGTACAAATTCCGGGGTAGGGGTGGGGGTTGCATGCAGAAATTTATTGGAAAGATACCTCTGAGGAAGTGAGGAAGATAAGACTAGACAGTGGAAAAACTGACCTAGTGAAGCTTCAGCTGAGGCCTCAGTCATCCCATGGGGAGTTCTGGAGCAGGGATGACTCTTCAGAGTTGTCCCAAATTGAGACAAGGGGGCCAGGCTTGGTATTCCTGCCTCAGCCAGTCCCTTGATGGGTTCCCTCTTAGGAGGGGCTATAGGAGGCAGTTCTTTGCGGCCAACGGGTGATCCTAGTAAAGGACGTGGTTGTGGGCTAATGGCAGTTGATATTCCCAGCAGCTGGGGAAATATAATCATGTCAAGTGGAGCACTGGCTAGGAGTTGTGGAATCAATAGATGATTTTTTTTTCCCCAAATGGGAGATACTACAGAATGTTTGATACTAATGGGAATGATTTCAGTAGGCAGAAAACATCAATGATGCAGGAGAGGGAAAGAATAAATGCTGGAGAGAGAACCTTGAGTATGTGGAACGCAGTGCACAGCTACAAGGGGTGGCTCAAGAAGGGAGAACCAACATCATATTCACAGTTAAACTAAAGGTGGCAGAAAATGCGGGCACTGGTCCTGGTAGACCAGTAGCTGTGGTTCTAAAGGCTGGTATACTATGCGGTCATTACAAAAGAATTATTTAAAAGTTATCATTTTAAAATCTCACTGTAGGGGAGGGATGCCTAGGTGGCTCAGTCAGTTAAGTGTCCCCTTTGGCTCAGGTCATGATCCTAGGGTCCTGGGATTGCACCCTACATGTGGCTCCTTGCTCAGCCTACTTCTCCCTCTGTCTGCCATTCCCCTTGCTTGTACAGGCTCTCTCTCTCCCCAACAAAAAAATAAAATAAAAATCTCAGTGTAGGGGCGCCTGGATGGCTCAGTCCATTAAGTATCTGCCTTCCGCTGAGGTCATGATTTCAAGAGTTCTGGAATAGAGCCCTGTTTCATGCTCATATCTCAGTAAGGAGTCTGCTTCTCCCACTGTCCCTCCCTCCCCTCAACCCTCAACGTGTTCTTTCTTGCTCTCTCAAATGAATAAATAAAATCTTCATAAATAAACAAAAAAACAAATAAATAAAATTCCATCCATCCATCCATCCATCCTCAGTGCAACTGACTCAAGCAAGCATGTCAAAGGTGATTGGGGAACAGGATATTTACATTGTCTTTAAGAATCACCCCATAGACTATTTGTTTTTTTACAAAGGGGAAGGATACCTTTGAATCTGAAAAAGATGATCAATAGCATCATCGCCAATGAGATGAACTGGTATTTTCTGTCCTCCTATGTGATGCGAGGGGAAGTGCATACTTCTACTATGATATTCTTACAAAAAGTGTTTAATCTTAAGAATCTAATCATGATGAAGGACTTAGATAAATCCAGAACGTAGAGCATTCTTCTACAAAGCAATTGTCTGGACTCAGCAAAAGTGTCACATGTACTGAAAAACACCCTCTCCCCACCCCGCCAAAAAAAAAAAAAAAAAAAGAAAGAAAAGAAAAGCAAGGGACAACAAAGGAGACTATAGAGATATTTCTGTTATGTGTAATGAATGAGCCTTGATTGAATTCTGGATAGGACAAAGCTATAAAGGACATTTTGGGGCTAACTGGGGAAATTTGGATATGGGTCATGTCACAGTATGTTAATATTAAATTCTTTGGGTCTGATAATAGGATTGTGGTTTTGTAAGAAAATGTTCTGTTGTAGGAGAAAACGCAAGTGGTGAACTGTCATGCTGTCTGCAATGTGCTTCCAAATGACTCAGCAAAAACAAAAGAGAAATGAAGCAAATGTGGCAAAAACTTTTAACCATTTATGAATCTAGGTAAAAGATGTGCAGATATTTATTGTACTAATTTTTTTCAGATTTTTCTGTAGGTTTGACATTTTTGAAAATAAGCTTTTGGGGAAAAGAGAGTAACGTAGAGCTCTAAGTACTGATTATTATGTTATTATCATTGGAACCAAGATTTTCAACCTAAGTGAAAAGAGATGGAAATATAAAATCAAACCAGCCAAGTAAAACTCACATCCTAAATTTGAACAGTCTTTTACATGATCTCTAAAGGCCCCTGTGGAGAGGGAAATGAAATCTTTGTATCTAATATTTCCATCAATAATATTTATGTAGTTATAATATTTACATTATTATGATACATTATTATTAGTAGTAATTTTCAATTTTTAGAGGCAGCCTATGAACCAAACTGGAGAAAATATAAACATCAAGCTTTATAGGGGAATTAATCTTCTCACCTAATGGAGTGATTTATCAATAAATCAAGAAATAGCAGTAAAGGCCCCTTATTCAGAACTAGGAAAGCAGCCACCAAAAAGCCTTGAAAACAGAAATAATGAAAAGTGGTTCCTTTTGGGAAATCAGATTAGGAGTGGAAGAGGATGGGGCAGTAGACAATGGTTTTCATTAAAAGCCCTATTATATTATTGTTTTTCCCCCCTGTGTGATTATTGCGAAAAAATGTCCTAAAATAAGAAAATTTTAATAAAGCAAGGGAATGGCCTACAATTTATAGCCCCTGTATGGGCATAATAAAAACCCAATGTTTAAATTTTCTGTTTCACAGTTTCCAGGGCATAGTTAGTTATTGGAGGATATATATAAGCATCCCAGGCAGAGAAGCCTCCTGTAGAGCAGGGGAGAGAGGGGCTGGGAGAAGAGGGGAAAGGGAAGAGGGAGGGAAAGGAAAAGGGGGGAAGGTGGGGAGAGGGAGAGAGAAGCTTTATTGAAATGTAAGGTTTGGCTGTCAGAGCAATTTTGAGTATTAATCATATTATTCTCTATCCAGTGGTGTCCCAGCAACTAGAAACTTGAGCCAAAGCTCTGGGGGAAAGATGGCTATTAATTTAGACAAGAGTGAATATCCAGGAGCCTCTGAAGGTGTGAGCTGTGCAAGGCTCAGACATCTGGAGGTGGCAGGGAACACTGCTCTCTTCTCAGCAGGCTAGGAAGGCTGCATGGGTCCCAGCAAGGATCCTTGGGCACCACTGGACTCCTTGCAGAAACACATGCAGTGCCTGGTGAGTTTTGAGAAAGAGAGAGAGAGAGATGAGGTCCTGCATTACTGGGAGCGTAGGCAAGCTAGAAAAACACTGTTTTCCTAATGTTATTATAAGCCATGGTAGCCACAGCCATGTGTGGCCTATAAAAACATGATCAGCACAACTGATTTTATAGCAAAAAGCATTAAAGGAGACAAACAGCATTATAGTGTGATTAAAGATACATTAAAAAGGGAAGCATAAATGCTATAATGGTAAGTCTCAGATATAATCCAACAATAAAATAGAGTTTTGAATTGACAGAGAGGCAAGGATAAACCCTTCTGGCTGCAGCATTATAGGAGCGAACACGGGGTAGATTATACTATCGTTCCCTATTATCTGTTGCTCTGCCTATGAACCGATTATGCTCGCCCATGCATAGCCATCAAGTTTGACCTTATTACTTTGTCTATGGAATGTATGTGGAAGTGATGTATGCCCCCCACCTGAGCAGAAGCTTTAAGAAACATTTAACATTTAAGAAACATTCTAGGGAACAGAGCTGTAGCCAGTTTGTGCAGTGACTGAGTAATAAACCTTTGTTGCCGTTAACCACCAGGAGGTGGGTGGTTGGTTGTTCATAACCTACTGAAAGCTAACTAATGTATCACAATCTTCAAACCTTTTACTACCAACACCTAGAAAAGCTAGCTGAATTGTAACAAATATAATTTTAAATGCATGTGAAACTCCTCCAGGACCTCAAAATTAAGGGATACTGAAACAAACTGTAAGTGTTTGAAATAATGCTGCAGGTATAAATAGCAGTGAGAAACAAAAAAGAGAGAGAAATGCAACAAATTAACCTAGAGAGTCTAAAAAAGGAAATGAGTAATATCCTAAAGCAAGCAAGAAAAAGGGAAATATTAAAATTAAAAGCAGAAATGAACAAATAGGGTAATAGAAAAGCAGAATACTAAATACATGTACCCAATGACCATTCATTTAAAAATTGCTTCTATAATGTATACCCTTCCTGTTGTGGTCCTTTTCTCTTATTATTAGGCTTGATTATAAACTATCATGAGTTTGATGTTCACTTTGAGAAAACTAGTATGTTTTTGGTAAATTAATAAGAATACAATAAATTATGGTTACATATAGGAACAATTTAAATTCTGAACAAATATTTATGCTTCCTTTAACAGAATGCATTCTCCAGCAGAAATTCTAAATCTTGACCATAGAGTTGTCGTGATCTAGGTCAGTGTTTTTCAGCTGAGGGCTGCAACCTAATGAATCATGAAATCAATTTAGTGGGTTGCAATTTACATTAAAAAATGGAAGAGAATAGGTTCAGAAATGGCTCAGTTGGTTAGGTATCCCACTGTTGATTTTGGCTCATGTCCTGACCTTAGGGTCATGGGATGGAGCCCTGCGTTGGGCACTGCGCTGAGCACGGAGCCTGCTTAAGATTTTCTCCCTGCCTCTCCCTCTGCACCCCCCCACCCCCTTGAGCTCACATGCACTCTCTTTCTCAAAAAAAAAAAGGGAAGAGAATAGAACTGAAAATATCAGAGTACAGTACATGTAGTAAAGATAAGCACTGTTTCTTGAAACATTGATTTTAAGTTATATAATGTGTGTGCATGGGAATTCTGTGTGTATTGGGGTGACATCAAAATGTATATCTTACTGTAGGTAGGCTGGACTAAAAAATGTCTGAAAATCACTGATTTAGGTCCCTGTAATCAAAAGTTATGGTCAAAATATTTCCCAACTGGTAAAGCTTGGGTACAGCCCAGTCAAAGCTGGATATGGTGTCAGAACAGGGCTCCAGGGAAATCTGCCTCGGCAGGGCCTTCTCCTTTTGTTCTTGGATTGAGAGTCTCTATGAAAGGGCAGGATGGCCAAGGCAGCAAGTGGGCTTAGGGCAGTGGCATTATGCATAGTTTTCTTTTTCTTTTTCTTTTTTTTTAAGATTTTATTTATTCATTTGTTAGAGAGAGAGGGAGATCAAGAGACCAAGCATAAGCAGGGAGAACAGCAGGTAGAGGCAGAAGCAGGCACCCTGCTGAGCAAGGAGCCCGATGCGGGATTCGATCCAAGGACTCTGGGATCATGACCTGAGTCGAAGGCAGATGCTTAACCAATTGAGCCACCAAGGAGTCCCACGCATTGTTTTCTATTGCTGCAATAACAAATTGCCACAAATCTAGTGGCTTAAAACAACACAAATTTGTTATGGTTTTGTAGGTCAGCAATCAGACTCAGGTCTCACCGAACTGCAACCCAACGTGTGAAAAAAGCCTCCCAGGGGCTCTAAAGGAGATTGTTTCCTTGACTTTTTCAACCTCTAGAGGCTACTCACATTCCTTGACTTGTGGCCCTCTTCCTCTGTCTTTAAAGCCATCAACATTGCATCTCCTCTAACCCTTGTTCCATAGTCTCATCTTTCTCTGATCCCAGCTAGGGAAAAATTGGCTTGTAAAGATCCATGTGATTAGACTGAGCTCACTGGATAATCTAGAATAATCTTATTTCAAGATTCTTAATCGCATCAGCAACGTCCTTTTTGCCACATTAGGTTACACTTTCACAGGTTCTAGAGGCAGAGGGAGCGGACATCTTTGGGGACCATTATTCTACCTACCACAATGGTTATGGACGTGTTTCATTGTTTGAACAAACAGCAGAGCCACACCTGTGCAAACTTTAGCCTGAATGTAAGTACCATTGGTCTGTGAAATGGACCCCTTTAGGTCTCTATGCAGCACTCTAGGAGTGTCTTTTTTTTTTTTTTTTTAAGATTTTATTTATTTATTTGACAGACAGAGATCACAAGTAGGCAGAGAGGCAGGCAGAGAGAGGGGAGGGGGGAAGCAGGCTCCCCGCTGAGCAGAGAGCTCGATGTGGGGCTCGATCCCAGGACCCTGGGACCATGACCTGAGCTGAAGTCAGAGGCTTTAACCCACTGAGCCACCCAGGTGCCCCTAGGAGTGTGTCTTGAACGTTTACCCTACTGTCGAAGAGTAGAGAGGGGAAAGTTTAAGTTACGCACACCAATATAACTTGATTCACTGCTTCTACCTTTCCAGTATTTTCCTGGAAGGATTTACTATTAAATGAATCGACTACTTTAGTTCAATAAGAACTGGGAGACCATTGTGCCTAACCAGAAGAAAAGTAACTTACGAAATATCCTTCCTGTTATCACATGTGAAAAATTTAAATGCACATATATGTAAATTTACTTTATTATTTTTACATTAATTTTCATTGGTTATATAGTATTTCATGATGACAGCAAGTGGCAGCTTAAAAAAAAGTATTTCCAGAAACCAATTCCAATTTTTATAATAAAATATTTCACAGTTCTGAAAGAAGTCCCTAGAACAGCATTTCAGATGGGTACCCCACAAGATACAGTCATTAACTTAAGGAATCTATGCTTGTATTTATACACTCTGGAAGAAGCAGACCAAGTTCATTTTAACCCACTGAGCCACCCAGGTGCCCCAGACGAAGTTCATTTTAAGGGCTGTTTTAAGTTCCCAAGATTCTAAAAATTAAATGTACTTTACTAAAAAGAAGAATTTTCAAACAATCCTTGAACTGATCTATACATATTTACTCATAGAATATCATCCTGTTCCGGGGCACCTGGGTGGCTCAGTGGGTTAAAGCCTCTGCCTTCAGCACCAGGGTCCTGGGATCGAGCCCCGAAATTGAAATCGGCTCTCTGCTCCGCCGGGAGCCTGCTTTCTCCTCTCTCTCTGCCTGCCTCTCTGCCTACTTGTGATCTCTGTCTGTCAAATAAATAAATAAAATCTTAAAAAAAAAAAAAAAGAATATCATCCTGTTCAGCATTACTCATTGAATATTTCTTATACCAAATAACAAAATAGGAATGAACTCATTTTTGAGTCAAATAAGCCACAAAATCCCAGTGAACTCCAATGAAGCATTTTGTGAATCAGAGTGAGGGTGGAGGAAATATAAAGAAATTTTTAAAATTCCACATCAGGTATCAACTCATGGTAATGCGAGCTTTTTACAAATGCTAGTGGATATGCCTGGGTGGAATATGAAAGGAAGCTAATTTGGGGACCTAACTTTATTATGCTGTTTTACTTAGTTATCTAAAAACATGGAAGGATGCTAATTTATGTAGCTTTTGTATTTTTGGTGACTCATTTTTGTTCTATTTTAAAGGAGATTTTACATATAATTAGTAAGCTAAATTTTTTTCTTCTTATGAAAATCATTGGCTCTTGCTACTCAGACAATAGAAAAGGTTTTTATTGTTCTTCTACCTCAATCCTCAATTTTAGAGGCAAAATGTTTTCTAATTGGAAAGATAGAGTCTTTTTTAAAATGCATGCTGGCCTCTCAGATTAATTATCTAGATGTCTGCCCCTGGACCTGTTCTATCCTGTCCATTCTTCCCTTTCTCCACCATCCTTGGCTCCCGATCTGTCTTGTGGGGCTGCCACCTTAATAAACCTCAACAGCAAGATTTCTCAGGAAATTATTGGAAAGTGATTAGTCCTTTACACTTCTCCATTCCATTCAGAAGTAATTTTCCACCAAACATAAATGATGAAAAATGATTAGCATCTACCTAAATGATGTTATTGTGCCAGGTTTTGTTTTTTTTTTCTTCTGTTGGCACAATGCCACACTCTCCCTTCTGTAATCTATAATTGCAGGGGAGGGAAGGCTATAACTCTATTTCCTAAATCCTTTACCAACTGGCTTCCAGTCAGGTGTGGCCAACGGGAATCACTGGTGGGAGAAAAGAATAAGCCGTTCTAGTCTGGTCCCAGTGGTAGAAGTGTCTCAATGGCAGATTGGCACAGGCCACGGGGTGCCCCTTTGGTGAAGGTGGCGTTTGACATGGGCCACACAGTAAATTTCTGGCAGCAAATGCAGCTGGAGGGCTCCAGGCTGAGTGGCAGTAGCAGCTTACTCATCTCTGGGTGACATCCCTTTCTCTCTCCCTTTTTCCTCTAGCCCTTCCAACACCTTTGCAACCCTTTTCCACAATTAAATCCCTTTGTTTGAACTATGTACAGTGGTTTCTGTTTTCCTGACTGGATTAATTGGACTGATCATATATGCTATCAGGTAGGTTTTAGGCACTTCCTAGTCCCAGGCATGTGGAGCTCCACCTAAAAGCAATGGATCATGGAGTTCAACTGAGTCCCGTTTCAAGGGTACAGTGAGATATACCCAGTGTGTGGTCTAGACACTCTGAACAATGCCTACGGGCAAGTGAAAGTCCTGAGCCAATGGGCAACAGAAATAGCCTGGTTGATCTGCAGCTCAGAGATACTGCAGACTAAGTTCTCAGGCTCTGGTAGTTCCTTGAAAATGCACTGAGAATATTTCATAATTTGCAAGTGGGGGACAAAGTTGGTCAGGCAAGAGAAAGTGTAGTTACCTAACTGAAGTTGGAATGGTGGTTTAGGGGCTGTCCTACCTAGTTCTTCATTCCAGTAGGACCATCTCAGAGTCAATTTCCAGGCATTGTTTCACAGATCAAGGGATTTTGGATGGGAACCCTAAAAGGAAAAGAGCTAATTAGGGTTATATTTCCTGTGAATGGTTAAAGCCAAATTCAAGGGGTTCCTGTGACTGCCACAATTTCTGGACTCCTCAAATTCTCCACTCCAGGAACAGGTGATGCATTTATATGGGTGAGCCTTTACTTAATGTCTTATCTTCCCTTAAGTTCTGTTCATGCTCATCACTATAGCCTCAGGGCATACAAAGTACTACATATATTCATTCAATTAATATGAAATCCCTACTTTATTGCCAACATATCAGCATAACAGCAACGTCCTCAAAAGTTTCAGAAGTTTATGGCAACAAATTCTGAACACTTGTAGGGTAATTTTTTCCTCTAACAAAATCTTCCCTAAGCATCCTTGAATGCCTAAGCAGAAATGGCTATTTCTTTTTTTAAATCTTTATTTTTAAAGGCTTATTTGAAAGAGAGAAACAGAGAGAGCAAGCAGAAGGAAAGGGAGACAAGCATAATCCCTGCTGAGAGGGTAGTCTGACGTGGGGCTCCATCCCAGGATCCTGAGATCATGACCTGAGCTGAAAGCTGAAATCAGGAGTGGGATGCTTAACCGACTAAGCCACCCAGTCACCTCAGAAATTGCTCTTTCTTTCCCCTTTCTTTCTTTTTTAAATTGCTATTTCTAAATTGATTTGTAGATATTCTGGAGTGTGATTTGGCTTTGTTATCCTAAATCTGTTACCAAGAGCCTTCTGCGTATACATGACAGGCCAGTGCTCCCAACCCCAGCAAGTCTCAAACTTTAATAAACATGACATGTATGAAATGAGTAGGTACTACTTTTGATTAAGAAAATAGACAACAAGGGGTGCCCAGCTGGTTCAGTCAGTAGAGCATGCAACTCTTGATCTCCAGATCGTGAATTTGAGTCCCATGCTGGGTGTAGAAATTACTTAAGAATAAGATCTTAAGGGGTGCCTGGGTGGCTCAGTGGGTTAAGCCTCTGCTTTCGGCTCAGATCATGATCTGAGGGTCCTGGGATCAAGCCCCACATGGGGATCTCTGCTCAGCGGGGAGCCTGCTTCCCTCTCTCTCTCTGCCTGCCTCTCTGCCTACTTGTGATCTCTGTCGAATAAATAAATAAAATCTCAAAAAAAAATCTTAAAAAAAAGAATAAAATCTTAAGAAAAAAATAGACAACGAAAGAAACTTCAATTTTAGGGAGAGAAATATACAATACTTTAAAAGTTTGTGTAAAATGTTTGGAAATATATAAAATTGAAATAACATTCATAAGTAACAACAATACTCAGTTTGAAAAATATAATTAAAATGGAATCCTGATTTACAATAGTAGCAGATGTGAATATATGTTAAGTGACTTTTAAGGAAAAATGTATCACTAATACGAAGAAAACTAGATTTTCCTGAAAGATATTAACTATAAACAAAAGTGATATTATATTTTAGAAGACTAGTATTTTAATACTGTCATTTTCCACCAATTAATTAATATACTTCAAGTTATTAAACAAAATCCCAATAAAAATATTTCTGGGAGAACTGAGCAAAATACTTCTGAAATTTACTTGAAAAAACAAACAGGCAAAAACAGCTAATATCGTTAGCCATCATAAAAAATGATCTTACATTACCTTCATTTTTAAAATGAGGTAATCATGCAAAAACAGATAAAAAGAATTGGCTTTTTCTTTTTTAAAAAAATTTTAATTATTTTTATTAACATATAAGGTATTATTTGCCCCAAGGGTACAGGTCTGTGAATCATCAGGCTTACACATTTCACAGCACTCACCATAGCACACACCCTCCCCAATGTCCATAACTCAACCACCCTCTCCCTACTCCCGCACGCCCCAGCAAGCGTCAGTTTGTTTCTTGAGATTAAGAGTCTCTTATGGTTTGTCTCCCTCTCGATCGGCTCATGTTTTTTATTATTTCCTGTGCTCACACTATTATTTGTTAGCAAAACGTTTCCTAAGAAACAATGCAAACTTAAATTTGTGAGCTGGTGGGGACCCAGGGAATAAGGTTATATTTTATCAAAATGCTGGACTAATCTCAATTACTGATCTGAGTGAGGTGTATCATCTCCTTTCTGCTCCTTCCCAAAGAGTTTGACACTTCTCTCATCCCTCCTAGAGATGGCCTCCACCATCAGTCTCAGTGTCTTGATAGAAACATGGGTTCTTCTTTTAAGTATCCAGGCAGCCCAATATTTCAATGTATTCACTATCTGAATTCTAGCCACTGGTAAATTCATTTAAAATTAGCTTTTGGTTTTTTATATTTAGGTAGCTACCATTATTCTCAACTAGTTAAGATTATGATTTGATTGATGAATTAATTTATTAAATGCTGAAGCTTTAGCTTCAAATGAATGGCTGTCCCAACTTCTCTAAAAATAGTACTTTGCAATCTGTTAATGAAAAGATAACTCACCGAAATAAATCCTTGATCCTATTAGGTCATTTGAAGCCATAAAACTTTTTCAGTATGGGTTCAAATTGCTCCTACAGAAATACAAGAAGCAACTCAATGCAGTAGTGCTATAATAATGTAACCACCAAATCTTAAAATTTTCATAATAATGGAGCTGGGTGTGGGGGCTGTGTGTAAAATTGGTGTATACCGGTACAGATTTTTAGCAAGTTTAAAGTGTAATTACAGTAATGGATTCAGTAAAATGGCTTCCTCTTTGTAAAGGAGTTCAATGATATGGCTGTAATTTCCATACTAAAGTGCCAATTCTATTCTTAAGTTCTCATTACATTTTTTTGCCAACTCTTGATCATTTTTTTTACCCATATCCAGTTTATTAATATAATTATCCATCATTATATATGTCATATCCATGTTCATGTCAGTATTTCAACCCAATCGCTTTATTTAAAGAAACTAACAAAAATTCAGATGCGAAATTACAAAGACACCTAACAGCAGAGCTGAAAGCATGTGAACAAAGAGGTACAACAACAGCAAAATGCCAGTGAGAGGAAAAACAGATACTTCTCAGAATGGCAAAAGGTGTCTCAGACAGAAGAAAAGTATTAAACCAAATTTTTTAAGTGCAAGCATAAATGATTTTGAAGACAGCAGAGACTGATATTGATTTTCAGTTGTCAAAATATTGGCAAGTGAAATTTATTTATGCATAATAAGGAAATGTTTCATGCTGAAAACATTCTGGGTCCATACTGATTAAATTTCGTGCTTTGAAGTTGCATTGTCCAATATGGTAGCCACGAACCACATGTGGCTACTTAAATTAATTAAAATTAAATAAGAATAAAAATTCAGTTCCTCATTGGCACTGCCCACATTTTAAGTCCTCAGAGCCACAGAAGACACTAGTATGCATTGCACACACAGAAATAGAACACTTCCATCATGCCAGAAAGTTCTGTTGAACAACATTGTAATTCATCATGTGAAGGGTCATAATGAAACTTCATCAATATTATTCATCCAGAAGTTTACCATAACTACTTTTTTTATTATCCAAGCCATGACTTACTTCCAGAGGCAAGTCATACAACTAGATAAAACAAGGGTCAAATTCTTTAGTGCTTCCCACCCCCAACCAAGAAAGACTTCTTGGGATATTGTTATCTACCAGAACCTGAGAAATGCAATAGCTTCTTGTGAAAACTATACGGGCAGCAACTTTTGACATAGTATAACATTTCAGGTGCTGAATCACTAGGCATAATTTTACTCTTTCCATGATTGAGCAGAACAGCTGAGAAAAATAGAGGATTTTATCCACTTTATGTAATAGTGTAACCAGCAGCATGCCCAGACAGAAGTAATCTTATAATGGGTTTGGTAGGCATTTCTTTAACATGTTGGGGTGGGGAAAATAACCTTTATTGTAGCTCTTTAAGGTTCTGAATTGTAAAAATGTCTCTACTGTAATAATACAAGCATTTCTTTATCTTCATTTTGAAATCTTAAAAATAGCGTTCTTTCCAGAACTGCCTCAGGAACGTAATAATAATAAAACAGATAAAAATCATTATATATTTATTCTGGAACATAAGACATAGAAAATTATTGGGTGAGATCCAAATTCTTTTATAAGCTAAACGTAGCTCTAACACTATAATCCAATAAAGATATGACACACACTCCAAAATTTACAGACAAACCTTACTTATGAATATTAGGTACAAAAACCTGACACTATAAGGAAACATTAATAAAATAACCATATAAGTTGATTGAATAAGAAAAAGCATATGATCCTCTCAGTAGATGCTGAAAGGCCACTGGATGAAATTCAATACCCACTTATATTCTTAATAAAAACACACTATTATATAAACTTAAAATAAACATCAGTATCTTTTCCAAATAACTCAATTATACATAGTTAAGCTATATTATTTATCATTGCTATTAATTTTTTTATGTTTTTATGTCATTTTTAACCAATATAATGACACATGAAATACAAGTAAGAGAAATAAACAGTGGAAAGGCAAATAGAAGAATTTTATATTTTTCAGATTACATAACTGCATAGCAAGAGAACTAGAAAGAACTCATAGCGACTTTTAATAAAAACAGAAATTAAACATTTAACCTACAAATATCAATATATATCTGTAAAATCATCAAAATCCGGTTGGAATATACATAAAATAAACCCATCCTCAAGTAAAATTCTTAAGAGTGATATTTATGATCTTTGTAAGGAAAACTGCAATCCTTATTAAGGGATACAAATGGAGACCTAAATAAACGGGGAAAGCATCGTGTCCTCTCATGAGAAGATGAAATAGAAGGAGCTTGATTTTTTTTTCAAATTAACTTATAGGTTTGGTGCAATTCCAATTAAGACTTTAGTCTTGGTGGCCTTAAGAATAATAATAACCTTTATAGGGGTAAAAAAAGCATAAAAGATTTTATCTGATAATAAAATACATCACATAATAAAGCACATTACTATCAGATAATTAAGTACATTACTACGGTTTAAAACAATGCCTCTGACTAATCTTCCCTGCTGTGCGCGGGCCCACCTCCCCTTAACCCCCCCATAGTAATAGGAAACCAAGTTCTCTAAGACTTCTTGGTCATCCTGGAGCTGGGTCTTGGCAGGTGTGGATTTCTTCCCCTCCTTTTTCTTTTTCCCTGTGGTCTGCCACCTGGTGGCCTGAATCAGTAACTCGGTTTTCAAGGCTGAAGGACACCTAGGGCTGGCTTTCATTATTCCTTTATACTTTTTCTGGTTAGCCAAGGAATTAGAGGTGAGCGCCTGGGTCAAAGGGCACTAAATGACATCTTCCAGTCTTACTTGAAAGTACTCCTATTTGAAATGACATGGTGCTTGAGATTTGTAAAAATGTTAATAACTGTTGAAGCATGGGGCTTCTTTTGTGTATATTTGTAAATCTGTACAATAAAAGGTTAAAAATAGAAACAAAGCAAAGAATCACTGCTCCCACAAATATAAATGGCTGGTGAATATATGAAAGAATCCACAGTCTCATTAACAATAAACATAGGCAAATTAAAACAAGTAAATGAGTCACCTGGGCGGCTTAGTCAGTTATGTCTGCCTTGGGCTCAGGTCATGATCATACCAGTCCTGGCATCGGAGCCCTGCGTTTGGCTTCCTGCTCAGCAGGGAGCCTGCGTCTCCGTCTCCCTCTGCCATTCCCTATGCTTGAGCTCACTTGCTCACTCTTTTTCTATCTCAAATAAATTTTTTAAAAAAAGTAAATATTTTTTAGTTTTCAGATTAAAAAAAAAATCACCAAAACACCAATACTTTTTTAGTATTGAAAAGGTGTGGGTAAATAAAAACATCTTTTGACAGGAGTATCAGTTGGTATTGCCTTTTGCAGGGCAATTTGGTAATATGGAGGGAAAATTTTAATGTTGCACAAATGTTTCATATCCTTACACCTGGAATTCCACTTCTCTTTTCTGAAACTACTCAGGCAAGAATGCAGAAATACATGTCCACTAATGTTTATTGTAGCATTGTTTATAAGAGCAAAATACTGGACATGAACATAGACAAAATATAGAGATATCCCTATATAATGGGATACTATGCATTCATGTAAAAGAACAATCCCTTTGTATTGATATTGAATGATACCCTTGGAAAAATGAAGTAAAAACTGTGTATAAATGGGAATGGTCTCATTTTGGCTGAAGAAGACAGTAATACATGTTAACATGTGCATTTAAAAAATCTGGAGGCCAGGGGTGCCTGGGTGGCTCAGTGAGTTAAAGCCTCTGCCTTCGGCTCAGGTCATGATCCCAGGGTCCTGGAATTGAGCCCCACATCGGGCTCTCTACTCAGCAGGGAGCCTGCTTCCCTCTCTTTCTGTCTGTGCCTGCCTCTCTGCTTATTTGTGATATCTGTCAAATAAATAAATAAAATCTTTAAAAAAAATCTGGAGGCCAATAACCCCACAATTACAATGGTTTTCTTTAGGTGGTAGGAAAACATAGGAGACTTTCACTTTCTTCATTGTATAATTCTGTAATGTTTGAGGGGTTTTCAATGCACATATATTACTTTTCCAACCGAAAAAGCAATCAAGATAATATTAAAAAAAAAATTTTTTTTTAAGATTTTATCTATTTATTTGACAGAGATCACAGGTAGGCAGAGAGGCAGGCAGAGAGAGAGGGGAAGCAGGCTCCCCACTGAGCAGAGAGCCTGATGCAGGGCTCAATCCCAGGACCCTGAGATCACGACCTGAGCCAAAGGCAGAGGCTTAACCCACTGAGCCACCCAGGCGCCCCGATAAAATTTTTAAATGAATAAATAAAAGAGCGTTTCCCTGCCATCTTTAAGAAATGTTCCATTATTAAGCTGATTCCCTCCTGTCTCCCAAACCAGCACGGTTGCCAGATAGGATGGTGCTATCTATTCTGAAGGTGAAAGAGGCATTTATTATCCTTTTTGTTTAAGAATCTTGATCTCAGTGTGCTGGGCTCCAAAGATGACTCTCAAAATTCACTTTACTGTTTCTCCCAGAATATTCTAAAAGGTAATAAAGCAAAGAGGATGCTCAGTGGCTTCCTTATGACGAGAAGACTAAACAACCAAGTTTACCAAATCTGAAGTAGGGGCTTCTACAGTGGTGCACAAGATGACCCACTGGCACTCAGGGAAAACATGTTAGAATTTCAACCTACATATTTTTATCTCGCCCTTCGTTAATTTCAATTTTTTTTCAGGTTTTGTTTTTAAAATTCTCTATTATACAACTGTGTATATTATACAATTGTGTATACATGTATATATCATACATATTTGTACATATATGTAGTTCATTGGTAAATATATATTTACATATTAAGGGGAGTATTTGAAAATTTTTTACTGGTCAAAAAAATTTAGAGGCCATTAACCTAGGCTGCAGCTCCTTTTAGGAGAACAAAAACCAGATATAAGGCATATATAAACATGTTCTATAAATTAGTTACCCTCCTCAAAGTCAGTAACAGAAGAAAACAAAACAGAGAAATAGGTGAGTAAATACATGGGCGACAAATGTAAGAGTCAGCTTAGTAGATAATAAAAGGTAGAAGGAAAGAGAAGGGAAGAGAGATAGGAAAATTATTTACACACATACAAGTAAAACAGTGGAGAAAAACTCCCATTATAAATAAAGAAAGGGAGGTAAAATAAAAAGAAGAAATGCCACAAAAAGACCCTGAACACTTAGCGATGAAATGAAAATAAGCCATCTGTCATGCACTTGGAATTTAGAATGTACCAGATCCAGAGCTCTTTATTCTGAGTATTGAGCACAGTGGTTGGCACACAGTATGCACTCCATAAGTACCCCTATAATTTTTATGTTGAAATCCTAACCCCTAATGCGATGGTGGGTCTTTGGTAGGTGATTAGGTCATGAGGATGAAACCTCCTGAATGAGATTAGCATCTTATAAAAGGGATCCCAAGAGAGCTCCCTTGTGCCTTAGGCCTGAGAGTACAGCGAGAAGATTGCTATCTATGAACTAGGAAGTGTGCTCTGGCCAAAGACACCAAATCTGCTGGATTGCCCAGCCTCCGGACCTATGAGAGATAAATTTCTGTTGTTTCTTTTTCTTTTCTCTTTTCTTTTCTTTTCTTTTCTTTTCTATTCTTTCCTTCCTTCCTTTCCTTCCTTCCTTCCTTCCTTCCTTCCTTCCTTCCTTCCTTTCTTTCATTTCTGTTGTTTCCAAGCCACCTAGTCTTCCGTGTTCTGTCATAGCAGCCTGAGCTAAGACATTAGATAACATTAAAAAGAATCATGCAGAAATATTTTCATTAATAAGGAAAATATTCTGTGGTGCATTATAAAGTGAAAGTTGGAAGGTGCCTTGTTGCTTAAGTAGCAAGTACAGGGAAGTATAAGCCCTGACTTTGCTCTGAACCTGGGCAAGAAGCTTGACCTGAAAAAGTATTGGTTTTCCCACCTGTTGTGGGTTGAGTTGTGTTCTCCCCAAATTCATATGTTGAAGTCCTAACCCCCTACATAAGAATTTTACTGTATTTGGAGATAGGGCCTTTTAATGGGAGTAATTAGGTTAAAACAAGAACATTGCTGGAGGGGCCCTAATCCAGTGTGACTCTGGAGGGAAGGAAAAATCTCTTCCTCTACCCTCTCAGGTTTAGTAGCTGGGGCCTG
The DNA here is from genome assembly GCF_010015895.1 of Lontra canadensis. NCBI lineage: Eukaryota > Metazoa > Chordata > Mammalia > Carnivora > Mustelidae > Lontra > Lontra canadensis. The sequence continues at coordinate 1,109,616 of NW_022631055.1, read as the reverse complement.
AGAATTAAACTGACTAAAGAATAACAGGAGAGAGTAACAGGGTAAGAAAAACACTTTAAGTATTAATAAAATTGTATGAGCATGGGAGCTTCACAGAAAAGAAGTGAAAAAAGTCAAAGGGCAGACAGACTTGGGGGCTTAGATACCTTTAAAACAAAGGGTGATAAATTGTGGAGAAGTGACTAGACAAGGGAAAGGGTATTTGGGCTTCTTGAGTACATTAATTGTGTAAAAGTGAATAGGAAATATGTGTGGAGGGACAAAGATCATTCAGTGTAAGGTAAGGGTTATTTTAGTAAAGTCTGTTTATGCAAACTCATCTCATCATTGACTCCTTGTCTGCAGTAATAAGAGTGCTCTCCTCCCCTCTCCTCTTCCTGGTACTCTCCCAGGGAAAGTCTCTTCTCATGGGAAATTTATGCCCTGCTTTGATGCAGATGGTGAGAGAGCAGAGAATTCTCAGTTGCCTTCATTTTAGCTCAACATAATCAATATTCTGAAAGTGGCATATTTCGGGATATCATATTCTGACTCCCCTTCAACTGATGTCCTTATAAGAAGAGGAAATTTAGATGCAGATGGGCAAAGAGGAAAGACCATGTGGACACAATGAGAAGGCAGCATCTAGGAGCCAAGGAGAAAGGCCTTAGAAGAAACCAACCCTGCTGACACCTTGATTTCAGACTTCCAGTCTTCAGAACTGTGAGAAAATAGGAATCTCTCATTTAAGCAACCTAGTCTGTGGTACTTTGTTGCAGCAACCTAGCAGTCCTATAAGATGGAGAAAATCTTAATACCATCTTTATTTAGCTTTCAAGGTTGGACTGAATCAAACAGATGTAAATACCTTTGTAAACTACAAAGCATTACACAAATGTGAGCAGCTGTTACTCACATGGTCCCTGAAAAACCTGGAGGAATGCAGTCATCCTGTTAAGACTGGACTTTACAGGGGTGCCTGGGTGGCTCAGTCAGTTGAGCATCTGACTTTCGGTTTCAGCTCAGGTCATGATCTTGGGGTCGTAGGATTGAGTCCCATGTCGGATTCCACTCTCAGCACAGAGTCTGCTTGAAAGTCTCTCTCCCCCTCTGCGCTTCTCCCTGCTTGCGTGCACCCTTTCTCCCTCATAAGTAAATACATCTTTAAAAAGAGGAAGACTGGACTTTATAACCCTTTTGTAAGGCAGAGGCTCAGTTCCCACACCGAGGATGGAAAGAAGCAGATTTCAGCAGAACTGTCATGAAGAACACAAATGATTTGGCAGTGAAAGGAGAAAGGCAAAAATAAAAAGAATGGTTCCTTGCTCCCATGCTGCAAGTTGTTAAACAAACAAACAAACTAGACTATATATATATAACAGTAATAGCTAATATGTATTGAGCATTTATTAACTACTAAGCATGGTCCCAAGTGCTTTTTTTTTTTCAAAGATTTTATTTATTCACTTGAGAGAGAGAGAGAGAGAGAGAGAGAGAGAGCCTGAGAAGTGGGAGGGTCAGAGGGAGAGGCAGACTCCCTGCCAAGTGGGGAGCCCAATGCAGGACTTGATCCTGGGACTCCAGGATCATGACCTGAGCTGAAGGCCGCTGCTTAACCAACTCAGCCCCCCAAGCGCCCCCCAAGTGCTTTTTATAAGTGTTCTATAATTAAACTCCTGTCAACCCTATGGTAAAAATAATGTAGATATGTTTGTGTGTGTGTGAACAGTGTGTATATATATGTTTATGTGTGTATATGTTACCTATTTTGGTCTCTTGTGTTACAACATATACCTTCAATACAAAAATCTGTTTATATGTAGTAGCTAAAAAGTAATAAAACTGCCAAAATAAGAAGTCATGGTTTTTTAAGAGATGACTAATGTTTCGCACCACTGTGAAATGGGAAAAACACTATCTGATTGAACAAAGTGACCTATGGTAAAATGCATGACACACATTCACATTGTCTTCTCTTACACCAGCATACCCACATGCGTTGCCCTGAGTACATGCATTGTTCTGTTGAGCTTGTGTTATTTCATGATGAACATGTTCAATATATTTTGTTAAAACTGTATGAGTACACTGGGTCTAAGATCCTAAGTAGTGAATACAAAGAAAAGCCTTACATTTTGAGGTGAAAGTTGAAATAATTAAATGTTTTGAAATAAATGAGAAAAATCCAAGGCCTGAGGAAATCCACACTGCCCACATTCAGGAATAATGCTGAGAAAATAAACGAGAGGAGAGCTTGTGTACCCCAGTTATTGTCTGCTTCTAGTGAAATGGATAAGCACTTGGAAGAGACTGAAGAAGACTGATGCCAAGTAATTCCAAGTACAGTTGAACAGCATTTTGTGTCCTCTAGGCTCATTAGAAACCATAAAAAGCAACTTTTTTGGGGTAAATTTTATCATCATTAAAGATTTTATTTATTTATTTGACATAGAGAGAGAGAGATCACAAGTAGGCAGAGCAGCAGGCAGAGTCGGCAGGGGCGGGGGAAAGCAGGCTCCCTACCGAGGAGAGAGCCCGATGTGGGACCCAATCCCAGGACCCTGAGACCATAACCTGAGCTGAAGGCAGAGGCTTTAACCCACTGAGCCACGCAGGTGCCCCCAAGCAACTTCTTTATAAAAAGAGGAAACTGGCAGAACAAAGATGGGATTTCTATTTTAAGCTGACTTAGGAAAAAGAAAGACAGAATAAGAAACTACAGAAATCCACCTCTGGTGTCACAATAGGTAGCCTAAGAATGATGATGTTCTTCTTTCCTTTTACCTCTACTCAGTAATTCAAAAACCACAACACTTTACCACACCCATTTCCAGCAAGTGGTGTTTGGAGCATAGCTATCCACTAAGGAAAATAATTAACTTATAATCTCCCATTTAAAGTCTACATGGATAATACAAAACCTCCATATAATAAAAGGCACAATGAACTAAATCAAAAGAAAAATGACAAGCATGTCACTGCAACATGTGTCAAAGGGTTAAAATTCTTATAATAATGTATAAAAAGCTCTTATATATCAATAAAAAAAGAACATCCCAATAAAAAAAATGGTCAAAAGATATAGAAAACTAACCCAGGAACAAACACAAAGGTTAACCCATGTCAAATAATGCTCCATTTCAAATTTAAAAAGGAAACTAAAACTATGTTTTATTTTTAACCTAGTAGATTGGCAAAGACATTTTTCAAAAAGATTTTTTAAATAAATTCAGTAATTTTCCATTTGGGAATTTATTCAAAGGAAATAATGAGACTTGGGTTCAAAAATGTATGTGAAGTATGTTCATTGCAGAACTCTTTGAGTTTTAAAAACTGAAGTAATTTAATCTAGCAGTTGGAAGATTAGTCGAATAAATCAAGACATCTATACTTTCATTTAGGAATTCTGCAGGAATCTACCCCCTAGAATAGTCCATAAAATCAACAGCTCTTAGTGACACAAAGATGTTTATTTCAGCAGTTTGTAAGGAAAAAATGGTAGAGTACACCCACATCACAAAGGGAGAAAAAGACTGCACATTAAGCATCACATTTCTGCAATCACTAAGGTATTCTGGGTGTGTGTATATATATATACACAAAGTAAAAATAGACTAATTGGTAGTTTATAGAATACTACACAGTTGCAAAAAAAGGAGCTCTATATTTTCAGACGAAAAATTGACCTCGCAGTGAAAAAAGTTCTGTGACTACACATATAATATTATCTCATTTATATAAATATATTGCTAAAAAGAAAACCACAGGCCTAAAATGGTGTCACTTGGTTAAGGCCCTGAACCAGTAAACCAAGACTTAAAAAAACCCAACCTGTCATTTTGGCCTAGAAATGTAACCTCTAACCAGTCAACATGGGATTTTCTCGGTCAGCATTAGGAAACTTACTGATACACCCTTTTCGTCCCCCTCAGGAGGGTGACCTTGCCTCAAACAATGGATTCTTTGCGAACAATTTCCTTTTCCCCACACCTTTAAAGTCTTTAAAAACCTTTCCTTTTCTGGCCCTTTGGGGCTCTCCTCTACTTGCCAGATGGGATGCTGCCTCATTCATAAATTGATACAGTTAATTGGATCTTGAAAACTTACTGTAACAACATATAAGGCTGTTGAAAGAGATTTGGGGACACCGAAGACCTTGGCAATGACCTCTGAAGACCCACTCCACAGTGGGCCCTAATTTAAAAATTTGAGTTAGTGCTGTCTGACGTAAGATTTGGGTTACATAAAATGTAAACATTTATTTAAATGAACATTGAATTCGATTTTGCCCTTGAAAATCTCCTAATTCTAGTTTTTTCTATCTACCCATGAAAGGTTAAAGACCCGCCTGGAACTATGAGATAGAGAGCCGATCAGCAAAGCTCGGCTTTTTATTTTCAAACAACCCTTTTATTGCAAAAGTTATTGGGCCAGTGGGTTTGAAGATGGTTGGCACTGAAGTGGAGGGTATACAACGGCGAACCAAAGCTCTTGAAGCCCTTAGAGAAGTAAGACCCGTCACCCCGCGTACCTCACTGCGCCATTTCCTGCCTCGCACGCACTGCTCGGAAGAAGAAACGTCGAGTCCTGCTAGGGCCTCCAGCCAATGGCTACACTTTTGCTCTCAGCCCTAGCAACTCCGGGCCAATGGGCGGAAGGCTATCTTTTGATTAGGTACGGTCCTTTTCCAGCCAATCGGAAACGTTCTTCAAATGCGCCTCTCTGAGATCGCAGGCTCCAGCCAAGCAGGCTTCTCTTCCGGGAGGCTGTCCTGGGCGGCTGCGCGTGTTGCCATAGCGACCATTTTACGTTACTGGTTTGTAGGTTTCGTCCCGGTACCAGGGCGACTGCGGGGACCACTCTTTCTTCTCCCATTCTTTCTCGGCCTCCTACGGTCCAAGGGCCTTACGCAGGCTCTGGGAGTCCGGCCTAGGGTTCCGCGGCGCCCCGCGGAGCGGGATGGCTGCGGAAGAAGAGGATGAGGTGGAATGGGTGGTGGAGAGCATCGCTGGGTTCCTGCGAGGCCCGGACTGGTCCATCCCCATCTTGGACTTTGTGGAGCAGAAATGTGAAGGTAAAAACCAGATCCCGAACCGACCATTCTTTCTCTCTTCTCTCTCGCCAGCGATCGGCAGAAGGTGGTCACCACGAACCATCTCTTATCTCTCAGGTCTTATGCCTGTCCGCCAGGTTCAGAGCTGGTTTGTTGGAGGTATTGCTGTCACTGCGTCAGTATCTTCCTTCATGGAACTGAAGACAGGGACTCCCCCTTCTTTGGGCCCAAGCACACATCCGAAAATCATTAGATTTCAATCCTATGTTGGGTCTCTCACCTTATCCTGCACGTTTCTTCCTTGGGCAGGTGCCCTGTTTGGGTGGGCTTCAACAATTTCCGCAGAGACTGGGGAAGAGAGATAGGAGTTTGCCTAGTGTTCCTTCCTGATCTAACAGTTAACCGCAAAGGGAGCGCACGCTGTTACTCCAGCAGGCCCAGAGCTGGCGACCCAGTGGCATGTTTGCCTTTACTGAGCTCTCGGACTCTCGGATATACCAAAAATGGGGAGCGGGGATGGGGTATCTTGTAACAACTAAGGTATATAAAGGTGGCCTAATATTCCCTGTGAGGGCAAAGGACCTCCGGGTCCTGATCATTCACGCTTAGATTCTGCGTTCAGTTCTCCGAGACAAACTGGAGCCCAGGTATGGAAAAGGAGCTAGAAACCATGCCATATGAATGAATGCCCAACTGATACCATGGGTGTTTAGCAGGCAGGACTTGTAGGGTAGTAATATCCATCAATCATTTGAACATCTGCCTTATGTTGGAGGGTTTAGACTTGTAAGCTTCAGTGGCATAGAGCTAGGGTTAATGCGTACAAGCCACAGACAAATTTCTATGAAGGAAGTGTGCCATAGCAGAATGTATCCCAGTTAAGTTAGCCTATCTCAGAAGGTAATGAGTTCCCCAGAGGGTAGCAGTGTTTAAATGGCTTTGACAGCAACTTAATGGAGATAACCATCAAATGGTTGGTTATCCTGGATGAGCTTTTTTTTTTTTTTCCTGGATGAGCTTTAGAGAGTCCTTTCAACCCTAAGGGTCCATGAATTTGGTAAAGATAAACTTTAGTTTGACCACTGAATCTTTTCATTACCATAATCAAAATTATGCCATAATAAAAATCCAGATAGTATTTAAGTATTGTTTTTATGTGTAATTTCTAAAGAAGTTTAAAATAATTTTTATTTGTGATCTTTTTAAGAATTTAAAATTCTGAGACGGATGAAGCATGTGGAATTCTGACCTCCTTTGGGAGAAAAAAAGAATTATGTCACCCTTTCATTCTATTTACCCCTATGACACTAAATGCTAAAATGAAAAAAAAAAAAAATTAAAGCAGTGCTCTTTTTATCCCCAAATGTCAAAAGTGGTTGCATCTCAGTAGTAATACATCTGACTGTGTAATTTCACAGGGAAGCAGTAATCCTCAACTTTATACACATGTAATGTAGTAATTTGATTTTAGAACTAACTAGAAACAGTTTAAATTACTGCTGTATTGTGTGTATGCCCAGTGTTACACAGAGCAGATGCCAGTAGAGGTGGAAGTAACATCCCATTGTCACTTGAAATAAGTGTTAATACTAAAGTGACTTTAGGTTGTTAGTGTGCTAGTCTTTAAAGATTAGTTTTGTACAACCTGTGATATCAGGATTTATTTCAATAAGCATTTATGGAGTGTATGTGGGCCAGAAGCTGGGGATAGAAATAAGAATGTAACAAAATCCTATGGCTGAGAAGTTTATGATTTAGTGTGGAAGACAGGCAGGTAAATGGAATTTAAATCTGAATTGGCAGGTGTTATAATAAAGGAGGGCATGTGGCTCTATTTTGAGTTCAGAGGAAGGGATCTAACCAGCCCAAGAGTTGAAAGTGGGTGGCAGGTCTTAGAGAATGTGCTGTTTGCAATGTCTTGAAGAATAGTTGGGAGAAGAGGACTGGGTAAAGACAGAAAACTCTAGGAACACCTGAGCAAATGTACAGGAGTTTGAAGCACAGTGTGTGTTATGTATGGTGATATTCCAAGTACTGATGTATGTTAAGAGTGCAAAGTTTGGGTTTTGGATGACAGGAGATGAGACTTGGAAGTTTAGTCTGGCCTTCTAAGGATTTTGCATTTATTACTTAGTCAAAGAACAGTCATTGAAGAGCTTTAAGTAGAAAATTAAAGAAGTTAGTTTTGCATTTTGGATCATTTAGGGGGAATTTTAAAAAGTTTATTGTTAACAATTCATGAATTTGGCCTGTTTCCCTAATTAATTGTCATTTCTTGATGGAATATGTATCTTTCTAATCCACATTGTTTCATACATATGATCATTGAGTAAACATTTGTTTTGGTTTTATTTATTTTAATTTCATTACTGATTTATATAGAGCAAAAATGGCCTAGTCACTTACAGTAAAATTTATATCAGCAAATTATGATAACATAATCCAGAGCCTGTTGTAAAAGGAATTAATGTTTAAAAACTATTAATAATATTACTTATTAATATTAATAATATTAATAATTAAAAGTTTATAAATTGTTGCCTTTTATTATTGAAAGGAGCAAATTAGTGTTTGTCTTACATATGAAATAGATTTTACATATGAAACTATAAAGAAACATGAAACTTGTTTACAGTTAACACTGTTATATGCTATATATATAACATATTATTACAAATATACATATATGTATATATTGTGTATATATATGCACATATAGTTTTTTTAATTCAAGAATTCAAAGCTGAAGAGCTAGGTTATAAGAATGAGAATTCTATTGTAAGATGTAAGGAGTGCACTTTTATATTTGCATTAATGATTTGTTTTTGTACACTATACAGTAATATTTTTCTTTTAAATTTAGTTTTTGATGATGAAGAAGAAAGCAAATTGACCTATACAGAGATTCATCAGGAATACAAAGAACTAGTGAGTATTTTCTCCATTGATTATTAAAGGTAATTAAAATAATTTTAGCTTTTCTAAATTAAAAACATGGACTTTTTCCATTTTAAAATTCTTTAATTAAAAAAATCCATTCTTGGTACACCTGGCTGGCTCTGCTATAGAGCATGTGACTCTTAACCTTGGGATTGTGAATTCAAGCCCCATATTGGAAATAGAGCCTCCTTTAAAAAAAAAATAAATAAATAAAAAATCCAATCTACCCTAATAGTACTACTAGTTCCATCAGGCCCTAAGCCTTCTCTGAGCATTTCATCTTTTGTACTTCTTATCTCTTCTACTCTAGAATCTAAGAAATGAATTTAGGACAACTATTTGAAGGGATCTTGCATCTAATCTTTAAATTTTATTCTTAATCTTCTGCTGATGCATCTAGAGAAGTGTTAGTTATTAATTTGCCATGGTGTCTTGTGATTTTTAAAAATGCCTCTGAGTAGCAGAAGAGTTGTACCCCATTGACTGTCATGACCCTGACCAGTAATTTCAAGTAGAGGAAATAAAATTTCATTTGATTCTCTGCAAAAATTTTAACTTTCCATTGTTTGTGGGTTTTTTGGTGAAAGACATTGTCATTGCCATATAGTATAATTTTATGTAGATTAATAATTGCAAGCAAACATTTGATTATCCTTTTTAAACTCAACACTTAACATGAAAACTGTCATTTGGAATTTTTCTATGTAAATTGGAAAAGTTACACTTTCTCTTTTTAGGTTGAAAAGCTGTTAGAAAGTTATCTCAAAGAAATTGGAATTAATGAAGATCAATTTCAAGAAGCATGCACTTCTCCTCTTGCAAAGACCCGTACATCACAGGTTCTGCTTTTGTGTCATTCTGCTAACATATAGTTTTAATAAAAATGCCCAGCATTTCACTTAAATTTGCTATATTTGTTTGTCGAAGGATACTATTTTAGACATTGTATGAGTAAAAAGCTAATTCATCACATATGGGTTCTTTTTTATAATTACCTTAAGAAATGATCATTTGTGGGGCGCCTGGGTGGGTCAGTTGGTTAAGCGTTCCATTCTTGATTTCAGCTTTTGTCATGATCTCAGGGTCATGGGATCAAGCCCTGTGTGGGGCTCCCTGCTGGGCCTGAAGCCTGCTTGGAATTCTTTCTCCTGCTCCCTTTGCCCCTCCCTCTCCCCTCTCTCTCTGTCTCTTAAAAAAAAAAATAATAATAATTTGAGATATTAATGAACTAATGCAGTTAATGCAGTTAAAAAGGAACTTTTCGATTGCAGAACTATGATAGATCACAGTTTTTATTTATATACACTGTTCTATTGTTTTATTTATATATTACTGTTTTATTTATATAGATCTCTGACAGTTTATCAGTTGCCTCTTTTTTAATCTTAGCAGTTTTATAGTGCATAGTTCCTGGGGCTTCCTTCTCTTGGAGCTATTTTTATTTTTAAAATTGTGTAGATTTTGTAGAGATCTAATTATTTATTTATTTTGAGGGAGAGAGAGAGAGGAAGAGAGAAGAAGAAAGAGAGAGAGAATACAGGGGCCAGGGGCAGAGGGAGGGGGAGAGAGAATCCCAAGTAGACTTTGTGTTGAGCACGGAGCCAGACATGGGCCTCCATCTCATAACCCATGACCTGAAGCAAAACCAAGAGTCTGAAAGTTAACTGACCTACCTGGGCACCCCTGGAACTACTTTTATTGTCTCATTAGTTCTGCAGTGCTGATTTGAAATAGATATTATGTGTATTTATAACTGATATTTACTGAGGGCTCATGTTAGCTGCTGTTTTAGACACTTGACATGTACTATCTCATTTAACCTTCCTGCTACCCCTTAAGATTTTGGCACTGTTTTATTTCCACTTAGAAATGAAAAACCTAATGCACAGATATGTTAAGTGACTAGTGCAAAGTCCACTGCTAAGTAAGTAGTAGTGCAGGATACCAGCCCAGGCACTCCCAACTGCAAGCCCTTGCTCAGAAGCTCAGGATAGTGGGGCACCTGGGTGGCTCAGTGGGTTAAAGCCTCTGCCTTCAGCTCAGGTCATGATCTCAGGGTCCTGGGATCAAGCCCCACATTGGGCTCTCTTCTCAGCAAGGAGCCTGCTTCCTCCTCTCTCTCTGCCTGTCTCTCTGCCTACTTGTAATCTCTGTCAAATAAATAAATAAAATCTTAAAAAAAAAAAAAAAGTTCAGGATAGGGATATGTTACTACTACTCAAATAGCCTTCTCAACAAGTTGCTTTAGCTTTCCATCTTCTCTAAATAAACTGTAATTCCTTAGCCAGATGATAGTGAGGATTGTCTGTGATTTGACCCTAAATTAAATTTTCAGTCTCCTCCTGTTCTAGTTCCCTGATATGTTATGTACTATTGTTATTCCAGGCCACTTGATCTTGTAAGCATCCATGCATCTGGATTTACTCATGCTATTCCCTAACCGTGGAATGTTTGGCCCTCACCTCCCCACCCCAGTATTTTTTCCTTACCAGATAAATCCTTCTTCTCATGAGGGCCTTGCTAAAATGTTACTTCTTGTGGCAAATTTCTCAATCTCTGGTATGCTAGGGTGGACCAGCACTCATTCTATCTCACTGGACATTTTCACATTTTTGGTACTCTGCCCCAAATTATAGTTTCTTAGAAGTCTGTTTGCCTTACTAGATTATAAATCCTTTGAGATGTTTTTAGTATCTTTGTACTCCCAGCGTCTCATCTCATAGATGTGAACCTAGTTAGTAGTAGGTAGTTCTTAATAAATGTTTCTTAACTTAAATTACTTTTTATCATGGCTTAGAAGAGGGTGCTTTGACTACTATTTAATCCAGTGCTTCCTACTATACTTCTCTATTACACAAGTTTTCTTATTTCACGATCATCTCTGATTCTAGAGATAGAACATCTTTAATATGACATGACATTTTGAAAAAATGTTTAAATATTATTGGTATGCCACAATTAATGTAAATAAGCATCTGGTTTTATTCATTAATAATGCTATAAAGCAAAAGTGGTTTTAAAGTTCACCAATAGCTTTGGGGCGCCTGGGTGGCTCAGTGGGTTAAAGCCTCTGCCTTCGGCTCAGGTCATGATCCCAGGGTCCTGGGATCGAGCCCCATGTCGGGCTCTTTGCTCGGCAGGGAGCCTGCTTCCCTTCCTCTCTCTGCCTACTTGTGTTCTCTGTCTGTCAAATACATAAAAATCTTAAAAAAAAAAGTTCACCAATAGCTTTTATTCTTTATGTACCATAAATTTAGTTTAAGGAGTAATAACAGGATTTATTTTCTTCTCCTTTTTAGGTGGGCAGGAATAATTTGAAAATTATTAATACTATTTAGGTTTCTTTTAAGATGTTGATATTTGTTTTTCAGGAATGTTTTTTACTTTGGTGAATATTTGTCAAGCTCTCAATTAAGTCATTGTGAATGAGCCTGAATTACTTTGTGAATAAAGATGTTCATGCTAATAACAGACATATCCACCTTTTGTTTTCATTATTCAGATAACTTTATTTTTTTATTAAAGATTTTATTTATTTACTTGACAGAGAGATCACAAGTAGTCAGAGAGGCAGGCAGTGGTGGGGGAACTGGCTCCCCACTGAGCAGAGAGCCCAATGTGGGGCTCGATCTCAGGACCCTGAGATCATGACCTGAGTTGAAGGCAGAGGCTTAACTCACTGAGCCTCCCAGGCGCCCCCATTATTTGGATAACATTAAATTGAATGAAGATGTTCAGAATTTTAAAATACTGTTTTCAGATCAAGAGTAACACATCTTTCTCTTTTGTTCTGCAATGCAATACCTTTTGATTTATTTGGAGTTGATTGGTAATACGGTCTTGCTATGTACAAGGAGGCAAGCTTTTTGATACCGACAGACCTAGATTTGAGTCCTAGATCTTTCATTTACTAGCTGTAAGTTTGTTGTGCTGTTTTCCTTTCTTATCCATTCTGATTCTCAGTTTCCACATCTGTAAAATCTGGATAGTATCTACTTTGAAAGGTTTTTGCAAAATTTAAGAGATAATGATCATAAAGCATTTAGCACAATAACTGACATTTATAAGGTGGTCTATAAATGGAAACACCTCCTAATTAATACTAGCTATTTTGGTGGTTGATTAGCAGTGTGCTAATTAGGCCAGGGTCATTGGTTCAATCCCCATGTGGACTAGTTAGCTGTATTCTCTTCTGGAGCAAACACTTAGCATCGGATACTGAATAGCAACATGATTTAAATCAGCACAAGGCTATCCCCATTACCAGAAAAACAGCTTAAAGCTATTTTATTTACTACTTTGCAGCAATAATGTAGTCTTTTTTTTTTTTTAAAGACTTTATCCATTCATTTGACAGACCGAGATCACCAGTAGGTGGAGAGGCAGGCAGAGAGAGAGGAGGAAACAGGCTCCCCACTCAGCAGAGAACCCGATGCGGGTCTCGATCCCAGGACCCTGGGATCATGACCCAAGCCCAAGGCAGAGGCTTTAACCCACTGAGCCACCCAGGCGCCCCAATACTTTTACTGTCTTAAAAATCCCCTGTATTCTACATGTTTATCCTTTCCATCCTTGCTCCTAGCAACCACTGCGTTTTACAGGCTCTCTCGTTTGCCTTTTTCAGAATATCATATAATTGGGATCATATAGCATATACCTTTTCAGACTGGCTTCTTTTGCTAAGCAGTGTGAAATTAAGGTTCTTTCCTTTTATTTGTTGTTTGATAGTTCATTTCTTTTTATTGCCGAATTACATTCCATTATATGGATGTACCACAGTTTATCAATCTACCTTTTGAAGAACATTTTGGTGTCTTCTAGTCTTTGGTAATTATGAAAAGGCTGCTACAAATATTCATATTTATGTGGACAAAGTTTTCAATTCATTTGGGCAAATAAAACCTAGGAGCAAGATTGCTGGATCATAAAGTAAGATTAAGTTTAGCTTTGTAAGAAATTTCCAAAGTCTCTTCTAAAGTAGTTGTACCATTTTGAATTTTCACCAGCAGTGAATGGGAGTTCCTGTTGCTGCGCATCTTCAGCAGCACTATGTATAGTCAGTTTTTTGCATTTTGGCATTCTAATTAGGTTTATAATGGTTTACTTTTGCACATTTTAAAATTGAGTTGTTTTCTAGTAGTTGAGTTTAAGAGTTCTTTGTATACAATTTTTGATGCAAGTCTCCTTTATCAGGTATGTGTTGCAAATATTTCACAAAATTTTCCTCTGTGGCTTGTCTTTTCTTTCTCTAACAGTGTCTTTCACAGAGTGGAAGTGTTTTATTTTATTTTTAAAAAATTATTTATTTATTTTAAAAAAAGATTTTATTTATTTATTTGACAGAGATCTCAAGTAGGCAGAGAAGCAGGCAGAGAGGAGTGGGGGAGAAGCAGGCTCCACGCTGAGCAGAGAGCCTGATGCAGGGCTCAATCCCAGGACCCTGAGATCATGACCTGAGCTGAAGGCAGAGGCTTAACCCACTGAGCCACCCAGGGGCCCCGATTTTTAATTTTTAATTTTTAATTTTTTAATTTAATTTTTAATTTTAATTTTAATTTTTAATTTTTATTTTTTAAAAAAAGATTTTATTTATTCATTTGACAGACAGAGATCACAAGCCCAAGGCAGAGGCTTTAACCCACTGAGCCACCCAGGTGCCCCTTTTTATTTTATTTTAATGAAGTCTGTGATTTATCCGTTTTCTTTCATAGATTATACTTTTGCTGTTGTATCTTCAGAAGTCATTGTCAAACTCGGGGTTATCTAGATTTTCTCTATGCTATCTTCTAGAAGTTTTATGTTTTTGTTTTTTACATTTAAGTCTATGTTCCATTTTGAGTTAATTTTTGTGAAAGGTGTAAAGTCAATATTTAGTTTCTTTTCTTTTCTTTTCTTTTCTTTTCTTTTCTTTTTTTTGGCATGTAGATTTCCCGTTCTTTTTGCATCATTTTTTTGAAAGATTATCTTTTCTCCATTGGATTGCTTTTTTTTTTTTTTTTTTTTTTTTGTCAAAGATCAGTTGACTATGTTTGTGTTGGTCTATTTTCAGGCTCTTTCTGTTCCATTAATTTATTTGTCTACTCTTTCACCAATACCACAGTGTCTTGATTATTGTAGTTTATAGTAAGTCTTGAAGTCAGGTAGTGTCAGTCCTTTGACTTTGTTCTTTTTCAATATTATGTGGCTCTTCTGGGACTTTGGACTTTTCATATGAAATTTAAATTCAGTTTGTTGCTGTCTACAACATAATAGCTGCTACAAAATAATTTGCTGGATTCTGTTTGGGTTGCATAAATCCACAGATCAGATTAGGAAGAACTGACATGTTAACAGTGTGGAGTCTTTTTATCTATGAACAGAGAAAATCTCTCCATTTATTTACAATCCCTTTGATATCTTTCATCAGAGTTTTTTTAGTTTTCTGCATATAGATCTTCTGTGTATTTTGTTAGATTTATTCCTGAGTATTTCTTTTATTGTGGAGTTAATGTAAATTGTATTGTGTTTTGTATTTCATTTTCCCATTACTCACTGCAGGTATATAGGAAAACTTGTACAATAACCTTATATTCTGCAGACTTGCTAGAATTACTTACTAGTTCCAGGAATTTCTTTAAACTGATTCCTTGGGGGCGCCTGGGTAGCTCAGTGGGTTAAAGCCTCTGCCTTCGACTCAGGTCATGATCTCAGGGTCCTGGGATTGAGCCCCACATCAGGCTCTCTGCTCAGCAGGGAGCCTACTTCCCCCTTTCTCTCTCAGCCTGCCTCTCTGTGCCTACTTGTGACCTCTGTCTGTCAAATAAATAAAAAAATCTAAAAAAAACCCCAAAAACCTGATTCTTTGGGATTATCTACACACAGTCCTATCATCTGTGAAGAAAAACTGTTTTTTATTTCTTTCTTCCTAATCTTTGTACCCTTAATTTCCTTTTCTTAATGCATTAGCTAGGACTTCAGTATAATGGGGAATGGGAGTGGTGGGAGGGAACTCGTTTCTGATCTTAATGGGAAAGCATCTATTTTCTCACCATTAAGTATAATGTTAGTTGTCAGTTTTTTATAGATGTTCTTTATCAGGTTAAGGAAATTCCTCTCTATTCCTCATTTGCTGAAAATATTATCATGAATGAATGTTGGATTTTGTCAAATGCTCTTCTGCATCTATTGATATGACAGTGTGATCTTTTTTAGACTTTTCACGTGATTAATGAATTACATTAATTAATTTTTGGGTGTTGAACCAACTTGCATAACTAGAATAAATCCCTCTTGGTCATGGTGTATAATTCTTTTTATACATTGTTGGGTTTCAACCTGCTAGTATTTTGTTGAGTATTTTTCTATCTGTGTTCATGAGAAATACTGTTCTTTCTTGTAGCATTTTTGTCTGATTTTGGTATCAGTGTAATGTTGGCTACATAAAATAAGTTACGGAGTATTCTCTCTGCTTCTATTTTCAGGAAGAGATTGTGAAGAATTGGTGTAATTTTTTTTTTTTTTTTTTTGAGGATTCTTATCTAAGGGCAAATTTTCATATGCATGTTCAAATACATGTAAATCCTAACCTGAATCATTCAGGGAGGGCTGGTGGGACAATAGCATGGACACTGAATAAGTTATGTGTAGAAGGGAAAGTGGATTTCAAAGTCATACTTTTTTTCTCCTTAATAATTTGAATCAATAGGGCGCCTGGGTGGCTCAGTGGGTTAAGCCTCTGCCTTCGGCTCAGGTCGTGATCTCAGGGTCCTGGGATCGAGTACCGCATCGGGCTCTCTGCTCAGCAGGGAGCCTGCTTCCCTCTCTCTCTCTCTGCCTGCTTCTCTGTCTACTTGTGATCTTTCTCTGTCAAATAAATAAATAAAAAATATTTAAAAAAATAATTTGAATCAATAGAAAGGCTTTTATATCAGTTCTGTAGGTTATGCTATTTAACTTCTACAAATAAATATGTGATTATTATTCTTTTGACAAATAATACGAATCTAAACTTTTCTTCAAAGTTTTATCTTTTTTATTTTGTGGAGAATTGTATAATTTCTTCATTAAATATTTGGTAGAATTTATCAGGGGACCCAGCTAGGCCTGGAGCTTTCTGTTTTGGAAGGTTATTAATTATTGGTTCCTTCTCTTTAAAGATGGAGATAGAGTATTCCTGTCTATCTATTACCTTATTCAGATTGTCTATTTCTACTTGTGTGAGCTTGGCAGATTGTGTTTTTCAAGGAATTGGTCCATTTTGTCTAGGTTATGATGTTTGTGGACATAGAGTTGTCAATAATATTTCTATATTATCCTTTTAAAGTCTCTGGCATCTGTAGTAATGTACCCTCTTTCATTCCTGATATTAGTAATTTATGTTTTTTCTCTCTTTCTTTCATAGTTAACCTAGCTAGAGGTTTATCAGTTTTATTGATATTTTTGAAGAATCAACTTTTAGTTTTGTTGATTTTCTACTTTAAATTTAATTGATTTCTTCTCTAATTTCTACTGTTTACTTTGGATTTAATTCCTTCTTTTTTTTTAAATTTTATTTATTTATTTGACAGACAGAGATCACAAGTAGGCAGAGAAGCAGGCAGAGAGAGAGAGGCGGAAGCAGGCTCCCTACTGAGCAGAGAGCTCTATGTGGGGCTCAATCCCAGGACCCTGTGTTCATGATCCATGCCAATGGCAGAGGCTTTAACCCACTGAGTCACCTAGGTGCCCCTAATTTATTCTTCTTTCTGTAGTTCCTGAAGTGAAAGCTTAGATTATTGATGTTAGATATTTCTTCTTTTTAAATATATGCTTTTAATGCTGTAAATTTTCTCTGAACACTACTTTAGGTGTACCCTGAAAATTTCAATAAGTTGTATATTTTTAGGAATATTTTAGGAATTTCTCTTAAAAAAAAAGAAATTTCTCTTAAGACTACAGTTGACCTTTGTATAACACAGGTTTGAACTGTGTGGGTCCACTTCTACACAGATTTATTTTTAAAATAAATACAGCACAGTACTATAAATATATTTTCTCTTCCTTATGATTTTCTTTTTAAAATTTTAATTCCAGTATAGTTAACATAAAGTGTTATATTAGTTTCAGGTGTACAACATAGTGATTCAACTATTCTATACATTACTTAGTGCTCATCATGGTAAGTGTAGTCTTAATCACCTTCACCTATTTCATTCTCCCCCATCCACCTCCCTCTGGTAACCATCAATTGAATCTCTGTAGTTAAGAGTCTGTTTTTTGGTTTGTCTCTTTTTTCCCTTTGTTTGTTTTGTTTCTTGAATTTCACATATGAGTGAGATGATATGGTATTTGACTTGCGCAGACTTGCTTATTTCACTTAGCATTATATTCTCTAGATCCATCCACGTTGCTGCAAATGTCAAGATTTCATTCTTTTTTATGGCTGAATAATATTCCATTGTAGCTATATACCACCTCTTCCTTATCTATTCATCTATCAGTGTGTACTTGGGCTGCTTCCATAATTTGGCTATTGTAAATAATGCTGCAATGAACATAATGATACCTAGATCTTTTTGAATTAGTGTTTTTTTTTTTTTCCCCCTTGAGTAAATACCCAGTAGTGGGATTACTGGGTCCTATAATATTTCTATTTTTAACTTTTTGAGGAAGCTCCATACTGTTTTCCATAGTGGCTACACTAGTTTGTATTCCCACCATCTGCGCCTGAGTGTTTCTTTGTCTCTACATCCTCGCCAACACTTGTTGTTTCTTGTGTTTTAATTTTAGCCATTCTGACAGGTATATGGTGATAGCTCATTGTGGTTTTGATTTGCATTTTCCTGATGATGAATGACATTGAGCATCTTTTCACGGATCTCTTGGCAACTCCGTATGTCCTTGGAGAAATGTCTGTTCATGTCTTCTGCCCATTTTTAATTGGATGATTTGTTTTTTGGTGTTGTGTAAGTTCTTTGTATATTTTGGATACTATCTCTTTATTGAATATGTCCTTTGTAAATATCTGCTCCCATTCAGGAGGTTGCCTTTTAGTTTCCATATGATCTTCTTTTCTTTCTTTTTTTCTTTTTTTTTAAAGATTTTACTTATTTATTTGATAGAGAGAGAGCGAACACAAGCAGGCAGAGTGGAAGGCAGAGGGAGAGAGAGAGAAGCAGGCTCCCTGCCGAGCAAGAAGCCTGTTTTGGGACTAGATTCCAGGACCCTGGGATAATGACCTGAGCCAAAGGCAGTCGCTTAACTGACTGAGCCACCCAGGCATTCCTCCATATGATTTTCATAATAACATTTTCTCTTCTGTAGCTTATTGTTAAGAATGCAGTAATAATACATATAACATATGAAATATGTGTTAATGGGCTGTTTATGAATTGGTAAGGCTTCTGGCCATCAGAAGGCTATTAGTAGTTTAAGTCTGGGGCAGTCAAGAATTATATGCAGTTATTTGACTGCATAAGGGTCAGTGCCCCTAAGCCTTGCATTATTTAAGTATTGACTGTACTCCTTTTACTCACATATTATTTAGAGGTGTGTTGTTTGATCTCCAATTATTTTAGGTTTTTCCAGTTACCGTTCTGCTCTTGATGTCTAGTTTAATTCCATTGCAGTCTGAGAGGATACTTTGTATGATTCCTATTCTTTTAAATTTATCAAGATGTGCTTTATGGCCTAGAATGTAGTCTATTTGGGTGAATTTTTCATGTGTGCCCGAGAGGAATGTGTATTTTTCTGTTTTTGGAGAAATGTCAATTTGATCCAGTTGACTGAAGGTGTTGTTCAGTTCAGCTGTGTCCTTTCTGATTTTCTGCCTGCTGGATCTGCCCATTACCGATAGAGGGTATTGAAGTCTCCAACTGTAATCACGAATTCATCTTTTTCTCCTGGTAGTTATGTCTGTTAATGGAATACTGTAAGTACATGAAATCACTTGTACCTTTCAAAACTATGGTATGATGAACTTTAAGCGGAGATAATAATAGGGCAACCTAAGGCTAAGTGTGAATATATTTGAATGTCTTATACACTCATGTAAGTCAGATTCCTAAATACTCAGTGTTCATTTTTTTGTTAATGTGCTTTTCTCAAACATAAATACCATCACATTTACTTTACCTCATAGTCTTCTGTCAAAGTAGTTTGACATTTCAATTAATTTAATGGATACTTAAGACTGTTGTTGTTTTTAAAGTATTGCCAGTTTTTGAAGTAACTCTTGTATTTAGTTCCTCTAAGTGCCTTTAGCAGAAGATCTTATCCATTCCCTTGAACTGGAAGAATCCCACTACTGTAAAGTTGTCAGGTTTAGTGCACCATTTTGGATATTTAACCAGCCTCAACAGGATTAGAACAATCACTTTTGTAGGTACTTTTCAATTTAAAAAGTGCCTTCTCATCTTATTTAATTCCAACACCTGGCCAGAAAGTTATGATTGTATTTCTTTCATGCTAAAATGCTAATTTTTCATATTGTAATACCTCTGAAATGAGAATGTATTTTACACTAAATGACATGTTATAATTTAATTGGCGGGGTTTTTCTTTTCTAGTTGGTGCAAGAAGTAAAGCCTTATTTTACTAATCTGGGGGTTTAGATTCAACAAAACACTGTATTACTATTATTATTATAGTACCAATTTGCAGATGAAGACACTTAAGCTCAGAGAACTAAAAGACATGCCCAGGGGTGACTGGGTGGCTCAGTGGGTGAAAGCCTCTCTCTTTGGCTCAGATCATGATCCCAGGGTCCTGGGAGCCCCGCATAGGGCTCTCTGCTCAGCAGGGATAATGCTTCCTCCTCTCTCTCTGCCTGCCTCTCTGCCTACTTGTGATCTCTGCCTGTCAAATAAATAAAATCTTTTAAAAAAAAAAGTCACACAGAGTCACGCAGCTGGTACATGGGTAAGTTGGAAATGGCTTTTGATATCAAGGGCTCATTTTCTTCCAATGTGTCAATGGTTCTCGAGCTTTAATGTTATAAGAATTATCTGTGGAGATACATGGGCACCCATCCTCTAAAAATTTAGATTCATTATGTTTAGGGCACGACTTAGGAATATGCATTTCTTAGATACTTCAAGGTACACATTAAGTGTGTAACTCTAACTCTGACTTGCTGTTAGAAGCTCCAGTTGATACATTGCTATTAATAGTACTGCCCTTTAAGAGTTTATTACTGACGGGGATAAAGTCCTTAATATCACTAATAAGAAGTCTAGGAAGCCCCAGAACAAAGTTATGTGGGGCATAATCCCATCAAGTTGTTTTGGCAGACATGACTAATCTATCACAGAGACTGTCCACAAGTGGTTTCAATACTGAGCTTTGGCCTGCCAGTCACAGTCAAGCCTACTTGCTACTCCCTGCTGTGGGTCTTTTGAATGGTGCATGTGACTGTAGGGGGAAGAAACTCTCCATCATTTTTTTCTACAGCTGACTCCTCATAAATGTCACAGAGAGAGATGCATTTTTAAGTTTTTTACTTTTATTTATTTATTTATTTTTATTAATTAGAGAGACAGGGAGGGAGTGAGAGCGAGTACAGGCGGGGGGAGAAGCAGGCTTCCCATTGAGCAGAGAGTCCGATGTGGGACTCCATCCCAGGACCCCAGGATCATGGCCTGAGCCCAGGGCAGACGCTTAATGACTGAGCCACCCAGGCGCCCCCTGAGAGCTGCTCTTGCATTTTGCTTTGCTTTGCTATATACTGCGGTTTTCTGGTGAGCTGATTGCTGAAGGAGCTGATTGCTCCTTCCTCTTTGCTTCCTCTTTGATGGAGCTTTGGTTGATGTGTCTGACATATTGCTGCAGCCTGCCTGGTGAACAATAGCACAGCCTTGGTTGCCTCTGCCTGATTTTGTGTGTTCGGCTTTTACATTAATATCATGGAAGTCTTGAAATAAGATTTTAGTCTGGTGCATTAAATTTGAGTGTTTTCTCCTGGGTTTTCACCCATTGCAAATCTTATTCTACTTATTATTGATTAGCTTGGGAAGTGGCAATAGCCCCCTGTATAATTTTAGGTACTCCACAGAAGACACCTTTACTTTTCTCCTTAATTTATCACATTTATTGTTTCTTCCAGAAAATGATTTCACAACATAATTTCTAACTTACTTCTTACATGAAACTTTGTACATATAGGACAATTGTCTTCTCACATTATTAATATCTCATTACACTTATTTTCCAGACTCCATTTTTTTTTTTTGCGTTGACTTTTATTCAACTTGGTACTTTTATTGATTAAGGGATAATTTTGTACTTAGGATTTATTATTCACAGTAAATTTCAGGTGATAGAAATAAAACCAAATAGATATTGTTATTTTGGCTGCAAAACAAATCCAGATACTGAAGTGGTAACCTTAAAAAACTAAGCCTAATTTCTCTGTTATTTTTCAGAGTTACTCAGCACTGGCTCATTTGGAAAATATATTACCGTTGTCAGCCTTAGCTTCTTGGAGGTCTGGGGGTTGGGAGAGTCTTACATTAAAGGCTTTTAGAATCTTAAAATTTTCCTCTTGAGTCATCTGACCATAAGTACTACTACAGCATTCTTGAATTAATAGAAACGATTTGCCATAGAAATGATCTGAGTGTGTGGAAATAGTTTTAAAACTTGAATCTTCATTTAACTTCCAGATTTCTTTTCCATAGGCCATTTTGCAACCTGTGTTGGCAGCAGAAGATTTTACTATCTTTAAAGCAATGATGGTCCAGAAAAACATCGAAATGCAGCTGCAAGCCATTCGAATAATTCAAGAGAGAAATGGTAACATGTTGAATTTAGATATCTAAGTGCTAAATTTTTGTTTTTGTTTTGCAGTTTTGACTATTCTGATTCTACTATGGTCTTAAATGTAGCTGCTTTGTATAAATGTATTTCAAGTTTGCTGACTGAAGAGATTCAAGAATGTAAACTTTCCTGATCAGTTTGTGTTTGCCATCTCAAAGAAAGGAGACCAGAATTTGATTTAATGATGTTTTAGGTCTCAAAGTGCTTGATTTTTCTTCCTAGCCATTTTGTTTATGAAATTCAGTACTTTTGAATGGTCACAGTTTTAGTTACTGTGAAGAGAAGGTAACTAGTCTTTTTTGTCTGGCTTATGATAGTTAGGACCTTTGTAGGAGACAGTGGCTCTCTAGCGTTAATGAGCTTCTGGAGTTGTTGGAGGGCTGTTGAAACACATACGGTAGTTTCCCTCTTCTGATTCAGTAGGTCTGGGGTGGGACTGAATGCTTTGCATTTTTAACAAGCTCCCAGGTGATGCTGCTGGTTCTGGGACCAAACTGAGAACTGTTCTAGGACAATGGGCAGGTATGACTGCACTACTGTCAGGGAAAGGAAAACCGAACTCAAAGCCCTCCTAGCCCTCTTTAGTTATTCTCTTCCCTGACTCTCTTGTCTAATTTCAGTTTGTCCTTAGATTTTCCTGCTTTTGATCCTGTCTTGTGTATTTGAGTTACATTTGACATCTTGACTTGACACATGTGTGTTTCTAACCGTATTTCTTATTGTACTGTCTCCTTTTCAATCCAGATTCAATCCAGATTCTTACTACCTTTCAGATTTCTGGCTGTAGTAACCTGACCTTAATACCTGTGTGTTCCTTTGCTCAATAGACTGCACTGATATTCTTGACCATGCCTATATACTCTTTAATGGTTTGGCAGCAGGATCTGTTTTAAAATTGCTTCTTGAAGATGTGAGAGCTATAGTTCAGTTGTACTGTTTGCTTTTAAGGGTCTGGAACATGCAGCAAGAGGCTTCTATTGTTGTAGGGCAAGCAGGGCCCTTGTGGATTCTTCTCTCATTAGTATCATGAGAGTAGAGACTATCTCTTAGAGCCTAAGCACCACCATAACTGTCCTGTAAAATTCTAGAATGCTTTTCACAGCAGGTGTGAGAGCCGACGTCTGTGGGTAGGAGATAACATCACCCTAACCCTGAACAATGGATGACACTGTGCTGTTGCTTTGGTGTAAGTCAGTCTGGGAAACAGTCTGTCTTTCTACCATGGTTTGCTTTATTAAATCCTTTTCTCTGAATGTTCCTGAAATTATGCCCTATTCTGACCTATGGGTTAGAGGGTGCGAGTAATTATTTTATGTTATAGCTAAAATTGTTTTGGGGGGGATCAGTTTTGATAAAAGAGCTGGTGAACTTGATACTGGCACTCCATATGTTTTCAGTTTGGAATTTAACTGGAAACTCATTTAGATTTTAATATAAAGGGAAGAAGTATATACAGCTTATATCAGCTGGATATCACCTCAGGCTGCTGTGAGCAGAAAAAGCCTCAATGAAAATGTCCTAAGCAGTAAGAATCGATCCCCACAGAATAAGAAGTCCAGAGGAAGGGGAGAAGGAAGACAGTCCATGTCGGTTAAGTTAGTAACCCCGTGGTATTATTAAGAACGCTGACACTTTCCATCTTTACACTCTGTTCTTCTGAGGATCTCTCCTGATTGCCCTCTAGCTACATTGGATGAGACTCAATGATGTCTCATGAAGAAAGGGGATATATTTCTTCCTGTACATCTCTTTTTGATAGCAAGACAAAACTTGCATGGAAACCCCCAGAAACTTCCCCCTCAGGTCCTATTGGTCAGGTCACATGCTTTTCTTAAACCCTCTGGCATGGAAAATGAGACCATTATCATGAGTCACTCTCCTGTGGTGGAGTGGGGCTAAGTCTCCAAGTACTTGGCTGCCTGTTAATTAAACAAATCTGGGTTCTATTAGCAAGGGAGGATGAGGCAATGATGCAGAAGAGTGCTGGTATCAAACCACAGGGTGGGAATGTTGCTTACCTTTAAATAAAATCTAAGACTTTGTTTCTGCTATAGCATTTTTAATACTTGCATTTAAGAACGTTGCTTAAGTTAGATCAAGGAGTTAGTACCTTAGAGCAATGTTGAGTGTATTCAGAACTGCAGACCATTTGAAAATTGTCTTGGGAGTAAGAATAATTCAAAGGCTTTCAGGATTCTTTGTTGTATTTTATCAAAGAAATTTGGGGAAATGCAAATCAGAGCATTATTTTGATGGTTTTGAAGCACTGCATACTATTGCATCATTCTTTTCTTAGTTCTTTTAATTTTCCTCAGAAATACTACCAGAGCATACTAATTGTGTATCTTTTGACTGGAAAAAGTACAAAAATGCACTTGAGATTGATCAGTTTTTTTTAGTCAGTTCTTTGGCTGTGATGCCACACTGTATTTTGCAAGATGTTACCGTTGGGGGAAAACTGAATAAAAGGTGCATGCGTAACCTCTCTCTGTATTATTTCTTACAACCGCATGTGAATCTGCAAGTATCTTAAAATAAAAAGTTTAATTAAAAAAAGTATTTAAACATCAAGGGGATTAGAATAATAAAGCTACTTTAATTTGGAGCAGATTGAAAATCCCATAGTCATCTGTGGATAAAGAAATGGAAGGTAAAAATTAAGACACAAGCTGCTGATGTTGTGAGAATATACTAATAAATAAGATATGAATAGAACACTGATTACCAGTCTACCTGCTTCTTAGGAAGATGTAGGTAATAAAGTAAATTCAAATTTAAAATTACTTGCCATGAATTATAATTTGCATTGGGCTGAAGTTGGTACTGCCCTGGTTTATAGTTATTGGCCCAATATCTGGATAGAAGCTCCGGGGGCAGAGGTTGTTTTCTTCATCTTTATATTCCTCCTGAGTGCTCAGCCCCATGCTTTTTCCAATGTAGTAAGCAGGACCCTTTTCAGTAGCATTTGCTGTAGCATGAATGAAGCATATTAACATGCTGTTTAAATTAACAAAGTATTGTATATTTTGTTTTGTAAACTCTTTTCATCCTTAAGGGATACTTCTGAGAGCACACTTTCATTACTAGGAGCTTGATGATTTCAGTGGTCTATCCTCAGACTGTAGATGATTACAGGGGGTGATAGTTTATATTAACTAATTTTAATTGCTGTATTATGGTCACTTTTAATGGGTAATACAAATAATTACTAAGAGAATTTCTAGATAAAACTGTGGTGTTTGGGTGGGGCTGATTCTGTAAAACAAGAAAAAGTAAAAAATATAATAATTAGATAATAGCTTAGAACATTTTTAAGTGAACTGTTAATAAACTCATTTGTACTTTTTGATGAGTTAGAATAGTGAGCAATAAATGTTTTCAGTAGAGTTCATATTCTTTTGTGTGGTCTTTGATTTTCAACAGGTGTATTACCTGACTGCTTAACAGATGGTTCGGATATGGTCAGTGACCTTGAACAGGAAGAGATGAAAATCCTGAGGGAAGTTCTTAGGTATCATTCTTTAATTATTTTTTGAATGAATCATTACTAATATTGTGACATGATCTGTGTATGTTTTCTACCCTCATAATATTATGAACTCGTGAAAATAAATTCTCTACTGAAAAACCATAAAAATGATGTATCATTGTATTTGTTTATAACTATGTATAACATTTTTTAATGCACAGAAAAAATGGTTTTCAAGTGCCTCATACCATATCAGCCTAAATGGGAGGGGCTTCTTCCCGTCCCTTCATGGGAATGGGAAACCAGCCAGCAGACCCAGCCTGGTGACAAGACACTCGATGGCTTCTGGACCCTGGTGTTAGAGGTCGCTCATTCCAGGTGTCTAACAGCAGGAGGCTGGACATTCACATTCCACAGACGAAATAGCTGGCAGGGTGGCAGGTAACCTGCAAGGGAAAAGAAGGCAGTGGGAAGTGCCCATCCCAGATGATGTCTTGCTGGTCTCTTCTTTGCCCCACTTACATGATTCTCAGCCAAATGCCTGGCATAGAGTGTGTAGGCCACTAAAGGGGCGTTTTTTTTTTCCCCTTGGGCCTGTCATCTCTTGACCCCTCTGGCAGTTTTGGAAGGGATTAACAATTGCAGTACCTAATTTTTAAATCTCTTGGAGAATGTAGAGGCTTAGGGCAGAAGGATACTTATAGCCATTGTGTCACCTGCAAAATCGGGCCTTGTCCTTTGGGAGCCCTTCCTTTTTCTTCAATTCTAACCCCACACCTGACCGTCTTCTAGCATCCTGTAGTTCTACCCCTATCCACCTTGTCCTCAGCTCCAGAGCAGAAGGGAGGACAAGGCAGGATGGTGATTGGGAGGATGGGTCTAGTGGGGAACTATGGAAGGAGCTCCATGACTTAGTGCTTAATTCCAGGGGATTTAAGTAGTTGTGGGGAGGGAGGCAGGTGTGCTGGTAAACCCAGCCTCTTCCAGCCAGATCCTATTTTCCACCGCAGGGGCAGATGGGAGCCCGAGACAACACAGAATGCTTTGAGTTTATAGGTTTGAAGAGTTAAGGAAATTGTTAATAGGTTTAGAGGATTGGTAGTTTTGACTTGAGCTGGTTGCTTTTGTTGGTTGATTGGTGGTCTGAAAATTAATCAGCATTGTACTTTTAGACTTTATTTTCTAAAGGCTTTTGAAGGGAATGTGCTCTGTAAAGTAGTAAAACTTTGTTATGAACGAGAGTTGACTTGGCTATTTTCCTAAATCGGAGGCCCTCAGTGAGCAGTTTACAGCAACTGATAGGGCTTTGGCATAATGATATCAGGAGAGCTTTGTGATAGCTCTGGTGCCCCTGGAAAAACTAAAATGAGGGGAGAGATGGATCTTATCACTTTAAAGTGAGAGATCAGATTTGCCAATCATATTTGGGTTTACGATATCAAATCTGTAGGTCTTTGTTCAGCTAGGGGTCATTCACATTTCCAAAAGAAATGGGTGAACCTGTAGTTTTGTTACTATATTATGCTGTGTGTGCCTATCATGTATCTCTTTCTCAGTTGATTCTAAGTTGCTTTAAGAAAAGCCTGATTATTTCCATCTTGGTTTCCAAGATTCCTTGCACATGTTGTGAGCTTAGTTTAGCATGTTGCTTGTTGGTTCTTCGACCAAAAAAGAAAATTTACTTCTCTACCTTACTTTTGTATATTTCAGAAAATCGAAAGAGGAATATGACCAGGAAGAAGAAAGGAAGAGAAAAAAGCAGGTGCCCACAGCACATATTAGTATAACAACAGAAGTATTTCATTGCCGTTATCCTTTTTTAAGCAAACTCGCCCAACATAGGGCCCAAACTCATGACCCCCAGACCAAGAGTCACACATTGTACTGACCAAGCAGCCAGATGCCCCTCATCGCTCTCATCTCTTTGGTTTACACCTAGGTTTTGCTGCTTATGTGGAACTACACGGTTCCTCAGAGTATCATATTCTTTTAGCAGTTCTAGGCATTTGCGTGTGACTTTATAACCATATTCACTTTATAACCCACACAGCAACCTACCTTTTAAGTACCCAATAAACACTGAGATTAGCTACCAAAAACTGTAATATCATTCATGTTATTCATATCATTCATATTATTCCTTATAAAAATTCCCCTTAATTTTATGAATAAGAGACAATTGAGAATAATATTTTCCTTTTTCCCTCTCCTTGATTCCTTTACTGTTTTGAAACAGCAACTGCAGTTACCCTTGAGGGCCCCCTGCAGACTTTAACATGATCAGCCTCAAGTAGAATGAGTCAGTTATGATATTCCCTGGCATATTGTTCTCTATTAAGAACTATTTCCATAAAGTGCCTAATCTTTCCTAAGGACAAATTAAACATGTATCTGGCTGAGGTGAGGGAAGCTAGTAATTATTCCTTCCTCTCTTCCTATGTTTTCCCAAATTTCTCTGAAGGGAAAGGGAAACAATATGAACTGTCTCTTGGTCACTCGAAAGTCATTTTCCTTTTCTCCCTTCAGTCACTATGATACATCCTTGTATCATGCACTGTCTTTGAAAAGCCTCATTGTACTGCAAGGTGCCCCATGAAGAGCAGAAGGAATAGAGATGATTTAGCATTAAGAGGTGATTTATGTATCTTTAAGTAAATCTCCTTTTAGTAAATCGAGGTGCAATTGATAGGTGCTATATTTTTTAACATAAGAGTATAGAACAGGGATGACTAGGTGGCTCAGTTGGTTAAGCATCTGCCTTTGGCTCAAGTCATGATCCCAGAGTCCTGGGATCAAGTCCCATGTTGGGTGCCTTGCTTAGTGGGGAGCCTGCTTCACCCTCTGCCTGCTGCTCCCCTGCTTGTGCTCTCTCTCTCTCACAAATAAGTAAATAAATTTTTTTTTAAAATTTTTTATTTATTTGTGAGAGAGAGAGAGAATGAGAGGAGAGAGGTCAGTGGGAGAAGCAGACTTCCCGCCGACTGGGGAGCCCAATGCCGGACTTGATCCTGGGACTCCAGGATCATGATCTGAGCTGAAGGCAGTCACTCAACTAACTGAGCCACCCAGGTGCCCCCAAATAAAATCGTTTTAGAGTATAGAACAGATATCAGCTCAAAACTGCTGTCAGAAGACATTACTATTAACTCTCTGGTTTATAAGCAAACTATATTTGACTTCTTAAATAATACTATGTTTTAGGGGTTTTATATGTGGTTTTTTTAAAGACTTTTTTAAAAGACTTATTATTATAGAAATTTTCAAACACACAAGAGTAGAGCTGATAGTATGGTAAAGAATCATCCTGTGTCTTTTACCCAGCATATAGGGGCATATGACATGAGTTATCTAATAAGCTGCATGTGATTAGATTTTCCTCTGTTTTTAAGAAAAACAAATTATCAGCTTACTTAGTTTTTCCCAAGATTTAAATGATTTATTTGGTTTAAATACACTATCCCATTTTAGAAATGGAAATAAACCCATTTGTGGCTTCTTCAGGCATACCATGGTGTAGTGGTATATAGATTATTTTAAGTGGAAAAGGACCTTATAATTCAGTGGATTTCTTTCTCTTATTAGAGTATTTTTCCTCAAGGTCACATGAGTAGTAAGGGTGAAGCCTGGGTTTGAACCTAACTTCTTGTTAAGTCCAGAGTCCTCTAAATATACTACTTACTTATTCTTAGCAGTGCATGATTTGAAATGAGAATGTTTATCTACCTCAAAAAATAAAAGATACAAAATGCTGGAAAGTTCTTAAAAAACTTTGGAAAATCTCCTGTTCATTGTCTATTTAGTGGACAATATATTTTTTTAAAGTAACGTCTTTGGATCCCTTAAATAGTGAATTAGTCAAAATTAATCTAAAAAACTTTTTAAAATTGTATCATGTATTATGGATTCCTGAAGTTCTCAGAGGCTAAAACAGAAGAGCCTCCCGTGCATGCTAATGAAACTGCAAAAATGAAGAATTCCCAAGGGGATGGTGAACATGTTGCACACCCACCCTCAGGTAAGGTTGAACTTTCTTTTTTTTTTTTTTTAAGATTTTATTTATTTATTTGACAGACAGAGATCACAGTAGGCAGAGAGGCAGGCAGAGAGAGAGGAAGGGAAGCAGGCTCCCTGCTGAGCAGAGATCCCGATGCAGGGCTCGATCCCAGGACCCTGGGACCATGACCTAAGCCGAAGGCAGAGGCTTTAACCCACTGAGCCACCCAGGCGCCCCAAGGTTGAACTTTCTTTAACAAGGTGGATACATAAACATTATAAAGAGTGTATTACTTTCTCATACCTACTTAACCTTCAAAACCCCTGGGAGGGAGTGTTGGATGGCCACTGGTATTTAAAATTCTTTTTAAATTTAGCTATGGAGGGTGAAGGTAGGAAATACTCAGCTGACAGAGAGGGTGTAGTCCCCAGATTTCTAAGTGAAGCCTGGAACCCAGAGCAACAAGTGAAATCTCTTGAGGGAGTCACCAGCCTTTGTGCCATGGCCAAAGCCTCCAAGATATGTTCACATCGCATTTGTATTCTCTTCCATGACCACAGTTATATAGTGTTTGTGAGTTAGAAGCAGAACTTGGAAAGGTAAATTATTTTCCTAACGAATTAAAGCATAACTAGGAAACAAGAAGTAGCCAGTTTATCCAGATGTTTCATCAGGAAATACTGAAACTAAAATTGATGAGAATCCTTGTGGAAAATGTTAGTGGATGAATTTGTATAATATGTGGCAAATCCATTTTCAATTCTTTCTGATTTTCTTTATAAGAAAACAAGTAACTCTGAAACAGAACTTGAGTCATGATCATGAATTGAGTTCATGTTGTCATGCATTTCTCTGGTTTTAAATAAATGTCCTTTTCTCATTTAAAAAAAGCCACACCCATAAGATATGATCCTTATTTTTATGTTTATTGTTTTAGAAGAAATTCCAGGAAGCTGCGTGACGTGTCCAAAACCACTGAGCTTTTATTTATTTATTTTTAGGTTTTATTTATTTATTTGACAGAGAGATCACAGGTAGGCAGAGAGGCAGGCAGAGAGAGAGGGGGGAAGCAGGCTCCCCGCTGAGCCGAGAGCCCAATGTGGGGCTTGATTTGAGGACCCTGAGATCATGACCTGAGCCAAAGGCAGAGGCTTAACCCACTGAGCCACCTGGGCACCCCACCACTGAGCTTTTAAGTGGTAAAACTGTAACTTACTTTGGTCTTCTGCCTCCGAATCTTGTGTTCTTTTATGTTTTAGTTTTGAAGAGATTTTGTAATTGAGATAAGATGAGCTTGATGTTTACCCATTGATTTTAAGGAACTGTACTGACTTGATAAAACAATGGGGCATATGAAACAGAAGCAGGTTTATGAAATCACCTTGCTTCTTCGTAGCAAATTTAGCCATTTCTCTTTTTTCATGATCAGATTCTAGGTAGAATAACTTCATTTGAATTATATTTATGAAAGCATCTCCTTTTTTTGTCTGAGCTCTTTTTTAATTTGCTGGCTCAAACTTAACTTTCTATTTTGTACAGACCTAAATACACACTTTTCAGTCTTGTGTCTGACATAATCTGAATACATTTGCTTTGTCTAGTTCCTTATCGGACTATTAAGTCAACCACATATAACTCAGGTATGCACATAGGTGGTACAGAACATATAGCAGATAATCTAGAGTAATGCCTTCAGTTTTCAAAACTATTCTATATTTAAAAAATGAGTATATCTGATATTCCAGGAAATCATTTCATGCACAGTGGTAGAAGTCCATTTTGAAGATCTAATTTAGGAAGAATCAAAAAGGAGTCTGATTTCCTTTTTAATTCCTTTTTTTTTCATGTGTTTCCTTGGTTCCTGCTGGAAATGGATAGCATCTGTTCTCAGACTGGTGCAAAGAGTTGCCAGAGATAAGATGATCTTTCTTTAAGCTTTCTGGTTGTCTGATTGTCTATTCCTAGAAATCAGTGAAGCTTAAGTATTTTGGTTTCAAGTAGTTTCCTCTCTAGATGTGAGTGAGAATATACAGGTTGTTCATAGCTAATAAATTCCAGGTAAGAACTATCCAGAACAGGTTCATGAATTGAACATAAATGCTTATGTGGCTGGGATTCCCCCTCCTCAGAAATAAATGGAATTGTCCCTTCTTCTGCTGTGTGCTTCTGTATCTGGGGGCTAAGCCTACCTCTATGTAAAGTCACCATCAGTAAGAATGGCATGTTTAACTCTTGCTGGTAGAGACCAACTTGCTTGAGTGTGTCTTTTTTTTTTTTTTTAGATTTTATTTATTTATTTGATAGGCAGAGATCACAAGTAGGCAGAGAGGCAGGCAGAGAGAGAAGAGAGGAGGAAGCAGGCTCCCTGCTGAGTAGAGAGCCCGATGTGGAGCTTGATCCCAGGACCCTGGGATCATGACCTGAGCCGGAGGCAGAGGCTTTAACTCACTGAGCCACCCAGGTGCCCCGCTTGAGTGTGTCTTTATTTCTAAGTTCTATAGCTCCCTGTCTACGCTGGTTGGAGGTTAGCTACAGCCTCATCTCTTCTACGGAGACTTTTACTGTCCAAGAGCCTGAAGACCGTTTCTTCTTCCAGCCTCCCTGGCGCTGCCATCAGTGCATTCACTCCATGCTGAAGCAGTGGTCCTCTGGCAAAGTTTTTGCTCATGCAGTTTTATTTCCGGTTTCACTTTGCTATCAAGATTTTTAAACTTTTCGAGGCATTTGTATTACGTTCACCCATCCTCGTTTTAGTTCTTGCTATCATTTTTATCTGATGCTTTTCTTGTTTCACTTGCTTTCATAGTTCAGGTACTTAACCTGAAAATGTTTTATCTTAAAAGAAATCGCCTTGTCTTATACTAAAAAATGGCTCAGAAAAGCAATTATCATGTTAATCTTGTCTTTTAGCACAGTCACCAAATAACTGGAGAATAGTCAGTGCTCTGTTATGTCTGCTTCTAAGTTCTACTTAACTTCAAAACCTTTGCATTTTCTTACAGCGTTAGTAGATTTATTAAGGTTGTCTTTACTATGTATTACAAACAAAAATTAATGATATTCTTGGCACTTACTTGTCCAGTCCAAAAAATTGTAGCTTTAACTTCATTGTTCTGAAAATATACAGGGTCATTTACAGTTTCTTCTGTAAGCAGAAGTTTGGCACCAGTTACATTGCCAGTGAGGGATTTTAATGTCCTGTTTCTTTAGCTTATGTGGCAGTATTGTAATACAGTATAGTGTAGTTCTAATCTTTAGATAAGAATTATACTTCTTGTAGCTGTTGTGACAAACAGCAGGAGCTTTGGAATTTGTTGAAATGTCTTTATTCATGAGTAACAGTAGTTCAAGCTCCTTGAGGACAGAGACTATGTTTATTGTTCTCACCCAGTGCTTGAAACAATATAGACATTGATTGAATCAGTGTGTGTTGATTTAAAGTGAGGGGGTGGGGAGTGAGAAAAAAAACACACTAGGCATTTTGGTGAATGAATACTTGACATTGCTTATAATATACTAATTGGTATCTATCTAATTACTGCCAGAAGTTAAAGTGCATTTCGCTAATCAGTCAGTACAACCTTCGGCAAGAAAGCTGGAAATGCTGCCCGAAACTTCCTCCTTCCCACAAAAAGGCCTGAAGATCCCTGGCTTAGAACATGCAAGCATTGAAGGACCAATAGCAGTAAGTAAAACACATTACTTTGTAAGAACTATGAACAGAATGACAAAGTACTAGGAACAATGTAAACAGCCATACACTGGGCTTTTATTATCTTGAACTCAAATTTTGAGTTGAATCAGCCAGTGGTTATCTGTGCTGCTGCTTATGTGGACTTGAATTTAAATAGTTCCTTTTCTTTTTTGACCCAGAATTTATCAACACTTGGAACAGAAGAGCTCCGACAGCGAGAGCGCTACCTCAAGCAGAAGAGAGATAAATTGATGTCCATGAGAAAGGATATGAGGACTAAGCAGATACAAAATTCCGAGCAGAAAGGAAAACCTGCTGGGGAGGTAGAGGTATGGCTGGCTTTAGTGTGTCAAACTTTGCAGATTTAGAGGTGGAATTGTCAAAATCAGAATGTGTGCAAGACAGCCTTGACAATGAATGTTGCTTGTAGATGCAGTCATAATAGCACCTGTTCAGTTTTTTCCGGCAGTGAGGTGGCTATGATACGAGGATTTTGTGATCGAAATGATAGAGGTTTCATTATACATTTTTTTCTTTACTTACCCTGCTCTGAGTGCTTAAGGGTCAGCAGTGTATTTTACCTAAGCCTCTGAAGTATTTTATCCACAAAGCAGCAACAGTACCCTCGCCACCATCTCCAAGAGGCTTTCTTCCCTAAGAAGAGATTTTTGCTGAGAAGAGATATAGGGAACCCAGTGCACATGTGGCTTTTACATTTTTATTTACTGAAAATGCTCTTTGAGGCAGTATGTTGGGAATTTTAGACAAATGAACCCATCTTATACTATAGCCAATTTTTTTTCTGTTTTTTTTTTTGTTTGTTTTGTTTTGTTTTTTAAGGAAATGACAGAGAAACCAGAAATGACAGCAGAGGAGAAGCAAACATTACTAAAGAGGAGATTGCTTGCAGAGAAACTTAAAGAAGAAGTTATTAATAAGTAATTTTAAAAACAACTTAGCAAAACAGAAGTTCAAATTTTCTTAAAAATAAATTATTTAATCCTTAAACTAAGCCTGTTAGTTTCAAATACTTGTGTTTGTAAATGCAAATGTAAGCTCGTTCTTTAAATACTTAAACTTTTGAGGTAAAGGGTGGTGGGGAAGGCAGCTACTTGGGCTGAGAGGGTATAGAGAACTGATAGTGCATTTATTCATTCCAGCTTGGTTTTTGTTTGTGCTAAGCACCCTGCAGGTGTGGGGGATAGTCATCAACTAGACCACAGGGGTGATCCGCCTTCACGGGGCTAGAAGGTGGCCTGCAGAGCCAAGTGTACAAAGGGAAAAGTGCAGTATTCTAAGCAGGGCTGGCCCAGCCTCCTTGAGAGAGCCATGCTTTAGCTGATTGGAAGGCTAGTTACAGGGAGAAATGGGAAGGAACAACTCAGGTCCTGTTGCAGGAAAGGAGGAAGCAGCTAGGAGGAGCAGGCAGTATGACGAGTATACACAGAATGAGGGCAGAAGGCTAGCCTATGAAGTTGGAGATAGGTGGGGGACTGATTTGCAGGGCCTTGTAGGGAATGTAAGGATTTTAAAATTTTTTATGGCAGGAGGAAGTCACTGAAAAGTTTTAAAGCAGAAAAGTTACATCATAATGTTCACTTAAAAAAAATGTGTAGGTGCTGTATGGAGAGTGGTTGAGTTCGAATCATTGTAGGTATACCAAGCATAAGGAAATCCAATCAGAAGATCAGTTATCCTGGGCAGGAGCAAACAGCACTTGGAAAATGGATGCGAAGGATGTTAAAAATACTCGCTCTTTATAGAAAAGCTACCATTAAAAAAAGATAATGGGAACCATTGAATACTGAGGGAAATGCAGCCATGGGTATAGATCTTTTTTATGTGAAGGGGTTTTTTATGTGAAGGTTTTCTATGTGAAGACCTATGTGAGGTTTTATGTGAGGTTTTCTATGTGAAGACATATGTGAAGGGGTTTTTATGTGAAGGTTTTTTATGTGAAGGTTTTCTGTGGTTGGTTGCTTACAGAGAACCGGAATAGGGGGAGAGACCCTTCTTTCAGAAAACTCCCTGTATTGTCTTCCAGCAAGCACCCTCTTTTCTAGTTATGGGTTGTTCCTGAGGTTTAATTAATTGTGTCTTATCTCCTTAAATCTACAGTTACAAACTTTTAGGAAGGGATACCAAAATTTGTTTAGACCCAGTCTTCAACCTGCAGAGAAAAACCAGCATTACTTTACATTTGTCACATTTCATCACTTAAGATAGATGGACAAGAAGAAAAACTAGTGATTAAAACACAGAAATCTGTTTCATGTAACTTTTTATTAAAAATAGTTTTTATAGTGGATACATGTTTACAGATATAATTTTAAGAAAACCTCAGGCATACAAATGTGGGCTCTGGCTTGGTTCACTGAGTGAAGATAGATATATAAAAATCCTGATCTGCCTGAGGGTAGTCATTAAGACGGCAGCTAACATGTGGAAATTGAATAGTTATTCTTTCAAGGGATATTGTAAGCCCTGTTTTCATATCATTGTGGGTGAGCATATGTACCATGAAAACTGTTATCCTCTAAGTCAACAAAAGATTCACATTTCTGTGATAAGGTTCCTAAGATGATGATGATCTAAAGGTTTGACTCGTAATTCTTCAGAAAGGAAAATTAAAGAAACTCTTCATAAGATATAAAGATAATACTTCCTACTGGAACTTTAAAATTACCTAACCAGGAAGAGTCAAGAGTAAATAGGGAAATGCTTTAGGCCTGGGCTTCTTAGATGACAAGAGGAAATGTATTAAGAGCTAAAAGTAAAAGGGGCTTCACAGATTTTGCTTGAAAAAAACCATATTCAGATGGTAACTGTACTGATCTCAGTTTAAATTATCCTGAATCACTTGCCTTATAAAGTGGAAAGTCTTTTTCATTATGTGTACTTTTAATCAAAGAGTTGAGACTAGTCCCACACTGTGATGTTTTGGTAGTGGGACTTCATTTGCGCAAGGCACACCTTCTGTAAGTAAAATCAGTAATTCTTAAAGTGCAGTCAATCTTTGTTTGTTTAGAATTATTTCATTCAGATTGGTGTAGGACTTAGTGGTTTATAATAAATATCTATGGATAACTTATTGGCTTTTAAAAGATACTATAAAATGGACAAATCTCAAAATGGAGTTAACTTATATTTACAACAAACCAAACAAAAGCAACAATCATAGAATTACAGGGTCACATTTTAATTCCTGAATTTTACAGTTCAGCATTAATATCACCACATGTATACAAATGGTGTAAAACAAGTACAGTGGTATTTTTAATACAAAATAAACATCTGTTTTATGGAAAAACTATACTTCATATCTACACAGACAGCCCATCTTTTCCAAACAATAGCCAAAATTAAAATAAACTACAAAATCTCCAAAACAGGGGAAACTGCTTCAGTTTAAGCTATTCCAGGAAAAATGGACCCATAACACATTACAAGGGTGATCTGAAGATTGTAGCTGGAATTCCTGTTTTTAGGTTGTTGTTGTTGTTGTTGTTGTTGTTGTTTTCCAATATATGAAATTTAGTTTGGGGGATGTTTTTCTTACTTCAGCATGATCTCAGATCACAGATGAGCAAACTAACATTAAAATATTTACAGTTAACTTGCTGTTCTAAAAATAAAACCTCTTAACTGTTCACCTCAACTTATCTTAAATTCATTTACGTACATGGAATGTGCTTTTACTCTTTAAAAAAAGCAGCTTTCATATTACACCCCTGTTTGTTTATGGAAAAACTTCATGTGCTGCATACTGACTTTGATACTGAAGTAACTTCTTGGATCAAAATGGCCTCTAGATATTAAATGCCACTTAATTCAGCACTGATTTTTGTATATGAGTCTTTATAAATTATACTTTAAACCTTGCCTGCAGCTCTGGAGAGAGACAACTTTATGAACAAAGCAGAAAGTGACTTCAAAGTATCTTGCACAAAAGACTGTATGTACTACCAGGAGACATTTGGAAACGTTCTGTTAATCCACTCCCAAGTTTCTAGAGAAGATCATTTTGAAATACTACTGTACTGATTCTTGGCATCAGTTATCTCTAAAAGTGCTGTCAAGTTATATTAATAAGACTGTCCATTTTGAATCCAGCTTGTTTGTTTTCATCAAAATACACACTGAAAATTCCTGGTGTAGAAAACTCAACATGTACTATAACACAGAGTATACTTCCCTTCAAATACCTGTAAGGCTGAATTTGTTAAATCTTCAAAAAATGGTCCCAACAGCATAACTTCATTTTTATGATAGTTGAATTTGGTTTTAATAAAAATTTTTTTTTAAAAAGAGGCAACTGATTAAAAGAACAACATGGCCAGCACCATTATACAAGTAATGTTATTGGGTTTGTAACTAAAGTTTTATAATCATTTCTAGATCAGATACCCCCCTGGAGCAACCCTGCATTTAATATAATTTTATCAACCTTGTTCCCTCCCCCAAGCCATCCCCAAACCTGAAAGTTTCCTCAGGAAGAAGCTATCTCCCAGGTTCTGGTTACTAACCTTTTTTTTTTGTTTTGTTTTGTTTTTTTTTGACAGCCTGAAAGGCAAACCCCTTAATTACTAGCAAGCAATCAAGTTCCTGGGAAGCCTGGTTTTTTACAGAACTAAACTCTCCTAGCTGATATACTGAGTATCTTTAGCTACTCCTTGTATATTTGTTAAGTTCAAGTGAGAAAGCTTTCTGATTCAGATTTTCAGCTGATTGAACAGTTGCAGCATTTTAGTAAGACCACGCATTGAGGGCCCCCATTAAATACTTTATGAGCCAAGACGAGGTCTTTTCCTGGGAGATGTTTCTTCTTCTTCATCTTCTTCTTCATCATCTGGGTAATCCACTAAACCAACCAAACTTCCCTATTGAAGAAAAAAAAGAATTTTTTAACATATGTAACTTAAGGAAAAAAAAAACCCAACTTATTAGTATAATCACTTTTAAAGACATCACAAATAACTTTTCTAAACTATCTAATACATATCTCAGATTTATTTATTTGAATTTGATAAAGGAACTGCTTGAAAATTATGAACACTTGGTACCACTGGTAGCACTCTAAGTTACCCTCAACTTTTCTATTTAGCTCCTGGATTTTTAACGATACCTCATAATTCAATTCAATTTAGCAAAATTTCACTGTGGAAAATGTATCTCCAAACAGCAAGACTCACAAATCATGAGCTGGAAGGGTCATGGGAATGAACTGGGTCATTTCTCCATGTTTAAACTAGAGAGTGTAGTCAGTCAATGGCAGGAAGCCTCCTTTTTTTTTTTTTTTTTTAAAGATTTTATTTATTTATTTGACAGAGAGATCACAAGCAGGCAGAGAGGCAGGCAGAGAGAGAGGAGGAAGCAGGCTCCCTGCTGAGCAGAGAGCCCGATGCGGGGCTCGATCCCAGGACTCCGAGATCATGACCTGAGCCGAAGGCAGTGGCTTAACCCACTGAGCCACCCAGGCGCCCCAGAAGCCTCCTTTTGTCTCTATACTTCACATGTGTATTATTTCATTACTAAGTACATATCATTGTTTTCATTATGCTTTTGATAATAATAAACAAATGAAATTGTTCCTAAAACTAACAACTAAAAAATTTAGGGCTACCTCTAACCAAAAGGAAAGTAAAGATGAAGTAATTCAGGTGTTTGGCCTTCTATGAGTCATGAAACCCTTTAAAAATCCTATTAAAGTTCTGGACACTACCCAGGAAATTAAATGTCCTCAGGTTTGCACTCATTTTGAATCCACCCCATGAAGTTTATACATAGGTCCCACAGGTTAAGAGCATTACTGTAAACACTGGATTTAGTGCAAACCCTTCTGACCTCAAGGGGATAAACAAAACTGAAATAACTCATATTTCAAAGCTAAACAGCTTCATATATAAAGAACCCAGACATTTGGCAGTAACACTTTGCCAATATATAACTGAACCACTGTAATATCAACAAAGGCCACTAAGCAGCTTGAAACTGTAATCAGAAACCCTGGGAATTAAAAATCAAACTTCTTTATACCATATAAACTTATCTAAGAATCCTGCTTTCTCAGCTTAGTAACACACAAGTCTTAAGTTTGATAAGCAAAAGACAGTATGGCTAAACTGGTAAAAAAGTATTGATTGTATTGTAGTCTGCCTGACAATTTAGTATCTCTATGCCTCATTTTCCTTATCTGTAAAATTACTATAATAGTATTTAGGGGCGCCTGGGTGGCCAGTGGGTTAAAGCCTCTGCCTTCGGCTCAGGTCATGATCCCAGGGTCCCGCATTGGGCTCTCTGCTCAGCAGGGAGTCTGCTTCTCCCTCTCCCTCTGCCTGCCTCTCTGCCTACTTGTGATCTCTGTCCAAAAAAAAAAAATAAATAAATAAAATAGTATTTAGACCTCAGTGAACTATTTTGAAAATAAAATGAAAATAAAACATAAAAAATACAGTGCTTGGTATGTAGTGTTCAATAATTGCTTTTATCTGCTATTACTAATATCATTCTTGTTCATTCGGTTTCTAAGCCAAACAAGTTAGATGGGAGGAGACAAAAGATGTAATTACCTTCAAAAAGGCACCAGTCTGATATTCACAAAGATGACAAGTTATCAAGGAAAGTTTTAATCATGCTTAGGATTACAGATTATATATCATAATGTACAAACATTTTAGCTTCCACTGGGTAACATTTAAAATGACTTTTTCCTTAAGATTAGTAAATATGCTATCCAAAACACTCAGCCACACAATTTAATATCAATTTTATCTTATTTATATATATATGCCATAAACAAACTCCTATACATTAAAACAATCATTTTTATTGAAAATAAAAATATAAAATGTTAAATATTAGAGGTTAAAAGGCCTGTGATCCATAGATGCACACTGTAAAGAATCTGACAGATTCCAGACTTAATATACAAACATAAACATACTGTTTTAAAATAAATATCAGGGGCGCCTGGGTGGCTCAGTGGGTTAATCCTCTGCCTTCAGCTCAGGTCATGATCCCAGGGTCCTGGGATCGAGCCCCGCATCGGGCTCTCTGCTCAGCGGGAAGCCTGCTTCCTCCTCTCTCTCTGCCTGCCTACTTGTGATCTCTCTGTCAAATAAATAAATAAAATCTTAAAAAAAAAAAAAATAAAAAAATAAAATAAATATCAGATTGCAATTAGACCCCTTATGCCAATTACCCTTTAAGAAAAGTTTCCAATATGAAGGAAGGGATGAAAACAAATGATAATGATTAATACCTATGAAGACACAATGACTTTTTTCTGAACCAAACCAATGACCTAACAAATTATAAGTTAGGAAACTATTAATATAATTAATCATATTAAAAAAATCCGAGGACAGAGAATTCAACAATTATCCTCTACTCAAAAAATAAAGGACAGATCTTCCATAAATATGATTAATAAAATTTTAAAAAATCATCAGCAAAAGTGATGGTTTTTATCTTATTTTGATAGCTTTAGTTTCTTTTTTTAAAGATTTCTGTTTATTTGACAGAGTGGGAGAGCACAAGCAGGCAGAGCAGCAGAGGGACAGGGAGAAGCAGGCCACCCACTGAGCAGGAAGCCTGATGCAGGGCTTGATCCTAAGGACTCTGGGATCGTGACCTGAGCCGAAGGCAGTAGCTCAACCAACTGAGCCACCCAGGTGCCCCTATAGCTTTGATTTCTTGACTCACCTAACTGCACTGGCTACAACCCCAGAACAATCGTTAGATAACAGCAATCACAATGGTATCCTATCTTGTCCCCAACTTTGGGGGGGAACATTTCTAATATGTCCGTAAGTATTTAGCTAGCTTTTGGTACTGGCCATATATACTGTGTTAAGGAACTACCCACATATTTCCATTTTACTAAGTAAATTTAGTAACTAATCAAAACTGTAAATACATATTCTATTTAGAAATATGTATGTATATGAAATATTTTGTGTAGAAAGTTACAATTGTTTTAACTGCAAAAAGCTGGAAACAACTTTAAAATGCATCAAGAGGGTTAGTTATAAATTAAAGTATATCATACTGTGGAATTCTATGGAGGAAGTTCTTTATGTTCTAATATGGAAAGCTCACCCAGGTTAAGTTTGTTAAGTGAAAAAGCAAGATCCAGAGTTGTCTTCTATTAATCTGTGGCAAAAGAAGTGTTTGTTTTAGCACCTACTAATGGTTTCTGATTATGACTTTGTAAGTATTTTTCTTTTTTTTTTGGATAAGTATTCTTGTTCAAGGAAAATGTGTGTATTTTACAGCTCTGTAAGTTAAAAAAAAAAAAAAAAATCCTTGTAATTTCATTACTAGCTAATGTCTCACCAGCCTTGAAAACTACCAAGGATGCAAATTTTAATAGCATATTAGAGCTTTAGAATGCCTTGCCAAGGAAAATAGACAAGTTCACACCTGATCCATTTAATTTTAAGAATCAATCAACTGTGGCAATCAACAGATAGTGAATTTCAAACTTTTATCATAATCTAGAGTGACGAGCTATTTATTTTCCAAGAGCAATCACTGTTTTCTCCTTGACCCCTCCAAAATGTGGTAAAAATGTATTCAGTAATCTGCTGTTAGTGTCAAAAAGGGTGAAAAATGTGTTAGTGCTTATACTTGATATTGCTAAGTCGTAAGTAAAAAATTATCTGGAAGGATAATGCATTAAGAACTCTAAGAAATGGGCGCCTGGGTGGCTCAGTGGGTTAAGCCGCTGCCTTCGGCTCAGGTCATGATCTCAGGGTCCTGGGATCGAGTCCCGCATCGGGCTCTCTGCTCAGCAGGGAGCCTGCTTCCCAATCTCTCTCTCTGCCTGCCTCTCTGTCTACTTGTGATCTCTGTCTGTCAAATAAACAAATAAAATCTTAAAAAAAAAAAAAAAAAGAACTCTAAGAAATAACCCAGAAAACAGAACAAAAAGAGGAAAAAAAAGAGTAATAGGAGAGAAAAATTATGAAAATTTTAAGATCAATACAGAGGGCCCAATCTCGAAACAGTAAATTACAGTGAAATAATATGTTTCCAAACTGAAGGACATGATTGTTTAGCTACTTCCAAGAAGAAAATAAAAACTCACACACAAAGGATCAGAAATAAGAATGTCTTTGGATTTCTTGGCAGCAATAACTTCTAAGTTTTAAAAGATAATGATTTCCTATTTGGTTCTACATTCAGTTAAAACTGGCCATCAAGCAGGACGGAATCAACACATTTTCATAGATGCAGGGGCTCAAATTTTACCTCTCCTGGGATTCTTTTCTCAGAAAACAATTATTAGAGGATGTGCTCCATCAAAATGGGACAGTAAATCAAGAAAGAGTACAAAGACATAAGACCTAGAAACAATACAAGAAAAAGAGAGGCAGAAGAAGTGTCAGGATAATGGCCTTGGCGGCTTGAAGACAAGAGCTGTGCAGCAAGTCTAGGGAGCAAAGGATCTAGGTCGGAACCAGACTGGAGATATCAAAGAGAACACAGAAACTAACCTGAAAGGTACTGAAAGAATTAACAATAGGCACCACTACTGCAACAAATGAAAAAATGGTGCCAATTTTTACTCTAGAAAGAGAAAAGTTATCCAGAAACATGCAGTATAGAAAAAAGACCAGGAAAAAAGTCGTGTATAAAGAATATTTATGGGGACGCCTGGGTGGCTCAGTTGGTTGGACGACTGCTTTCAGCTCAGGTCATGATCTCGGAGTCCCGGGATCGAGTCCCACATCAGGCTCCCAGCTCCACGGGGAGTCTGCTTCTCCCTCTGACCTTCTCCTCGCTCATGCTCTCTCTCACTGCCTCTCTTTCAAATAAATAAATAAAATCTTAAAAAAAAAAAAAAAGAATATTTATGTTGTCATTATAGCTGTAAAATTATCAAATGCTATTTAAGGCAAAAATTGTGACGCAGGGAGAAAAACGCTAAGGACTGATTAAGGAGTGTTCACATGTTCAATTCCTATCTATCATAATAAGAATTTAATGAATTAGGTCTAAACTTGATGAAACAATATCTAATATTAACATTACATTTAGAAATAGAAGAAACAGGTACAAGAAGAAGAGTTCTAAGCTATCTCTGACTTTTCTCAACATTTTAATATTATTTTGACTTTTGAAAGTAAGCGCATCTATTGCTTTGATTTGAGAAAGAAAAGCTAGTATATACTGATAAAGTGCAAAAAGTGTTCTAAGCTCTTTACGTCTATTAAATAATTTAACATTTACAAGCCTATAAAGTAGATGCTATTTTACCCTTGTTTAAAATAAAAAATAAGGTCCTGAGAGATATAATAACTTACTCAAGGTCAAATAGCCTAGAAAGAGGCAGAGCCAAGATACGAACCTGAACAATTTAACTTCACAGCAGATGTTGTTAATATAGTGACACAAATATTACACCAGATTTTTTTTATCAAGAAGTGAAAATTTTAAAATTTCTAGTTAGAAAGAGCTTACGACAGTGAATGAAGACTACATTTTTGTGAAAGAAGAAACTCAAATTGTATTTTGTGTTCAAACTGAGAAGCATCCCTTCACATTAGGTTTTTTACTCCTATGGCACTGCCGCTTCTACCGTTATGTTAACAGTTGTCTCAAATTTATGCCTTTTTATTTTAAGCCACTTCTTTTTGGGGAAAAGGATGGTTACACAGAATAACAGTATAAGTAAAAGAAGAAAATTTTATATAAAATTTAAACTTGTTTAAAGGTGCCTGGGTGGCTCAGTCGGTTAAGCATCGTCTGCTTTCAGCTCAGGTCATGATCTCAGGGTCCTGGGACAGCCCTGCGCTGGGCTGCTCAGCTGGGAGCCTCTCCCTCTTCCTCTGCCCATCCCCCCACCTGCTTGTGCTCTCTCTCCCAAACAGATAAATAAAATCTTAAAAAAAACAAAATTAACTTGTTTATATAAAAAAATAACGAATGGAAAATACATTTGCTATGCAAATGACAAAAAGGCTAATATCCTTATAACTAAAGATTCACTCATATTAAGAAAAACATAACCCAATTTTAAAAAGGCAAGACCATGAAAAGACAACTTGCAGAAGAGCAAATTCAAAAGGCTAATCGTCAACCTCAACTAACAAAGGACACACAACTGGGAATGAGAGCTATACGTTCTCCACTACCTAATGGACAAGGATTAAAAATAACTACAGTAACACTGGCAAAGCTGCAGTGAGTCAAGCACACTCACAATGGTTATGGTAACATAAACTGGTAGAAACTTCCTGGGGGTATTTGACAATATGTATGAAAATATTCTTCTACTCACTGATTCAAGAAAATAACTTAAAATGCAACACCACCAACAGTCCTATCAATGAAACATCAGAATCAACTCCAGTGCTCCAAAATATAACTGGGTAGGTTTCTTACAAATATTATGATACAGCTAAA
This sequence comes from Lontra canadensis, assembly GCF_010015895.1. Lineage (NCBI taxonomy): Eukaryota > Metazoa > Chordata > Mammalia > Carnivora > Mustelidae > Lontra > Lontra canadensis. Next base: position 1,065,302 of record NW_022631055.1, on the reverse strand, counting down.
TAAAATGAAATTCTGTAGTCATCAACAGTGTTTTAGTAACACAGAAAATTTTTTTTAAGAAATAAAAGTAGTATACAAAAAACTGTGTTCACAGAAAGACCTCAATTACGTGTCAGATAAACCCATATACCTGAAGAATCAATCAAATGGTATTAGCAGTCATGTTCTCTAATGATAGTGTGTACAACTTTTCTCCTTTTTCACTTTTTTTCTTCTTTGAAATTACTTTTTTTATCCAAAATTTTCTTTAGTAAACACGAGATAATTTTAAAGATGGGAAAAGCAAAGTTTGTGTATAGAATAATTTTACATACCTTGGTGGCTGTTACTGATGTGGCCAAGTTTGTAGTTTTGGAAGAGGATCCATTAGAGCTTGGTGGTGTCTGAGCCACTACAGATTTACTATTTGTTCCATTAGCAGCACTGGCAGAATGGGAGAAAGTAAATTTGAAGCCACTCGATGATGTCCTTTTGGGAAGGTTTTCCTTGTCTTCACTTTCTTTTCCTAAAAAGAAAGTAAAATTTTTCATCTTTTCCAGTAAATATTCCTAATAGGCAAAGCAACTGAAAATAACAATAACTTAAAAACTTATAAAACACTGCCTTTGCTTCCTAAGAGCTAAGAGTAGAGCATGGTATGTACAGTGCTAAGTCTTTAATTAGCCGGAATCTTAGAAACCCAGGATTAGAAAGGGCCTCAAGAATCATTTACCAGAATCAGCTATCCTACACTAGAATCCCACACTGTTGTATGTAGGATGAGTCAAGGATTCACTACTTCTGACTCTTCCTTTTATGTCCCTCTGCAGCTTCACTGCACTGATCCTATACTTCTATATTATAGTCCTTGACGGACCTGATAATCTCTGTCATAAATCAGTATTTCAAGTTCCCAAAGACAATGATATGATCACGTCTATCAGTCTCCTATTTCCTGAATATTCTAGGATCCTGTTTCTCTCACGAGTTAGGTATCCAGTATCCTTTCATATTTGGTTGCTACTTTTTTGTATCTGATTCGCAAGTGGATGCAGTACTTCAACTATGGCCTCACCTCCCCTTTTCACTGTTCTCAGGGCAATACCTATAATGAGTACAGGTAGAAGAATTAGGCTACCAAAACCTAGGACATTTTGATGGGCTATTTGCTCTGTGAGGCTGAAGTAAATAGAACTTCAGGCACTAACAAGTACATAATGAGTGAGGCTGGGAACAACAGTTGCAGGAAAAATGTAATAAATCAGTGAAACACTAAGGAGAAATGCTTTTAGAAAATCTCACATTCAAAATCACAAATGCTTTTGCCTTTCAAAATGTAAACTTTTAGTAAACATTTATATGATATATGCAGGACAATACTCTAGTAATTTTTCAGGCCATAGAATTAAAGTGATTCTTTTGAAAGATAAGATCTTTATAAACAAGGTAAACATATTTGAAAGATGGGAAATGTTACTTCTCTTTACAGTTTATCCTTATGAAATTTTGATAATGATTTTATTTTTTTAAAAAATATTTTATTTATTTGACAGACAGAGATCACAAGTAGGCAGAGAGGCAGGCAGAGAGAGATAGAGAGGAGGAAGCAGGCTCCCTGCTGAGCAGAGAGCCCCATGCGGGGCTCGATCCCAGGATCCTGAGACCATGACCTGAGCCGAAAGCAGAGGCTTTAACCCACTGAGCCACCCAGGCGCCCCTTGATAATGATTTTAAAATTTCAAAGGGCAAAATTACTTCTTTGAGCTTAGTTTCCTCAAAACTATAAAAGGCAGAGTACTCTGGAAAGTTTCTATGTATCTATATGGTCTCTATTATTTTTGTTTTTTGTTTTTTTTAAGATTTTATTTATTTATTTGAGAGAGAGAAACATGAGAAGAAAGAGGTTAGTGGGAGAAGCAGACTCCCTGCCGACCAGGGAAACCAATACAGGACTCTATCCCGGGACTCCAGGATCACGACCCAAGGTGAAGGCAGTCACTCAACCAACTGAGCCACCCAGGCGCCCCAATATATGGTCTCTATTATTATCGGAGATCTCAGTACAGAAATAAATCCAAGATTGTTCATTGAAGGCAATGTATAAGTAGACAATGTAATTCTAAACAGCAAATGACGAGCACTGCAAAATGGCAAGTTTCAAGAAAAATACTTTAAACATGAAAATAACTCCCAGATTTGGAAAAAGATGTGGAAATTTTAAAAGGTCCCAATTCACTATAAAATTCATGTCTTTCATGCTTTATATACTATGACCAAACCTTCACAAGCAACTGATAATTTCTGTACCTAATAAATGCTACATTATTCCAAAATTCAAAATTTTAATACCTTTTTTTGTCTCCATAAATTTTTCATAAGTATCTGGAAAATCATCGTCTGGCTTAGATTTTTCTACTGGTGCCACAACTGCTTTTCCTTCCTCCTCTTCATCTTCATTAAACCACATTTCTTCATCCTCTTCCAAGGCTTTTGCATCTCTGCGAAATCTGTTACTACGCAATATAGATGGTACACTGTAAGAAACATCACAAACACTGAGTAATGATTTAAAGTTTGTGACCAGATTAAATTTGAGAATATGTAAAACCAAAAGGAGTGAAAGTAATTTTAACTACGTATAATTTACATCATAATCACCCTGACTGTGATACAAGATGTAACCCCAGAACACTCCAAAATATTGTAAATTAAAATAAAAATTATCTTGAGTTATGATATGTTCACATAAAAGATTTGGGTAGGGAAAATATCCTACCTTCTATACAACCCTGTACTATCTAATGATGGAAAGAATGCTCCTGGGTAAAGTTCATATGTGAGATCCGAACAGAAGATTCTGGATATAATTTTATAGCCTATAAATACAATATATTTAAACAATACCTGTTCAGTTTCTGATTTTGTCTGTCTTTTTCTTGCTCATATTTAGTCTTCAATCCTTTGAATGTCTGAACATATTCTATTGATTCAAGTGCTTTATAAAAGTTTTCAACTATATGTGCAGTAAGAGACTTGATATCTTCCTGTATGAGGACAAAATTTACAATTCAAATATAATTCAGTGACTGTTAGGAGAAAAACTTAAAAGAACTTTTTTATAGTTCCAAAGCTGATCAAAAAAGGTTTTTCCAAAATCACATTACAAAAATAAATGTCCTAGTTTCTTTACACATGAGCCAGGCCTCCAGAGAAAACTAGGAATAAAAAAGGAGCTCTTTTGGGGGGCTACAAAACATTTGAAAGTAACTAGAGTTAGTTTATGTCTTCTGTTTATTCTTTGCGTTTACATAGTACTTTACAATTTAAAAAGTACTTTAACATATAGTTTCACTTGATCCTAACAATTCTATGAAATAGGTTTTATTACCCTCATTTTACAGAAAAGGAAAATTGAGGATCTGAGAGGTTGGATGACCTGATGAAGAACACATAGCTAGTTAGAAGGCAGATAGTGAAATTCCACTTTTAACAAATTTTAGGTGTTAACTTAAAGACTCCTCCTTTACTGGTATCAAAATGGGATAAGCCTTACCTAAATAATAAACACAGACTCCTATAACTATATTACATATACAGATCTGATAAACTATTAACTTGAATTCTACCTGTTTCCGCAGTTTTCCAGTGGTATAGTTTTTGTGAAACAAACTGACAGTAATAACTCCTAAGTTCTTTTAAATTCTAAATGAACCATTCTAAATAATCATTGCAAATGCCTGCATACAAAGTACACTCATTATTAATAATAACTGAAATTGTGATTCAGGAATTTAAGATTAACAATAAATATACATGCCACTTCTTTAGAAGATACACCATAATCTTGTTTGTTTTTTTTTTAAGATTTTATTTATTTGACAGAGAGATCACAAGTAGGCAGAGAGAGGGCAGGGGGAAGCAGGCTCCCTGCTGAGCAGGGAGCCCGATGAGGGGCTCCATCCCAAGACCCTGAGAACATGACCTGAGGAAAGGAGAGGCTTAACCCACTGAGCCACCCAGGCGCCCCATAATCTGTTTTTTAAGGACTTTTAAGTCTTCAAACTAGTTTCTCTGGAAATCTCAAATAATATGCAAAGAAGAGATATTAGAAACCCAGGTAAAATGGTTCTGTGTTATATACTGAACAAAAAAGATGAGTTAAGTTTTGGGGTACCTGGGTGGCTCAGTCGCTTAAGCACTTGACTCTTGGTTTTGACTCAGGTTAGGATCTTGGGGTCCTGAGACTGAGCCCCATGTGGGGCTCCATGCTCAGCAGGGAGTCTGTTTGCGATCCTCTTGCTCTGCCCTCACCCCCACTTGCACTCTCTCTCAAATAAATAAGTCTTTAAAAAAAAAAAAAGATGAGTTAAGTTTTGGGATTCAATGTACATTTATCAGCCACTCAAAATTATTTTCTGAAAAACAAATTCAATCACAGAAACAGGGGTGGGGTTGTGAACCCTACAAGTCATTTTATCAATTTCTCACTAAAAATTTTTTAAACTTTTTTTAAGATTTTGTTTATTCAACAGAGAGAGCACAAACAGGCAGAGCAAGAGGGAGGGGCAGGCTTGCCGCTGGGCAGGGAACTTGACGGGGGACTTGACCCCAGGACCCTGGAATCACGACTGAGCTGAAGGCAGATGCTTAACCAACTGAGTCACCTAGGCGACCCCCTCACCAAAAATTTTAAGGGGGGGGGAATGAATATATATACATATATATATGCCAATGTCTGGTTCATTACAACAGTACATTGTGAAACAGGGTTCAGATATACTTGGTAAGCTAGTTAACTATGTTCCCTCTTTTCTAAGGCTAAAGACAATACTTCTATTCTCTTCGTCCTTTTGAAAACCATACTCTTGGCCAAGTGACTATTAGAAAAGTAATCCTGCCAGCCAAATAATCTTTATATGAGAACAGCATGTCATGAGCAGAAATCTGTAAGAGCCAAAACTAGAGAATGAATTTCTAGCTTTGACTTTCTTTTTTTCAAATTCTAACCATGTGGCCATTTTCCCTGATGGAATGATTTCAGTGTGTGGGAGAGGGTAAATTTATTGTATTGGTCCTAGAGTTACCTATCTTAACCCTATTGTTCACGTAGAGTTCTCTCCAGATCTTTTCATGACAGACCTTCTGTTGCCCAAAACTGAGCTGTGACCTGTCTTCAAGCTCTGACTATGCTCCTAACCAAATGGATGCTCCTAAATAAATCACCTGATTACTCTGGGTGTCTGAAGCCCCTCATCTATAAAATAAGGCAGTTGGAGTGGTCCGCCTCACTTCCTGGTCTCTTCAACTTAAATTTACACGATAATAGCCTACCTTTTATACATCATCTAGCAGTTTGCCAAAGTAATTACTTTCAACCTTTCTATTTATCACTACCCCTACAAAGATAATAGAGATCTCATGAATGGCATACTTGACTAAAATGTCTACATATGCCAAATATAATCCTGAAACATCTGGCCAATAAAAATGGAACTGAGAATAATATAGAGTAAACATGAGTTAAAACACCAAGCTAAATTTCACAATTTAAAATATTAACATTGCTAAACATGTAATTATTTTATTTTAGTAAGAATCCTTCAGCATAAACTTACCACTCTTATAAATTCAAATAACTCAATAACAGCTGAATTCAACAGATTGTACCGAGTTCCATTATCCAGAAGAGCATTTATAACTGGCTCAAAAAGATTTCCCTTCGTGATGTAACGATTATAAAATTCATCTTTAAGGCCAATTATCCGCCTCATAAAACGAAGAGCACCTAATTAAAAATCATACAGGGAACAAATTGATAATCACATTAATAGCAATTATTACACAGGTATTTTTACATAAAGCAATGTATATATTCTAAAATAAAAAGTAAAAATGTGCACTAAAAATAACTGGGTTTTGAGGAAAAAATAGAGTTAGGGTAAGACCACTCAAATCTGTGTTAACTCGTGTAGCCAGAGCTAGCAAAAAACCCAATAACTGGTACTTGGGAGATAAAGTACCCAGGCAGGTAGCTCCATGGTATAAAGATTTTAAAAAACCCACAGAAACCATCGAGTGCCAATGCTGGCAGTACTCAGAGCAGTGCTGGGAGACATGCAGATGATGTAGTGATGGCAGCTCAGAGCCAGGAAAGGGCTGTCTTTCTTGAAGGTGGGAACAGGAGTGGTGCAACCTGCCCAAAGCTGCCTCACCTCCCCACAGCGGGAGCTTTGGAGGTAGGTACTTCTCGATTTACTGAAAATAAAGCCAAAGTGGTTCCTGCTGCCAGCTTAACAGGAGAGCTGAAGGTCTTGAACTTTTTCTGATCAAGGCTATAGTTCCACTCCCACTATTTCAGTTCTCTTTGCCTTGGAAAAATCATCCGTGAACCGACACTACCTATACATTATACCATATACATTTTAATCCTATACATTTTAGCCCTTGTTTACCAATTGCCTATGAGCTGTTTTGTATTTGGTAAACATGAACTGTGGCAGGTCGGGCTGTATTGGTAAAAGAACAATAGAGCAACAAGCAGTATAATGTGGCTTTTTGAATTTTAAATACTGAAAGGAAATGTCTCTCATTTCCAACCTGTTGTTCACAGATTGAAGTCATTAAAAGAAGCTGTGCCTGTCAAAAGAGGTTCCAAATACTATCTAAGAATAAAACTGAAATGGGCCACATAAGGTATAAATGTATGATAACTGGAACACTAAACAAGTGTGAAGAAAAAACCTCCAAAACCAAAAAAACACAAACAAGTGTGAAGAGAAGCGCTAGACTTATAACATCGCCTTTTTGTTTTTGTTTTAACATTGCCTTTTTGTAGCAGGACTAGAAATAGTTATTTATGACTGAAAAGACATAAGTGAGCAAGCAGGCACTCTCATACACTGCTGGTGAATGGGTGAATGACATGGTATAGCTACAACTGCACTACTTATGATGGAAATCTTGACCCAATGTAAACATTTAAATACTGGAGGTTTGTTCAGCTGTTGTGATATATCCACATAAACAGGATACTCTGCACTGATCCAAAAGGACTATTTACAGAAAGCCAGATAGGAATACCTATCATGAGAACATCAATCCTTCCGAAACTGATAGAAAATTTTAACATAATCTGGTCACAATGAACTGGATACAATTATTTTTTATTATGGAAGAACAAATATCTGAGAACCAAGAAAACTATGAGAAGGAAAATAAAGCAGGGACTTAGCAGATATTAAACCTTACAAGAGGCTCAGTGGCCTAAGAATAAACTTTCCTATTTATCTCATCTAATAAAATGACAGGTTTAGAAAAAATAGCTCAGAAAGAAGACATAAGCTATATATAGCAACTAACTATACAACAAGAGAAATTTTAATTCAGTAAGAAAAACACAGTTTATTTAATAAGGGAACTGGCACAACTTGCTATCCATTTGAAAGAAAACAAAGCAAGACCCTCCAAACCATATATAAAAACAGACTTCAAACGTATTACATATATAAGTAAAAAAAAGAAATAATAAAAATGAGAAGTAAACTGAGGAGAGTATTTTATTTGCATAATCTTAGGACATAGGAGATGTTCCTAGGCAAGATAAAACCCCCAAAACTCATAAAAGGAAAAGAGACATATTTTTCATCAGAGAATCTTAAAACTATTATATATTTAAAAAATACTATAAATAAAGGCAAATGCAAAAGATAAATGAGACTGGGATATTTTTCCCCCCAAATGTGATAAATTAATATCCCTAAAACAAAAAGAGCTCTAAGAAAAAAATAGGCAATTCACACAGATAAAATTCAAAAGCACTAATAGGAAAATATATAGTATGTCAAGGAAAATGTAAATTAAAACACAAGTGGAATACCCCATTTTCCATCATCCTCTTCATAACATTTTAGGAATCAGTAACATAGTGCTGCAAGAGTATCAAGTATCAAAAATCTTTTGGGAAAGAAATCTGGAGGCTGTATATGAAATTCAAATTTAAAAGGATACATTAAAACTATGTAAACATTTTGTCCTGGCATTATCATTATTGGGAATCCATACTATGGAAATAAAGGAACCAGTGCTTAAAAGATTTATATACTAGACTATTTACTACAGTGTTCTTTGGAGTGGCAAAATACTCAACAATCCCATACTCTGTGCACTAGAGAACGGCAGAATATATTATGGAAGAGCCACTCCATCAAGTGTTACTCAACTACATTTAAGAAAAAAATATAGTTGAGACCATATTTCATCATGTAGAGTAATACTGAGAGGCTGAGAAGTATGTTAATATGATCCTGTTTTTATAAAAATAAAAAGACCTATAGGAGTGTGAATGTTTGCGTAACTTAGTACAGATGTGTAAAAAGGAATAGGAAAAATTGTGCACGCAGTTAATGGTGGTGACTTTTTTTTTTTTTTTTAAAGATTTTATTCATTTATTTGAAACAGAGAGAGAGATCACAAGTATGCAGAGAGGCAGGCATAGAGAGAGAGGAGAAAGCAGGCTCCCCGCTGAGCAGAGAACCCGATGCGGGCCTTGATCCCAGGACCCTGAGATCATGACCTGAGCCAAAGGCAGAGGCTTTAACCCACTGAGCCACCCAGGCGCTCAATGGTGGTGACTTTTAAGGCCTTAAAAAAAGTAGCTGGGAGATTAATCTTTTCTCTATACATTAAATGTTTCAATTTTAACACAAAGCTCTTTTTATTTGGAGGGTGAAGGAGGTTACTTTGTCTCTATTTGCAGTAAAAATATAAAGAGGAAAGGAAACTTAACAGTTTGCCAAAAATCAACACTGATGCCAAATATCAGAATTTAAGTTTGCTTATTGTTGGTCCAAGTGGTATACTGAGGGGGACTACTGATAAGTTATTTCACAAATTCAATAAATAACCCGAGTTAAACAAAAACATTTCAAGGCCCATATCTCAAAGGGATAAAAAAGTCACTATATGGGCACCCGGGTGGCTCAGTTGGTTGAGTGTCTGCCTTTGGCTCAGGTCATGATCTCGGGTCCTGGGATTAAGCCCCACATTGGGCTCCCTGCTCAGTGGGAAGCCTGCTTCTCCCACTTCTCCATCCCTCTGCTTGTGTTCTCTCTCACTCAAATAATAAATAAATAAAACGTTAAAAAAAAAAAAAGGCACTATAAATGACACTTTGGTGAAGAAGATGTGAAAGACAGCAGGACTTATTCTATTAGTGAAATGTTGTCATTGTACATGGTATTTTATTGCAAGAGTTAAGCTAATTCAATCTAAATGTGAGTAATATGTGGGTAGGAAAGCACCACGACCTATTCCTCTTATCCTTTAAATAAAACAAAAGATTAGTACTTCTCATAATCATCTCTTTGATAGTATGTATACTGCTTAAAAATAAATCAATTCACATGGACAACTTCAGGTTTTATCTCTATTAAAAATACTGATCCTTAAAATACTTCACAAGAATATTTTTTTAAATTGTTACTTACACAAGGCCAGGAAAGTGTGCTTTGAATTCATCAAGACCAAGACTCTTCTTAGCAAGTCCTTGTTCATAATATAGTTTTTTATGTGATACGTGTGATGTTCCACACAAAATGTGAGTAGTTCTAAAATTAAGGCAAGCAGCTGTGCTGTTTGATAATTATCTACAAAGAAAGTCATCACAGGAAAATAAAATAAATATTATAATTCACCTAAATAAAGAGAATACAGTTTATGCCTCATATTTTAGAGCAAAAGTAAAACTGTATTTTTAATCCTCATTATTATCAATTAAAGAAGCTACAGATTTTTAGTTTTTCATTAGCAGACTCTCCAATACTATTCATTTTTATTGATTAGATGGATACCTTCTATGGCTTTTGTATAAAATACTTACTAGTGTTAAGAGGAAAGAAAGCCTCAATAAAAAAAATACATACATGATAAGAAAACCCTCATTGATCTCATGGAGATCTTTTTAGAAATACTTCCTTAATGTGTGCTGCTTTCATTATTAATATTAACAAATCTATTAAAGGGTCCCCAGTAAAGAGGAAATACCTCAAGCTTTTTGCCTAACACGGTGCAACAAAACTTTCTAAGAAAAATTAATATGCTTTCCTTAAAAAGACATCTTTAAGGAAAGGACATTTTTGGCTACTTGAATATAAAGTGAAAAATATTACATTGAGATTTTTTTTTTCAGAAAAACTTTATATACTTTAATTCAACCAAGAACATAAGGAATTTATTTTTGTTTATTGTTGCATCTGTGCTTTTTTCTTTTTTTTTTAAATTTTATTTTTTATAAACATATATTTTTATCCCCAGGGGTACAGGTCTGTGAATCGCCAGGTTTACACATTTCACAGCACTCACCATAGCACATACCCTCCCCAATGTCCATAACCCCACCCCCTCTCTCCCAACCCCCTCCCCCCATCAACCCTCAGTTTGTTTTGTGAGATTAAGAGTCACTTATGGCTTTTTTAATCTTTTTAACATCAAAATGTGATATCCATGAGAGGCTTACTAAAGTAAACTACCTTTTCTTCCCTCAAGAGGCCTTGGTATATACTTTAATGAAATGATTTCAAATTGGTTCCTGAACATCGAAATTGGGTGACAAAGGGCTTATGTCAGTAACTACTGACAAAGGGCTTATGTCAGTAACTACTGACACCTATTATAAATATTTTAGGCAAGAAATATTAAACTGTGAGGAAATTTTGGAACCACAGCCTTACAGAATAAATCTAGTACAACTATTTTATTTTTTAAGAAGATTACACACATAAATATTTTGTGGAACTATGATGCTATCAGGAATAAATCAGCATTCTTTTGATAACAGAATAGCCATTAAAAATACAAAATACAGTTCTGGTATTTAAAAGATCCTTCCTATGCTAAATGCAAGTAAAGAGTTTTACTTGTTTCAGGCCCATCTGTGTAACAGCAAACACCACAGTCAGTATCTGAACTAGTCCCTCACCATTAAAAAAATTATACTCTCTTAATTTCTCAATTCCCTAATTTTATTCACAAAAGATTTTGTAACAATGATCTGCAGTGTTAATATCTTGTTTTCACTTTCTCAAATTAGGACATGAAATTAATCATTTCATCTCTAACTAATCCAATCTCTGAAGGTCTCCTCATTTGAAACTGGCTCTCCTAAACCACTGCTGAGCCCGGTAGAAAAGACAGGATGCTAGGTGCACACAGCGTATTTTCTATTCTCCTAGCCCCATCCTTGGTATGCATGTTCCAAGTAGAAGCAACAGTGCTTACACTCAGGTTCATAAATAATACGTAAGCATAATGCTGTCATGAACACTAACACTAGTTCCTAGCTGGCCTTAGTTTACTAGGTTTCAAAAATAATGAACTAAAATAAAATTCTCAACTTTCAGATGTCTTCTCAAAAAAAAAAAAAATCAGAAAACAAGCTCTAAATTTACAGTAAAAAACAAAAACAAAATTCCAACCAGTTTTCCATCTTTTATATTAGAGAATTATTTACAATAAAGGAAATAGGTAAATTTTTTTGGATTTTTAAAAAAATAAGCCTTTCTAAACCTTGTATAAATAAATGCATTATACTCTGAGCAAAAAAATCTTACACTTTTGTATTAGTTCATAAAATAAAATTCATACTTACCAGGGCAAATCGTGCTGTTTTTGTTAGATCCAACTATATTATCTAACAAAAAAAATAAGTCAGTTACTTCAGTAATAATTACTTCTATTTTCCTAGTCCTTTACAACATACAAAGGATGTCTTTGGTCATAATCTCATTTTACCTGAGTAACTGTCAAGAATTGGTTGTGAGGGGGGTGAGGGGATGGGCAAAATGGGAGAAGGGAGATACAGGATTCCAGTTATGGAATGTATGTCACAGGGATAAAAGGTACAGCACAGGGAATAAAGTCAATGATACCGTAACAGCATTACATGGTGAGAGATGGGAGCTACACTTGTGGTGAGCGAAGCTTAATGTACAGACTTGTGAAACAACCATGCTGTTTACTGAAAGAAACGTAGCATCCTGTGTCAACTATACTTCAATGTAAAAAAATAGTTGTTTCAGTTAAGTATTATACCTGTATCTGCCACTTTTTATAGAATTGGGTATGGATGAGGAATTGTTAAAAGACAATAAATATTCTGATAAAAAAGTGAGGTTACAACCAGAGAAAAGACGGACACATTTTCTTTTACTTCTTAGTCATCCTCCAATAATTAGGATATCTTTCTCTCGCTACAAAAATTTCTTAAACTCCAGAATAACACAGTATTATTATAATTTATGTCTTGAAGTTTTAAAAAAGTAGGATATTATAAGTTCTAAATTTTAGACATATATTTTACAGCACATTTGCACAGGAAAAAATATGAATGTCTATCGCAGCACTGTATGTAAGAGCAAAAACTAGAAACAACTTAAATGTACGTTAGAAGCAGAGTGGCTAAATTACAACATACTCATAGAGAATATTATACAAGACTTAAAAATAAATAAGAACTCCAGGTATCAATATGGATAGATTCCAAAAACTTACTGAATAAGAGAAAAAAAAATGCAGAACAATGTGTACAACAGAAATCAATTCATATCAAGTTTGGAAACATGAAAAATAATACATTACACTTATAGTAATATAAACAGACACTGGGTGATAAACCTCACATTCAACATTCCTTGAGGGATGGGGGTGAAGTGAGAATATGAAGAGGTGCATAGGAAACTCCAACAATTACTGTAATTTATTTTCTTTTCAAAAAAATTTTGAAAAATTGGGCAAGTTAGTTTTGATAAAGCTGACAGGAAATATATGGTGTCTGCTATATAATTATTTAAACATTTCTGTATGCTGCAAGTGTTTTATTTTAAAATTAAAATTAAAAATGCATTTATTTTAATTTATACAAATGAAACCGTTCTGCATGAAAACATTCTGCAACATGCTTTTTGATTTTTAAAAAAAATTTATTTGTCAGAGAGAGAGAGCACAAGCGGGCAGAGTGGCAGGCAGAGGCGGAGGGAGAAACGGGCTCCCCACTGAGCAAGCAGCCCCATGTGGGACTCCATCCCGGGACCCTGGGATCATGACCCGAGCTGAAGGCAACTGCTTAACTGACTGAGCCACCAGGCATCCCTGCAACATGCTTTTTTATCCAATTTTCTATTTTCAAGAACTAGTTAATAGTTCAAAATTCAGTTTTTAACTGCTATTGAGTATTCCACTGTATGAATATACCACATGTTCTTTATCTTCTTATACATTCTTGTACTTGTCACACGTATGCATAAATGTTCCCTCAGAAACTGAAGTGATAGTATTATGTAAGCTGTGCCCATTTTACAACTAATTAATTTAGCAAACATTCTCTTTAATTGACTCCCTTTTAAAATGACTCATTGGATTAACCAACACTCTCAGAAAACCACCCCTCCCATCCCTCATTTAACCAGTTGAGTTGCATGCTTATCAAAAGTCCTTTGTTTACACTATTTTTGGCAGTATGATTACATACTTTAAATATCACAGACTGATGAAATATAATAATGTACCATCTATGGCTAAGCTGAATACAGTCTACAGTCTAGAAGTCAGTAAAACTAGAAGTAGCTGATGAATTATGGGTGTAGTTTATGGATAAAAGATGACATGGAAATAAAAAAAAATACATTAAAAAGAAAGTCTTGCCCCTATACAAAGTATCAGCAAATGAGTCAGCATTTAGAATGCTTACAGAGTTTATTTTTTTAAACCGTTCTCTACTTTAACCAACTTTTTTGATTAACCCATCAACTTTTGATCCTTATGTAGTGAAATTAAAGAGCTTTACTATGTTGCCAATTTATTCTCCAACATGATGGTTCCCCTTGGATTTTCTAATTTTTCCTTGTCATATAATGTACTGAGCAGACAGCCTGTTACAGTTATACTACTTATTTCACTCTTTAAAAATGGAAATCATAAGCAGGTAAGTAAGAGACCCTACCCTTTTCACACTTGTCTTCTGAAGTATTGGTCAAAAGTGGTGCTGTGAGAACATGCATACAATGGTTGTAGAAGAAATTTAGAAATTCACTTTTTTCAGTTTTCTGAAACATACAGAATTAAAAAAATATTTTATTATCTTTAATATCTTTAAGAATTAGTGTAGATTATATACAACAGATACTTTAAGATATCATGAAAGAACAAAAAACTAGTTACATTCACCTTAACTGTATTTCTGCAGAACTGAAAAATCAAATCTATTTCATATTACTGAATTAAAATGAAAATAAGATTATAAAAAAATTTTCTGAGGAAAATTATTCAGAAGAATTTTTTTTCTAATATGCTTATGATCTGAAATGGAATGAAGATCTACCAAGCAATGTTGAGAGGAGCAACTTAATTGCTGAAAATCTGAAACTCCATTCATAGAATATTCAAATATGAAAAAACACCAAACTGATTTATCAAGCCATTTGAAACAGGACAGAATTTAGATCTATTTTCTAAATTTCAAAAATTTCTTATTTGGAAATTTGGGAAACAGTGCCTTTTGATTTTTTTGACCACTATTTTTACACAATGGTCTCATAAACAAGTAATGATTTAAAAACAATATATTCTTCTCTAAATAGGAGAGAATTTTATAAAGAAAAAAATCCCAGAATTTTGAGACAACAATTATTAATATTTTGGAATACTTCCATAAGTCTTTTCTAAATGATTTCTCTTACTATGCAGTTGAGATCATTCAGTACATATTAATTTTTTCCACTATGATTAAAAAACACGTAACATTAAAATTTACCATCTTAGCCATTTTTACTGTTTACAGCTCAGCAGTGTTAAATATGTTACCTATGTTGTATATTAATTTTTAAGAAGTTAACAGAATAAGGCCAAGAGCCATAAACAGAAATGCTAACATTTTACTAAGATTTTCCCAGATTACAATCTTCTATTTTGCCACAAATAAACTGCTACAGGAACACAACAGCTACTTGGATACCTAGTGTACAAATGCTCAAGTATTTATTATTTTTAAAAATTGTACAAATTTTAAGATTTTATATTTATTATTTATGCATTTATACATAATTTATTATACATG
The DNA here is from genome assembly GCF_010015895.1 of Lontra canadensis. Lineage (NCBI taxonomy): Eukaryota > Metazoa > Chordata > Mammalia > Carnivora > Mustelidae > Lontra > Lontra canadensis. Next base: position 1,050,217 of record NW_022631055.1, on the reverse strand, counting down.
AAATCCTCTAAAACTGCCTAAACCAAAATATTTTTATCTCAGAATAATTTCTTACATTAGTTGTAGCCAGCATGTTCTCTGGATCAATTAGAGTACGAAGAAGTCCCATTAACTGAACAGCACCCCCTAGCTCAGGATCAGTATCACAGATCATTTGTTCAATTACTACATTAATGAGAAGGATATCCTGAAAGAAAATGTACTTCCATTAGAACTGGTTTGAATATGCGACAAATGTACCAGCTGAAAGAACAAAATCAGAACCAAAGAATACATGAACTTATTTAAAACTTTTATGTTCCTAGTATTTTTTCCAAGTTCTATAAATACACTAGAGTGAAAAAGGCCCACTGAAAAAAGCAGAGCACACTAAAGCTTACGGCAACATCAATATAGGGAAGTGAGAAACAAAATCATTTACCAGTGATTCTTGTTCACTGGAGATTCTAACAGATTCTCATTCTAGGTTTCAGCCTCAGATATGAATTTAGAAGCTGACTGAGGAGGATCACACACCATGTGAACCTAAAACAAAGATTATCTGAGCTTCAAACGAGAAAATCCTTTCTAGCAAAAAAGTGAGAAAACCCAGTATACAACTCTCCATAGGAAGCAAGTGGATGTACACTGTTACATAATAACCTAACCACAGAGATATGCATTAGTTGCATGCTTTTCGGTCTTAACTTTGAAACTACAAAGTAGCTTGCAGATACAAAATTTATTTACCTTTTGCCTGTATTTTTAAGCAATCTTAACGGGCGCCTGAATAAGCTCAGTCGTTAAGTGTCTGCCCTGGCTCAGGTCATGATCCCAGTGTCCTGGGATCGAGACGCACATCGGGCTCCTTGCTCACGAGAAGGCTGCTTCTCCCTCTCCCATTCTCCTTACCTGTATTCCCTCTCTCACTGTGTCTCTCTGTCAAATAACGAAATAAAATCTAAAAAAAAAAAAGTCTTAGAAATTGAAGTACAGTACAAAGAAAAACGTTTTGACATCAGTTGATTGAGAACATGTTTATTATTGGGGGAAGAAAGGTAGTAACTGAAGAAGATGAAATAAGGGAACTGCATGGAATTAAGATGAACTTCTTAAATTGGGAGAACTCTGTAAAGTAATAAAAATATTCAGTATAAAGCACTTAAAAAATGACTTTATTTATTTGAGAGAGAGTGTGTGTGCATTTGCAAGAGCAGGGGGAGAAGCAGACTCTTTGATGAGCAGGAAGCCAGATATGGGGCTCTATCCCAGGACCCAGAATATCATGACCTGAGCAGAAGGCAGACACTTAACTGACTGAGCCACCCAGTCGTCCCCATTATAAAGCACTTTTTGTTATTATTTTGTTGTGTTAGCCCCTTAAACTGAACATACTGTGGTTTCCAAAAATATTTCCCTGTAAAGTTGTTTGTGTTCTTAAATTCTGTTAAGAACCAACAAAAGCATGTCACAGGGACTTAGCTGCTTAAAAATTAGAATCCTAGCCCGTACCATGTTTCAAAATTTCAACACCAATGAATCAATTCTGTCATGGCATTAAAAACAAAATAAAATCTCTTCAAAGAGGAATTACGATTTATGAAATAAAATTCATAGAGCTAATTAATAAATCCAGACTGAAGCCTCATTTCAATTGGAAGAAATGGTAGATTCTACACTAATCTGCTGCTCTTTCTTATAGTGGCATGATTGGCAAAGCTTAACTCATGTAAAATGTTAACATATTATGACAAGGTGTCATAAAATAAACTTTCCTCAGAACAATGCTATGGCATTTACTTACTTTACATTTATGTCAATGTGTACTACTTACATTCTACCAGTTAATTAGGTCCTCAGATAATTTGAATTATATATAATCCTCTTTCATAAGTTCATTCATTTAAAACTAGGCACAAAAAAATAATAAATGATGAATTTAGGTTACATCTAAATAAAACCAGAGAGGCAAGAAATACTTAAGGTATAGCTCATACACTGAAATGTCATTTCAATACAGTCTTCAAACTTTTTTGGTCTTCTCTCTTACATGCAGTTTCTCATAAATCCTGCTCCAGCAGTATCAATGCCAAACTGAGTACCATAATTCAGTGACTTATGAAATTGACAAAAGCTAATTTACATATTTCATGGTGAAACAGACTGTTAAAGAGAACTATAGCCTTTTTAGGAGGTAAGAAAAGAACTGCCTTTCTCAGGCCTGTAAGACTTCCCTGCCAGAGAGAGGTATATACACCACTGAATGCTATTCTTTAAAACATTTCAAGATCCCCAGGCTTCAGATAGGAAGGGCAGAGGTCAGCAGATAATTGAAATCTCTAGGTTTAAAGTTTATGTCTGGATACAGGGTACTTGGATGTTTCAGTTAGTTGAGCATCTGACTCTTGGTTTTTACTCAGGTCATGCTTTCAGGGTTATGAGACTGACCCCAGTTGGGCTCTGTGCTCATTGGGGAGTCTGCCTGAGATTCTCTCCCTCTCCCTTGGCCCCTCCCACAGCTCATGGTGCACTCTAATATATAAGTCTTAAAAAAAAAAAAAAGACTACATTTGGATAAGATCTTTAAAATCTGTAAGCAGCAAATAGTCTGGAAGGCTACTAAATAGTTGAGGAAGCTTAATTGTCAAGAAAGTTTTAAAATAGGCAACAGTCCATGACTGTTCAATCTTTAAGACCACCACTTGGCCAGAGAACTCACACCAAGAGAAAGGAGACTGTGAAGATTATATAGATCCTTGGAGGAAAGGCATCTTCTATTGCCCAACTCAGATGTAGCCACAGCTGATAATATCCTGAGGGAAGAAAGGCTTTGGAAAAAAATAGGCAAGGGTCATTTCTTTAGAGACAGCTGCTTTTGTTAATCAAGAACCTCCTGGGATAAGGAGTCCAAGCTACTGCTATTCAACAAATATCTGATGAACCAGTGTATCACAGTTATGAATGAAGGACTGCTGTAAGTATGTTCTCCCTCTTCCCAGACAAAAGCAGTTTTGATTGATGTTAGAGGCAGATAAATTATCTTTCTGTTTATAGGTTACTGAAATACTAGGAGTCTTACCTGGACTTGAAGAAGACTACTTAACACTCAAATAATGGAAATTTGGTTTATGTCCCTTGAGGGAAAGGTGGGTGAGGAGAGAAAAACGTGTATGAAAGTTAGGTAGCCAGAGAGGAGACAATGTGGCTGATACTATGAGGCACCCACTTAGTCTCTATTTTCATTGTTTTGCTAGCAGAGCCCAAATTTTGTTTAGAGGCAATGTACTTAGCTAAAACACAATTTCCCAGCATTCTTCATAGCTAAGGGTAACTTACTTTTGGACAAAGAAATCCAAGGAGAAATTGTTAATTGGAACCTCTAGGAAAGTGTTTTAAAATAAAACACGAAAGCTTTCCAGCCATTATTTTGCTCTCTGCCCTTATTCCTGGAGGTGGAATAGCCATCTTGCGATCTCAAAGTAATAGACATTAAAACCAGAAAATGAGGATGATTGACTCAAAAGATGAAAGTCTTCTGTCATCATGGAGCTGCTTCAAGACTTACTGTGACATTAATAAAACTTTAATTAGGTAAAACCATTCTAAGTCGGTTTTTCTTTTTTTCTGTGATATAAACACTTAACATAGTATCTACTTTCTCAGCATATTTTTAAGCATATAATATTTTTTTTTTAAAGATTTTATTTATTTATCAGATAGAGATCACAAGTAGGCAGAGAGGCAGGCAGAGAGAGAGGGGGAAGCAGGCTTCCTGCTGAGCAGAAAGCTCCATGCGGAGCTCGATCCCAGGACGCTGGGATCATGACCTGAGCGGAAGGCAGAGGCTCCAACCTACTGAGCCACCCAGGCGCCCCAAGTATATAATACTCTTAACTACAGGTACTATGCTGTAGAGGAGATCTCCAGAATTTACTCATCCTGTATAACTGGAATTCTATACCCTTTGTCTAGTATCTTTCCCATTTCCCCCAGCCCCCATCCCCTGGCAAGCACCATTGTTCTGATTCTATGAGTCTGTATTACTTTTGTAAGAAATATCATGTATTTTTCCTTCTGTGTCCGGCTTATTTTACTTGGCAAATTGTCCTCTAGGTTTATCCAAGATGTCAAGAATGGCAGGACTTCCTTTTATTAAGGCTGAATAATGCTCCACTGTACATATATGACAAATTTTCTTTATCCATTCATCTGCAGATGGACACTGAGGTTGCTTAGATGTCTTGACTATTGTGAATAATGCTGCAGTGAACATGGGAAGACAGGTATCTCTTCAAGATCTTTTGGATTTATGGACAGAAGCAAGATTGCTGGATCATATGGTAGTCTATTTTAATTTTTAGAGGAGCTTCCATCTGTTTTCCATGATGGCTGCTCCAATATATCCCCATCATCAGTGTACAAGGACTCTTCTTTAAAGGGAATTTATTTATTTATTTGACAGAGAGAGAGATCACAGGTAGGCAGAGAGGCAGGCAGAGAGAGAGAGAGGGGGTAGGGAAGCAGGCTCCCTGCTGAGCAGAGAGCCCAATGCAGGACTCAATTCCAGGACCCTGAGATTATGACCTAAGCCAAAGGCAGAGGCTTAACCCACTGAGCCACCCAGGTGCCCAAGGACTCTTCTTTTCTCCATATCCTTGTCAAGACTTGTCATCTTTATTTTTGGTATTAGTCATCCCCCCCCCCTTTTTTTTTTGAGGACATGTTCCAGATTTTATTTACATTTTAAGACTAACTTTAATCTCAAAATCACATATCCATATACTTATTCCTTTTTGCTGGTTGTACTTAAATGCATGGTTTGTCAAACACTGTAAACAAATACTTACCTTGTCTGTTACATGTAACACTCAGGAATGGCTTTTAACAGAAATTCATCGACCTCCCCCACAATGTTTTTTTAAATTATAAATACAGGTATCTAAACAATCCTGAACATATTTTTGATAGTACTGTAGTCAGGACCCAGGGCCACTTCAAAAATTAACACAATGTGAAAACATACATTGTATCTGCTACTTCAGATAGTTTCATCTGAAGCTCTTTCACTAAGAAAGATGGATCAAGAATGCCATTTGTTTTTCCTTCTTGAGATTTTTACTTTTCAGAAACACACATGCTTCCACAGCATGATTCTTCTCTCCATGATTTCATCTTGTAAACCTGAATTCTATTTTGAGTACTCCAGGTTTATACATAAATGACAGTGCCACTGCCTACTACCTTTTGTCCTTCAAGTTCTTCCAACAAGCAAAAATTACAAAGAACTTTAACTCCTGTGGAGACCACTTTCTCCTACAGCCCTGATATTAGCTATCCTAACAGAGATGTGTGTACTTAGGAGAAATGTCTGTTCAATTCCTTTGCCCATTTTCAAATTGGGGTTTTTTTTTTTTTTGGCTACTGGGTCGCAGGAATTCCTTACATATTTTGAGTATTCATATCTCATCAGCAATTCTAAACAAACTCTACATTTTTACTCCCAACCTATATACTATGTTATTGATGTCAGAATTTATTATTTATGTATTTAAAAAAAAATTTTTTTTAAAGATTTTATTTATTTATTTGTCAGAAAGAGAGAGACAGTGAGCACTGCAAGGGGAGCAGCAGGCAGAGGAAGAAGCAGGCTCCCCGCTGAGCAAGGAGCCGATGCAGAACATGATCCCAGGACCTGGGGCTCATGACCCAGGCGAAGGCAGACTCGTAAGTGACTGAGCCACCCAGGTGTCCCAGAATTTATTTTATACTGTGTATCTATTAAAAACTTTTATAGTTATAGTTTTTCTTAATATTTTGTCTTTTGCCTTTTATACTAGGGTTAAAAGTGATTTATACACCATGAATGGGGTTTTATGTTATTCTGTATCTGTCTATATGTTTATCTTCCCCAGTGAGATTTACACTTTCATATGCTTTCTTGTAGCTGTTTCATTTTAAACTTTAAAATTCTCTTTAAGAGGGGTGCCTGGGTGGCTCAGTGGGTTAAAGCCTCTGCCTTCGGCTCAGGTCATAATCCCAGGGAACTGAGATCGAGCCCCACATCGGGCTCTCTGCTTGGCAGGGAGCCTGATTATTTCTCTCTGTCTGCCTCTCTGCCTACTTGTGATCTCTGTCAAATAAATAAAATCTTAAAAAAAAAAAAAAAAGAATTCTCTTTAAGCATGTCTTATAAGGCAGGTCTAGTTATGCCAGGTAAAGTATTCTCAGTTGGCAGGGGTTTTTTTCAGCACTTTGAATATATCAGCTTACTATTTCCTGGCCTGAAAGGTTTTTGCTGAGAAATTTGCTGAGATTTATGGGAATTCCCTTGTATGTGATGAGGCTTTTTGTCTTTTTTCTTGCTGCTTTAAAAATTCTCTTTGTCTTTGACTTTTGACAGTTTTATTGTAATGTGTCTTAGTGAAGACATCTTTGGATAGAATCTATTTGGGGACATATAAATTTCATGTACCTGGATGACCATATCTCTGATTTTTTATTTCTGCTTGACTGAGTCTGCTATCAGAACTGTTTATTGCTTTTTTTCCCCCTCAGTTTAGTCAATGTATTCTTTAGCTCTACAATTTCTTTTGGTTCTTTTTTTTTTTTTTTTAAGATTTTTATTTATTTGACAGAGAGAAAAAGCAAGCAAGCGTACAAGCAGGGGGAGCAGCAGGGAGAGGGAGAAGCAGGCTCCCCAGCTCAGCAGGAAGCCCAAAAGGGGACTCGATCCTAGGGCTCTGGGATCATGACCTGAGCCAAAGGCAGATGCTTAACCAACTGAGCCACTGAGGCACCCCTCTTTTGGTTCTCTTTAAATACTTTTTCTCTGTTGAACTTCTCATTTTGTTCATATCTCTTTTCCTGATTTCATTTAGTTATCTGTGTTCTCTTGCAGTACAATGAACTTCTTTAAGACAATTATTCTGAATTCTTTGTCAGTCAGTTCAGTTTTCCATTATTTTAGGGTCAGTTTTGATAGCTTTATTTTCTTTGTTTTGGTGGTGTTAAGTTTTCCTGATCTTTGTAATCTTGCACTGATATCTGCCCATCTAAAGAAGCAGTTAGCTCTTTTAGTCTTTACAGACTGGGCTTGGCAGGGAAAGTTCTTCATCAGTCAGCCCAGTCAGAGATTTTGGGTGGGTCAGTTGATTAGGTTCATTACTAGGGTACATGGACCAGCTTTTGAGATGTATGTGGTAGTTTTGAGAGCCCCTGCCTCTTTTTTTGTTCTTAGCTATTGCAATGGGATTCCCTCACTGTTCTGGGTAGGACCTAAAAGAAATGGCCCTCATGGGTAGCATTCTGAAAGGCTGGAGATGTCTGTCAGACTCTCACTTTGTTCTCCCTTTCCCCATGAGAGAGAATCTGTGGGGCCAGAGGATCTCTCAGTACTGTGCTACACTCACTTGGGGAGAAGTGACAAGGGTAAACTGAAACTGTTCTTACCCTTTTTCAATGTATCTTTTCTCATTTCTGTGCTCCACTAAAATGCTGTTACCTCTCACCTGGACTCTAAAGTCACATGGAGGTATTCATGTCTGTTAATAACTGTTAAATCAGTTTCTGTTGTGGGGACGAGACCTGGAATTTCCTATTCTGCCATCTTGCTGATGCCACTCCTGGTTTTTCGGATATATGAAGCCAAACCCATTTCTAAGTAATACATTAATTTCTTATTCTCCTACTTCCTTCTGCCACAGGTCAGGTCTTCCTTCTTTAGTTATCTGTAGAACTATACTTCTAAATCAGAGACCTGATCAAGACATCCTTTGTTTAAAATGGTTTTAAGATAAAAGATTCACTCCTTAGGGGTACTAGAGTGGCTCAGTTATTAAGCATCTGCCTTGGGCTCAGGTCATTATCCCAGGGGCCCGGGATGGAGTCCTGCATTGGGATCCCCACTTGGCGGAAAGCCTGTTTCTCCCTCTCCCACTCCCCCTGCTTGTGTTTCCTCTCTTTGTGCGTCTCTGTCAAATAAATAAATAAAATCTCAATAAATAAATAAATAAATAAATAAATAAGTAAATAAGTAAGTCACTCCTTAGACTGGCTGTATAGGTAACAAATATTCTAATCCTGTGCTATTTAATATGGTATCCACTTGCCACATGAGGCAGTTTAAAATTAAAACTAGTAATTCCTCAGTCAAACTACCTGTAGTTTAAGTGCTTGGCAGCCACAGGTACCAAGTGGTTACCTTGTGGTTACAGAATAAACATTTCCATCATCACAGAAACTGAACAGCACTCTTCAAGCCTATTATTATAGTTTCATTGTTAAAGAAAAGGAAAAAAAAACATGAAAATCAGACTTAGATAAAAAAAAAAAAGATGCAGGGGGGAGACAAGGGCAAAATATGGGAATTTTTTAACAATCAAAATACTAATTGCCACTGCAATGATACAAAAGTCTTTAAACTTCTGAATCCTTGTGTTTATTTTTTACTACTCTTAAGTGTCACTTTAATGAAACAAATAATTTATTAAAGAAAATACAAAAGAGACAGGAATCCACAAACATTCTAAATCTGTAATAAGAGTTAGACATCTGTACTAAAATCTGCTGTGAAAATACATATAAAATCAGACTTCTGCTTTTGATCAAGAAAGAGTGACAGGAACTAGATTTAGTTTTTATCTGGAACAACAAAAAAAAGCCAGACAAAATACATGAAATCACAGTTGGTAATACAGTAGACAATGGCCAGTAAAAGAAAGATGGGAAAAAACAAGATAAGCCCTAGGATACATGTCAGGTTCTATTATTATTATTACTATTACTACTACTACTACTATTATATTACTGGATCCTGCCAAACTAAGTAAAAATCAACTCCTGAAATACTAGAATTAACCACAGATTTATAGTTTCTGCCCCATAGAGCAGTATGGGACAGCAAGACTGTCTTACTCCAGAGGTACACCCACCTCAGTAAGTAATTATAATTAGTCCACTACAATGCATGACTACACCCACTCAAAAGTAATGGTATTTTCAGAAACAATGAACAAATAGTTCTGAAACAATTAATGAATGGTTGAACATACGTCTATGAACTAAAAGTCTTAACAACATTTAAGTTTTCTGTAAGGCATGTTTCATTTCTTAGTTAACATAATGGAGCAAGCCCTCGTTAACAGAAGGAAGAGCTGAATCAAAGGACCCAGCCTCTCTAATTGCAGTACAGCCATCTAAGATACCAACTATCTAAGTGACCTTATTAAGTCTCCCATACCTATTTCTCCAATGGCGGAACAAAGGAAATGGAATAGAAAAATCACTATAAGTTGGATCACTCTTTCAAAATTCAAGCTAGCTGGAGTTGAACTGTCTGATTTCTAAAGCTGTTTGCTGGAGTTCTTTACTGGTAGCATTAAAATATTATACAAACAAATCCAATTTTCCTTGACCTGCTTCCCCAACAATGACATTACTCAGGCTAGAAAAAAATTCATGCTCAAGCAAGTGCAGCTAAATAATGAAGAGGTACAAAAAACCACTGGAAAATTCCTTCTTAAAATCAAATGTTGACTTGATGTGCAAACAAACCATTATAGAGTAACTCTAGTTAATATGCGTCAATGCTGGACTACCAAATCTATTCTAGGGAACACCCTCTTAAACATATATATATATATATAAAATTTTTTTTCTCCACCTCTCTTAAATTTATAATCTTAATTAAGAGTGCCCAATGACTTTCTTTCCATTGAAGACTGCTTATTCCTATGTTCTCTCTTTTAGCTTCTTTTTACACTGCCATAGTAGCTTCTGCAGTTACAACCTCAGAGTCAGCCTTTGAATGCCACCATCACTGTCTTGCAATATTCTGAGAAAGGGGTGTAAGTTAGGGCTTGGCAAACCACAAGACCATTTTGCTGGTTGCCTACTTTGTACATAAAGTTGTAAGGTAGGGACGCCTGGGTGGCTCAGTTGGTTGAGCTGCTGTCTTTGGCTCAGGTCATGATCCCAGTGTCATGGGATCGAGTCCCACATCGGGCTCCCTGCTCTGCAGGGAGCCTGCTTCTCCCTCTGCCACTCTGTCTGCCTGTGCTCTCTCTCTCTCTCTCTGACAAATAAATAAATAAATAAAATCTTTAAAAAAAAAAGTTTAAAGTTAAAAACATTTACTGGAGCATAGCTACACCATCTTTGGACAATTCACTCTTACAATGGCAGGGTTGAGTAATTGCAACAGATACCAAAGAGCTCATCAAGTCTTATTTATCTTCTGGCCTTTTAAGGAAAGTTTGCTATCCTTCACCTAAATAGCAACATTCAAGTGAGTTTAACCAAGATTTCCGAGAGATTTTTCAAGGTTTTAGTTATATCTAAATCAAAGTTTTAGTGAAATAATATTCCCATTGGTTTCATCACACTCTAACCTCATACTATTCTTGGAAGCACATACTGTTATTTAAAGTACAGTTTTGTGGGTTTAAGAATTTGCAATATTGCAAAAAATAATCAGCAAAAGCAGGGAAGTGCTGGGTACCTACACATGGAATTGAGAGATTATCCAAGTTATCAGTTGGCATCTCTATTTTCTGATTGGGAAAGATAAAGGACATACTTCATTTCATTGTTCTAAGATTTCTTAAAACTTTTAACTTCTTGATACAGAGATACATTTTATAATCTATGGCATTAGACAGTTATTATAAGCTACGTGGCAAGCATGACAAAAAGCCAAATGAAAATTTTTCCACTAACACTTCCTGGTAAGATCAAGAAAATATTAGCATCATTGGGGCGCCTGGGTGGCTCAGTGGGGAGCCTGCTTCCCCCTCTCTCTCTGCCTCTCTGCCTACTTGTGGTCTCTGTCGAGTGAATAAATAAAATCTTAAAAAAAAAAAAAAAGAAAATATTAGCATCCATGTATCTTAGATCCCATGAATATAGTAAATAAGAGGAAAAGAAAGAATGATAGGAGCAGGAACATTATTCTGAAGTAGAATAAAAACTGATGGATGTTGTGGAAACATCTTTGTTTTTTAAATGTATAAATTATTTTAAAAATGCACGTGAAATTTGTTCTGCAGCAACTTGAATGAGGGCTAAAATAATTAGAAAAACAATACTTCTTTTGATCCATTTGACATGTCAGAAGAAAGTAAAAGCAGCTCTTCAAATTCTACAGAACTTAATGGTCCAATTCCTTAAGTCTGTGAAACAGCAAAATAGTCTGAACAAAAAAACCCCTTTCAGTTCATTTTTTAATTTTAAGGGAATTCCTTGATGTGATGCGCTAAAGAAAACATTACTTCTGTACCATTTCTGATACAAAGAAATAACCTAAATCAAATCATGGGGAAACATCAGACAAGTCCAAATTGTTGGACACTAGACCAGAAAATTTTCAGTATTGTCTTGGTTAAAAAGAACATTACTGGGACAACTGACAAAATCTGAGGTAGGACTGCAGTTAGATATTAATACTGTAAAAATGCTAACTTCCTGATTTTGATAATTTTACTAGACACTGAAGTAGATATGGGTAAAAAGACACCTTGTGATCATTTCTGTACCTTATTCTTCAATGATTTAGAACAAAAATAATTATTTCTGTAGGTAAGTGTGTATATACAAATATAAGCAAAGAAAGAATAAGGCAAATTAGAGATAAAATATTAACAACTGGGAATCTGGGTGAAGTGTATATGGGAGTTCTTTATACTATAACTTTTCTGTAAATTTAAAATTATTTCAAAACAAAAAGTTAAAAAATGGATGCAATTTTAAGAAATGTGTTATGTTCCATATAAAATATCAAATAGCTCAGAGATTAGCTTATGTATTTTTTAACTTTATTATGGCAAATTTCATCTTCCAGAATTATCGTAAATTCCACATATATAATTCTCTTAAGTATTTCAGTATAAAACTTTACAAAATAAGAACTCTTAAAAAAATCCCAATGCGATTATCGTATCTTTAAAAATTAACATGAGTTTATTTTTAAGTGAGAAGTACAGTGAAAATACCTGCCAAAATAAGTGGTTCAGTAATAGTTGTTTACTTATCCCGTCAGATTCTAAAATAAGTTTTACTGAGCAGTTCAAAGAACATTAGCATAAAAATATGTGAAATCTCTGGAATAACAAAAAGACAGCAATTATTCCTGTTATCTGTCTAGCTTAGAAAAAAATGACTACAGTAAAAAATGTTAGTATTTCCTGTTGCTTAATACGTATTTTAATATGTAATCCAGGTTCTTAAAGCAAATCTGCTCCATAATACTGGAAAGAAAAGTTCGAATGTTGTGAATTTACTTTAAAAGGGCTCCAAAATAGCAACTGCCCACCAAATACACAGGTAAGTCTTTTCTTTTCAAAGGTTACCAGAAGTCAACAAAGAATTTAGCATGCAGAATCCTTAATTTTGAAGAAAAAAAAATTTTTTTATCCTCTTTTGTGGTCTAACTCCATTATCTTGAGGCAACAGAATTTTTAAATTGTTAAACTGCTAGATCTCAGAAAATCTGGGGAAATGAAGACCTTGAAGACTAGGATTATAAGAAATAGACTGAGAAAGGAACTTTACATAGTTAAAGATCAGTAATTACTTCTAAGTCTCATTCATCAACTGAATAAAACAAGGAAATATTTCTAATGAAAACAGAAATAAAAACTTTCAGAGTTAAGAATTTTAAAAGTTTACTACTTTCATGATCTGAAGCAATTTTATAATGAATGTCCTTAATCATATACATCACTGAGAATGCACCAATTAAGAGTGTTAAATTCAAAGTTACCTTCTGTAAAGGATGGCACAAAGATACACATACCAACAGTGAGATTATAAACTGATTAATAAACCAGGTATTTATTTCTTTGAAGTCAGATGTAGTACCATTTGGGATGAAGAAAAAAAAAACCCAAACACCTTAAAACATACTTAACATAAAGATTTCTTCTATTTCTTTTCTACTGCCTAAAACTGCAGCATTAGCTCAAACTGATTCTAAAATAAAATTGCTTAAAAATAAAAAAAAAACAACACTGGAAATATCTAAGAATGTAGAAATCTAAGGAGAGAGTAAGAGATTAAACACAAAACATATAAAAAAACTGTAGTTTAATTCAACAGTGACTCGTAACAAGGGTCAAATTAACAACAGAAATCAAAATCTTTTTTAGGATGGAACATAATTATATTTATTTTCTATTTAAACTATATTTGATGTAAGAAAGGGTACTTTAAATTACAGCTATATGCTCATTTGTCCTTAAAAGAGTTTAAGGGGAAAGTTTAAGTATTTCTATAGTGGGAAAATACACTGGTCTCATTAATAAACATTTATTCACATGGGAAAAAAAGACACATTTGAACAAGTGAAGACAACTTGTTAGTTATATTAGAAGTGACTGACGTAAGGGGCTTGAAATTACACATCATTAGACTTGAACTTTTTTGAATAATTTGATTCTAATATAATCTAACTCAACTCTAGTTTGCATACAGCTTTTTAAAATAAACAAATCAAATGCCACATATTCTAGGCTTGCTGAAGCCGTAGCTGATCAGAAATCTATTTTGCGGGGCGCCTGGGTGGCTCAGTGGGTTAAAGCCTCTGCCTTCCGCTCAGGTCATGATCCCAGGGTCCTGGGATTGAGGCCCCCCCGCCCCACATCGGGCTCTCTGCTCAGCAGGGAGCCTGCTTTCTCCTCTCTCTCTGCCTGCCTCTCTGCCTACTTGTGATCTCTGACTGTCGGATAAACAAATAAAATCTTTAAAAAAAAAAAAGAAATCTATTTTGCTTCACTGAAGATTTAGACTGTAGTTATCTTTTTTTCTCAATAGTATGCAAACAGTAGAGGTAATTCACACAGAACCAGAGCATTATTACTTACATCATCACTCTGCTGGGCTTCTTGCATTACAAATTCTCGGACCATGGATGGGCTAAACTCTACTAGATAAGAAAATATATCTGTAGCTGCTGATCTGACTTGCAAATCATCCATGCCCTGGTAAAAGGAAAATTGGGTTAAAGACTGTTAACGAAAATTATGCCACATTCCCTTTCTTTCCCAAATCTATACACACCAAGTATTTGGATTTAGACATTGTACTGGAATCTTTTCTTCCTTTCCTTGAATAAGTATTCAAAGCTTTAAGCAGCTCAATTAGTTTCAGTTTTTGCCATCAGAAAGATAAATATTCAGAGAATATTTAGCAATATTTAGGAATCAGCATAGGATTATACTATTATACTTTACAAATGCTATAAATTTTTTTTTGTATTTACATATATGCAATATGTGAATGATGTTACCTAGTTAAGACTTCAAAATTTTCCAGAATCTGTCTTTGGTCCTGAATTTGCCAGTTACTCCTCAGAAACTGATTCTCTCTTTTATGACTCTCCTAACAGAAGATGCTTTTGAAAAGCACTCTGGGTATTTTTACTCTTTGTCCATATCTTAGTTTTCTAAGGTAGTGATCCTGAATGCTTTTCCCTCTTTGATAGATGAAGGATAAATGACTCAAAAGTTAAAAAATCTTCAAGTGATTCTGAAAACATTCCTTAACTCATTCTCAAAGTGTGGTCCAGGGATGTGCATGAGATTAAAACTATTTTCATAAAAATAAACAATACTAGGGCATTACTGGCCCTTTTCACTCTCAGTATATCACATGTATAGTGGGGTTTTCCAGAGGCTACAAGACATATGATATCACAACAAATCAAATGCAGAAGTTGCTATAAGAATCTAGCTGTATTCTCTTACACCAAATGTTAAAGGGATGGGCAAAAAGGTGAAATGCCACTCCTCACTAAAATTTTTTTTGTTTCTGGAAAATTATTTTTTCATAAAAGTTATATTATTTGTAAAATATATTTATCATCTTAAATAAGTATTTTTAAAAATTTTCAGTTTCAATTTTTCATACAACACCAATGGATAAAAATTATATAAACAATTGTGTGAGAACCACTGCCCTAAACCATACTGCAGCATGAGCCACCTTGGTTCAGTCTGTCCTCCATCTACTCACTGGTCTAAAAACAAAAGGTATTTTAATAGTTTCTATGAAACATAATATTGTTACAGAACAAATAACAGTCCTGAAAAAACATGCAGGATTTTTATTCACTTGAAGCCATATTATATGCAGGTACTTACATATTAATATTACAAATTTAAGTTAATAAAAATCCAAAAGCTGAACACACACTTGTGAATTATTTGATAGTAATTCACTATCAAGTGAATCATAAGCTAATATATATAATTCAATATGCATTACTATAATAAATATTTTCACATACATAATATAGAAATACTACAAATTCACAACTTCAGAAACATGAAAAGAAACCATATAATTACCATTACAATTTCAAGAGCAGGAAGAATTCCCAACTTTGCCAAAGTTTTGAAAAATGCATCCCTGTTTTGAGGTTGTAATGTCTGAGAAAATGCACAAAATTCCTTGAAAAAGTTAACCTGTAATATTAGAAAATAAAGTCAGAAGTTGACACACATAAGAGCAAACTTGGGGCACACTTTAATGTGATGTACCACAGTATAATATGCCCTTCTCAAGGACCTTGATTTCTTAGGGTGTCCTGGCTCCTTTAAAGCTGTATTCAAAGAACATATTAAAAACTAGCATCTCGGGGCACCTGGGTGGCTCAGGGGGTTAAGCCTCTGCCTTTGGCTCACGTCATTATCTCACGGTCCTGGGATGGAGCCCTGCATCAGGCTCTCTACTCAGCAGGGAGCCTGCTTCCCCCCACCCCCCGCCTGCCTCTCTGCCTACTTGTGATCTCTCTCTCTCTGTCAAATAAATAAATAACATCTTAAGACAAAACAAAAAAAACCTAGCATCTTTCTAAAAGTGAACTTTGCATTATTTCTGAACACTGAACAATGAACTCTCCAAAGACATTACAGTGTACATGTTATATGTAGAGTCCCAGAGGGTGAATGCAGATATAATATTCTTAACTAATGATTTAGGTGCAAAAATGTCATGTAAGGCATGTATCTTGAATTACAGCCATGTACTTTCACAGAAACATGCTGTATAACAAATGGAGGCTGGGTTCTCAGAGAGCTCTCAAAAGTACAATTCTGTTTTTAAGAATTGGAAAGGACATTAGACATTCCCGAGTTTAAAGAACTAATTTTATAAATGAGAAAACCGAGTAGGCAATCAACTATACCAAGATGACTTGGCTGACTTTAAGTCCGCATCTTTCTTCAATTCTTTTTCAAAACCCAAGCACCTGATTTTAAAAAATGACAAACTGCTAGTAAACAGCAATTTACTAGCAGTTTCTTCCTCCAAAGCATGAGTTATACCTCAGAAAATACATACATTTTGAAAAGAAAAAAAACATTTCCAAGAACCAAAATTACTTATCATGCATTTAGTCAAGAAGCATGGTTCTTACCTTTTTTCCCCGCTAAAAAAAAAAAAAAAAAAAAAAAAAAAAGAGCTGTTCTTTAATGCAACTATAGCTATAAAAATATATGAGTTTGCAATTCTGTCCTAAAATAAACCCTGTATCTAATTTTGGGTTTTGTAAGACACATAAATCCCCTCACTGCAGGGTAAAAATCACATCAAGATACTTTAAGAAACTGGTAAATATACAACACAGTAGGTAGGAGAAACCTAGAGAATAATTATAAAATATAAATATCTATCTTTCATCTCATATTTATAAAAAATTCTCTTAACGAACTCAATATTAAAAGCTATATATGCCAAAAGTTAAGTGTTCTTTAAAGGTTCAAATTTCAATAAATAACTTACCAATTCACGCCGTTTATCATCATCTGTAGCCTCATCGGTTAACTGTGCAAAAACTTCAGACAAAAACTTTTCATCTTCCTACATGAGAAGAAATAATTACTATGAAACAGTCTAATATAAAAAGTTACAATCATTTGTATGATTTACACCAATTATAATAAAAAAAGCTGAAAACCTAATAATGGTTTCATCATGAAACTTAAAATTCATGTTAGGGGTGCCTAGGTGGCTCAGTGGGTTAAGCCTCTGCCTCCGGCTCAGGTCATGATCCCAGAGTCCTGGGATTGAGCCCCACATCGGACTCTCTGCTCAGCAGGGAGTCTGCTTCCCCGCCCCTCCACCTGCTTCTCTGCCTACTTGTGATCTCTGTCAAATAAAAATTAAAAAAAGAAAAAATTAACGCTACAAGTTTCAAACCCTGACTATACCATTTAGTATTAGTTATACATTAATACCTCATTTAACCAGAAACTTCAGCTATAAAGAACCCTTGGCGGGGGCGGAGTGGGGAGACCAGTTATGTTCTAGAAGTCATGCATGAAAACTCACGTATTTTAACTCTATAGTTAAAGGATCTGCAGCTCCCTCTCAGGGTCTATTCATTAACTTTTTTCTTTAAGGATTTATTTGAGAGGGAGTGAGAGAGAGAGGGAGAGAGAGTGCGCACGCATGCACAAACTGAGGAAGAGGCGGAGGGAGGGAGAAGCAGACCCCCTGCTGAGCAGGGAGCCAGAAGAGGAGCTCCATCTCAGAACCCTGGGATCATGACTTCTGGGATCATGACCAGAGACAAAGGCAGATGCTTAACTGACTGAGCCACCCAGAAGCCCCCATTTATTTACTTTTAATTTAAATATAATTCAAACAAGTTTGAAGATCTCATTGTCAATCCACCATAGATTAGAAAAATGAGAAATTACAAATATGGCACAGGAAAAGCAGTAAAGGAGACTGAATTCTGGCAGTGGTTAAGACTGCAAAGCCTTTTAAAATATAAGAACTCACAAAATATAATTATCTAGGGCCATTTGGGGTACAGGCTTACATTTTCTTGTGGTTCCCAAGGATAAAACTAAATGATAAAACACAGTAACTGCTTTTCACACTGATGACTCTGAGGTATTATAGGGCAGATATGTGTTGGTTTCTATAAGCACGGTTTACCAGGACAAACAAAAATATCGTGGGGTATGTATTGTATCATCTTATTTTTAATATGAATTTGTGTGTCTAAAGTCTAAAAGGGGTAAACATTAGAGTGTTAATTGTGATTATCTTTTGGTGATGGATTATGAGTGCTTTTCTGTTTGTATTTTATTTTTCACAATAAGTATGGATTATTAAATTACAAAGGAAAAAACTGACATGAATACTGAAATTCACTTTGGAGATTTCCACAAAACCTGCTAAGAAAAAAAAACCCTGTGCTTTTAACAATGAATTTTGGAACACTGAAAAAATACAATTAAAAAAAAAAAAAAGAAATCTAAAACAAAAAGAAACCTGTGCTTTTTTTTTTTTTTTTTTAAGATTTTATTTATTTATTTGACAGACAGAGATCACAAGTAGGCAGAGAGGCAGGCAGAGAGAGAGAGAGAGGAGGAAGCAGGCTTCCCGCTGAGCAGAAAGCCCTATGCGGGGCTCAATCCCAGGACCCTGGGATCATGACCTGAGCTGAAGGCAGAGGCTTTAACCCACTGAGCCACCCAGGTGCCCCAGAAAATTTTATATATAAAAGTATATTTCAGAATTTTATTTTTAAAA
This sequence comes from Lontra canadensis, assembly GCF_010015895.1. Classification (NCBI taxonomy): domain Eukaryota; kingdom Metazoa; phylum Chordata; class Mammalia; order Carnivora; family Mustelidae; genus Lontra; species Lontra canadensis. Next base: position 1,031,698 of record NW_022631055.1, on the reverse strand, counting down.
TTCACTTTTATGAAATATAACTTGCATTAATTTTAATTAAGGTAGCATGTTCTAAGATGTTCATAATAGCGATATCTTCATGGCTGATTATCAAATCATGACATGTTAAGCATATGCCTTAAATACCTGCCATTTTACTTAAGGTGGATCATCGGTGAAGCAGTATCAATTCCTTAAGTTTTTCTAAAAAAAGATAAAAGTGTATATATAAAAAATATGAGTAAAAACCACTAGATAGGATCATGGACGTTGTAACCTATTTTCCCACTAACCACTCATCAATGTTACTCAAAACCACCCCCCTTCCCCGGTTCATTAGTCTAACTCAGAATGGTGTTTCTTTTGTTCTTTATTTTATTGACTTCTTCTAGTCCTTATATACCATGGCCTGAACCATCTTTTTCTGAGAGAATTCAATAGCATTATACTTACTTCTCAGATTACTTTTTCCAAATCCTTTGCATCTCAGTATTTTAGGTTTTGGTGAATAACTATGTATTTATTTCCACTTAAACCTTTTATAAATTTCTTCTTCTTCCATCTCTCCCAGATTAAATCTTCCTTTCTTGTCTAAAAGGTTTTTTTTTTAACTTTTTTTGAGAATACTTTCATAGGAAAATAGTTTCAATTTTTGATAAATGCAATTTCTTCCACAATTCATTATTTGTGTGCTGACAGCTAGAACTGTGTAATGTATTATGGAGGCAATTTCAAGTATAATAGGCTGCTAGGAGAATATTTTAACTCTTATTATATTACTTTTTTCTGATTCCTAAACTTACTCTTGATAATACTCTACAGAAGCACTCTGTTCCGATGTACATTAAAAAAGCAATTAACTGGGGTGCCTGGGTGGCTCAGTCAGTGAAGCATCTGCCTTTGGCTCAGACTCTGGTCTTCAGATTGAGCCCTGAATCAAGCTCCCTGCTCAGTGGGGAGTCTGCTTCTCCCTTTTCCTCTTCTCCCCCTGCCCCGCCCCCGCCCCGCCTATGAGCTTTAGAGCTCTCTCTCTCAAACAAATAAAATCTTAAAAAAAAAATTGACAATTTATAAGTCCATCATAAATACAGCTATAATGTTTCCCCCTAAATACCTGTTTCTCCAAGTAATCAAACTAGTCTCTTTAGATAACTTTAGTTTTTCTTTTTTATTTAGTTTTAAAAGCCTTTGTTTTTAATAAAACATAACTTTTAAGACAAATTGTGTGTGGCTACTTTTTTGACTTACACAGCAAAATCTTATGGGGGGAATGAAGAGCCACTTTTACAAAGTCTGAATCAAACTTTTCTTTGCAGTAATATAAAAACAGGCACAGGTTCAAAATCCAAAAACCCAGGGGTGCCTGGCTTACTTAGTCAGTAGAGCATGCAACTCTTAATCTTAGAGTTCCGAGTTCAAGACCCACACTGGATGCAGAGTTTATTTGAACAACAATAACACCACCCAAACCTAGAACCCATTTACCATTACTCATCTAATGCAGAAATTTAGATTAGATCAGGCTTTAAAAGGTTACATAGATTGCCTATTCTAATTTTAAATTTCAAGAGACTGATGTCCAAAGAGTGGACTTATCTGAGGCTGTCTAGTAAGAGAAATGGATTTAGAATCCAGGTCTCTGGCATGATGAGATTTTTGTCATTCCCACTGTATAATAAACTATAGGTCAGAGTCCTAAGTAGTCATTATTATGCAACAAACGAAAGTAAAACATACATAACAAAGTAGAATAGGCCAAATCTAGTAAGATAAAATGGAATATGTTAAATCCTGTATGGGTTCAAAAACCTCTAAAACAAAATGGAGAACTATATTAAGAACTGTATTACTGTAAGTTGTTTTCTTAAAGAAACTGAAAGATTTTATATATTTACTTAGTAACTGGGAAGAAAGGTTAGAAATTTCCTTTTCTAGTGCTGAAATCCACAAAATATGTCAAAAAAAGAACTAAACTACTGATTTCACTGGTTTTTGACTCAATTCTCATTTATGAAATAGTGAAAATATATATGTTAAAATGTCAACATTTGCGATACCTGTCCTCCACCATTTCTAGTGAAGGAAGAAGTTAAAACTTCCTGTCGTGAAAAGGATCTTACCTGTAGCTCTCTGTGTAAAAATAACCTCACTTTACTGGCTGTAATTAAAACATTTTTAAGAATATTTCTCAATTCTGGGCACATGGGATTTTGATCTGCAGTTAGTTAGAAAGTTAAGGTTAACTAAACTCTTATGCTCCAATCAAGCTTAAGAGAATCTCAACATGTATTAGAGCACATACCAGGAGCCAGTGATCACAGTAAGTACTTTCATATAATTTCTGTTAATTAACCTAATTCAGGCTAGGAGTTATTTTATGTACCTTCACACTTACTTATTTTGGTACAGATAAACAGAATTTTTACATTTTTACTTGCTTATGTAATTCATACAGAAAGTTAATACTCATTTAAAAAGCTATAGTTATCAGGGCGCCTGGGTGGCTCAGTCAATTAGGCCTCTGACTCTTGGTTTTGGCTACGGTTCTGAGACGGAGCCCCACAGCTGGTGCTAAAGATTCTTTCCTCCTCCCCAGCTCATGCGTGTGTGCCCATGCTTGCTCTTTCTTTCTCAAATAAATAAAGCTACAGATATGTATTCTAGCTAGAAGGGTATCTGGAAATATCTAATACCTAGACAAAAAATTTGTACATGGAAGCCTCAGAGCTGGGCTTTAGGAAATGAGCCTTTAGAGGCCAGTCACCATAATCCTAATTCCTCTGTTCTCACATACTGTTGAGAATAAAAAAAATAGAATTCAGCATCACTGCTGACATATAAGAGATAACTAAGTGGTAAACCCTGGATAAACAACAGGTAATTCACAGTATCTGTTTCATAAATTCATCTAATGGACCAGAAATGAGTAAGACTTTCTTTTCTTAAAGCTACATGTGATTTATATAATTACAGCCTTTTTATAAATAGATCTATAACAAAATACATAAAATGACACTATAAGTATTTATTTATAGATTAGTTTGCATAATTTATTTTTTAAAACAAAAAAAGCATTTATGATCAAGTATTATAGATTTAGAAACCCTTCTGAAGTCAAAAGTAGTCATTTGAAAGCTTCTGCACTTGAGTTTTCTGTCAATGAGTTCTTTACATCAGCTTATACTGAGTCTACTTCCAAACTCCTGAACTGTAACAGAAGTTAGCAAGTCAAATGGGACCTTGAATTGTACAGTAAGTTATGTTTTTGTTTTTTTTTTTTTAAGAATTTATTTATTTGACAGAGAGTGAGAGAAGGAGAGAGAGCACAAGCAGTGGGAGGAGCAGAGGGAGAGGGGGAAGCGGGCTCCCTGCGGGACTTGGTCCCAGGACCCTGAGATCATGACCTGAGCTGAAGGCAGAGGCTTAATCCACTGAGCCACCCAGGTGCCCCGGTTTTTGTTTTTTTTTTTTTAAAAGCAGGTCCTATATACTATAAATGGAACCTCATTCATAAGTCTAATTTTCCTTATACCTGTTACTGTGGAATAAGGAAAAACTGTGAGGTGAAAGAATGATCTAGAGAAGTAAATCCTAAACAGAAAATACAGTAACAAGAGAAAGGTGAATGGTGGTTGGAAGCAACATAAAATGGAATCTCATAGCTAAGTAACAAGACAGAGATCCTCAACTTTTTGGTCTCAGGACCACTTTAAACTCTTAAAAATAATGGAGAACTCAAAAGAGCTTTTATTATGTGGATTATGTTTATCAATATTTATAATCACAACTGAGACATTTAAAAACATTAATTTGGGCGCCTGGGTGGCTCAGTGGGTTAAGCCACTGCCTTCAGCTCAGGTCATGATCTCAGGGTCCTGGGATCGAGTTCCACATCGGGCTCTCTGCTCAGCGGGGAGCCTGCTTCCCTCTCTCTCTCTCTGCCTGCCTCTCTGTCTACTTGTGATCTCTCTCTGTCAAATAAATAAATAAAATCTTAAAAAAAAAAAAAAAAAATAAAATAAAATAAACCATTAATTTGTTCTAGAAATAAGTGATTGTAAGTTTATGTAAATATTTTATATGAGCAAATTTTATAAATTAGAAAAAAGTGGCTCTGTTTTACATTTTTGTGAACTTCTATAATGTTTGGCTTAATAGAAGAAAGCTATATTCTCCTATCTTCTTTCACATCCAGTCTGTGATGTTATGGCTGAAGTATACGAAGAAAATATCGCCTCACAGTAACAAGAAGCTGGAAAAGGAAAAACTTCACAGACCTCTCTGAAAGGGTTTTAGGAGCCCCAAGAACACACTTGGGAACCCACTACACTATGTACACAGAAGCTACACGAAAAATTTAATGAGTGATATGGACATAACAAAAACAGTTATGTAGGAAACTACGGGTATAGTATACCACAAGCAAAACAAAATCTTCAAAATCATCCTTACTACACTGTTAGGGTATAAAGGATTAACATGAAAAACATGGCATAAACTCCTCTATTTTGCAACTGAAGGAGGCAATAAAACCAACCTCACATAGTAAAAAGTCTGTTATTTCCTGAAAATTAATGTTTCTCAGTACTGGCTGCACATGTGAATTGTTTGGGAAACTTCAAGAACACGTACAAATTCATATATACCCCTAATAATAACTAGGTCTCACAAAATGGACTAAAAGATAGTCTTTAAATAGTTGCTTTTGCTCAGGATGATGAAAAAGTTCTGGAAATGGATAGTGGTGATGGCTGCATAACACTGTGAATGTATTTAATGCTACAATTATATACTTAAAAATGGTTAAAATGATGAATTTTATGTCATATATATTTTCTAATTTTTAAAATATATGCAAAAATGAAGTTTAAAAAAGTTTCATCATAGAACACTTAAAAATGTAAAAGGTCAACAGTAAAGGTTTACTGTCAACAAGACAGTAAACAACAAGTGTTGGAGAGGATGTGGAGAAAGGGGAACCCTCTTATACTGTTAGTGGGAATGTAACTTGGTATAGCCACTTTGGAAAACAGTATGGAGAGTCCTTAAGAAATTAAAAATAGAGCTACTCTATGACCCTGCAATTGCACTACTGGGTATTTACCCCAAAGATACAGATGTAGTGAAAGTAGGGCCATCTATACCCAATGTTCATAGCAGCAATGGCCACAGTCGCCAAACTGTGGAAAGAGCCAAGATGCCCTTCAACAGACGACTGGATAAAGAAGATGTGGTCAACATATACAATGGAGTGTTATGCCTCCATCGGAAAGGATGAATACCCAAATTTTGTATAAACATGAAAACATAATCAAGAGATTATGCTCGGGACGCCTGGGTGACTCAGTTGGTTGGACGACTGCCTTCGGCTCAGGTCATGATCCTGGAGTCCCGGGATCGAGTCCCGCATCGGGCTCCCGGCTCCGCAGGGAGTCTGCTTCTCTCTCTGACCTTCTCCTTGCTCATGCTCTCTCTCACTGTCTCTCTCTCAAATAAATAAATAAATTCTTAAAAAAAAAAAAAAGGGATTATGCTGAGTGAAATAAGTCAAGCAGAGAGAGTCAATTATCATATGGTCTCACTTGTGGAGCATAAAAAGAGTAATACAGAGGACACTGGGAGATGGAGAGGAGAAGTGAGTTGGGGGAAATTGGAGGGGGAGACAAAACATGAGAGACTTTGGACTCTGAGAAACAAACTAAGGGTTTTGGAGGGAAGGGGGTGGGGGCTTAGGTGAGCCTGTGGTGGGTATTAAGGAGGGCATGTATTGCATGGAGCACTGGGTGTGGTGCTAACACCGGAAAAAAAAAATAAAATAAAATTACAAAAAAAAAAAAAAAAAGTAAAAGGTCGCATTAAGAAGTGTACTTCCTTCAAAAACTCATAAGATAAAGTCCTGTTTTCTAGATTTGACGGTATATTTAAAGTAAACAAAAGAAATCTTTCAAAAAGGAACGAATACCAGCCCAAACTATTAAGGGAAGTAAGCATCTGAAAAAACGTAAGAACACCTTTATTTACTTACCTGCAACATGCTGACTATCTCAACTTTGTTGAAGAAAATAAAAGACGTAAGAGTAGAAAGAAAATTCTCTTCAAAAACAGATGGCGTAGGCAAAATGATGTCCTGAATGTACTGTACCCTGTAAGTCTGATGTATTTTTTGCCTTAGTTCAGAGTCTGTTATTGGTATAACTTCCTTAAACTTTGCAGTTTTGGTCAAAAATTCTCTATGCCTTTTTGGCTGAGCCAAAGCAGGGTCATATTCAAGGCATCCCACAACATCCATGATACACTCATCAGAAAACATTACTTCAAACAAAGTTGCCTTATTTAGGAATAAGATTCCTCTAATAATTTCATACAAATGGTGTAAGCCTTCAGTGTTTTCTAGATTCTCACAAGCTTGAAACAGCTGCAGTAGTTTTTTAATATAGCCTTCATTTTCTAAGGCCAGAGCCAGCTTTTCCCTACGGATAGGTGAGGAGAGAACTGAGGTAACTAAGTCAGCAATCTCTTCAAGTTTATTGAGTTCACATGTGGGCAGGTCAATTAGATGACTGGTTTCAGGCATTTCTTCAAATCGTTCTTCTTCTGATTCATCAATGAGGTCCTGTGTGACTTCCACTGATGGATCCTTACCTTGAACCTAAAAACATCCAAGTACAGCTGGTTACCTTAAAATACAAAAGAAGTCAGAATTTTGGAAATCAAATCACTGACCACTGAATTTAAGTAAAAATACCCTGCAAAGAAATATTAGCCGCACAGTCACTGTTAATTAGAAGTGAATTCTAGGGACACCTGGGTGGCTCAGTGGGTTAAGCCTCTGCCTTCGGCTCAGGTCATGATCTCAGGGCTGTCTGCTCAGCGGGGAGCCTGCTTCTCTCTCTGCCTGCCTCTCTGCCTACTTGTGATCTCTCTGTCAAATAAATAAATAAATCTTAAAAAAAAAAAAAAAGAAGTGAATTCTAGAGAGGGAAAACATATCCAGTTCAGAGTCAAAACATATCCAGTTCAGAGTCAATTACTTGATTCCCAATTTCATCTCTAAATTTCCCAACTTATAACTTCAGGTTAACTCTGATCCCTAACAATGTGCACATTTAAGCTAATGTTACATTGATTTATATGATGTTACGTAATACCACGTGCAGCTGTTTAGTAACTTCACTATTCCTACCAATTTTGAATTCCGCAGAAGGTTAACTCTTCTGTGGGTCCCCCAAATCACTATGTATGACTCTTAATGCACCATCATATTGGCCTGACAAAAACACTACTAAGTTTATTATTTTTATTACATATACATGTATTATATGTGTGTGTGTATATAAATTTTATATATGTCTCTGTGTATATATGTATGTGTGTGTTTGTGTGTGTGGGTGTATATATTTTAGAAGGGATGTGGGGGAGAGAGAGAATATCTTAGGTAGGCTCCATGCCCAGCCTGGAGCCCGATGCAGGGCTTGATCTCACAAACCTGAGATCATGATCTGAGCTGAAATCAAGAGTCAGATGCTTAACCAACTGAGCCATTCAGGAACCCCAAATACTACTAAGCTTAAACCAAACTAAAACCCAAATCTTTGTATATTCAAGAGTGAGAAGATTCCCTCAAATTACTTTTGAAATTCACTTTTGGACAAATAGTTGCTTTTGCTATGAGCCTACAACTGCTCTAAAAAAACAGAATATTCTTGGGGTACCTGGGTGGCTCTGTCAGTTAAGTATCTGCCTTCGGCTCAGGTTATGATCCTAGAGTTCCAGGAATGAGCCCCGCATCAGGCTCCCTGCTCAGTGGGGAGTCTGCTTCTCCCTCTGCCCCTCACACCCTGCTCTTGTGCTTTCTCTCTCTCAAATAAATAAAATCTTTTTAAAAAAATAAAAAAGAACAAAGAATATCCTTTAAAAACTGGCTTTCATTTAACATCTGTGATAAAACCTCCAAGTTATAATATCTAGAAAAATAATAAAAAACTTTTTTATGATTCATGTTGACAGCTCAACAAAAGCATGGCTAACTTATAACAAGTTTTCTATAATGATTTCTATAATGACTAACATAAAAACTTTATTCTTTATAAATTTCTTCTATTTCCTAACATAAGAGTACAATTATCCTCTTTTCACCTCAATATATCCAAATATCCAGAGATGAAAAACCTCCAGAAATTTCCAAATCTGCCAAAACAACATGAAAAAAGTCCTAAGAACTTAGAGGAAGTAGACAGATATACTGGTGCATAAAGGATGCTTTTTCTCCTGGAGTACTTTTACTTCTGGGTCCTCAACAGAGTTGCTGGATTTAGGGAGACTGACACATAAATACAAGAGAAAGGGTGGGTAACAAAGTCATAAGAGCAGTTCAGATAAAATACCATGGAAATTCAGAGGAGGGGAAATTCCTTCCAGCTCTTGGGAGTACAGAGGGTGGTGAGGAGAGACTGTAAGGAAGAAATCATAAAAGCAGTGGTATTTGAGATCTTCAAAGTGGCATCTGTACTTTCAAAGAAGGGTACAATTCAGATGAGGATAAAGGCATGCAAAATGCAAAGGGAATAGTAGAGGCAGACATATGGAAACGTGACATGCATAGAGCAAACAGCAAAATTAGAAATGTAGATTAAAGCCAGATTATAGAAAGTCAAGCTAGAACACTTGGAGTTATTGTTCAGGGAAGTAAATGTGCAGCACTGTCCTTTAGAAAAGTCAACTGGGCATCAGGTGTTTGGAATAAATTTGAGAATATAGATAACTTAGGGTGCTATTCCAAAGTCTACATGAACAAGTAAATTTGGATAGTGATGGTGGGACTGATAAGGGACAAAAGAGAGAAGGAACCACAATGACGCTATAGTTTTAAATCTGTCATTGGGAAGATTATGGTTCCTTTAATAAAAACTGATAGTATGGGAGAGGAATGGTTAGTAAAAGTTGAGTTCTATTAAGTTTGAGGCAACTGAATACCCAGCTGGCAACTAAATCTGTAGATATACTACTCTGGAAAACAAGTAGGTCAGAAGGTAGAAATCTGGTATCAGGGTAACACCTAAAGCCGGAAGACTCTGACGGTAACCTAAGAAAGAGAAGTAGAGTACAAAGTGGGGAAGAAAGAGGAAAAAGAATCATAGGTTATAACGAAAGAATAAGAAATCAGAAGGGGGCGTCTGGCTGGCTCAGTCTGTGGAGTGTGCAACTCTTGATCTTGGGGTTATGAATTCAAGTCCCAGGTTGGGTGTAGAGATTACTTAGGAATAAAATCTTTAACTCACACTTCAAATGAATTTAGTCTGCATGTTTCAGAATTAAAAGCACAGCTACAAAAGCATTTACAAGGTTATAGTATGTCCATTTCTATGTTATCCAGTATTACTCCTACAAGCTTCCTGGACGCTCTCCTAAATTTAACACTCCCTGATACGATCTGTCAATCCCACATAAACCCAAGTGACTGTCTGGATGTCAATAATGCTGTTCAAGTATTTCTGGTTCTCTCCCTTTTGTGGCACGAGTTCCTTGTTTCCATGAAGTTATATGTAATTGCGTGATTTGTTTTGACCAATGAAATGGCCATGAGGAAAAGTGTCATGTGTAACTTCTGGAAGAACTTTTAAAAGCCAATGCTCTGACTTGCCTCCTTTCATTCTCACTTTGCAATGATCTTGGAAGTATTAAAATTAATTCTCTAACAACCTGGGTCCCCGAGTGGATGTGGTAAGCACAACCTCTTCCTGTCCAACTCTGTCACTCATTGGTCAAATAGCATTAGGGAAAAACAAACTTTTGTTGTGAGCCACTGATATTTTAGGAATTTGTTACTATAACACAATCGGACCTTAACATTCTCCCTTCTGTGGCACAAATCAGTCATCCAACTATGGCATGAGTCTGTCAACTAATTGTGCTGAGTGTGTTAAAAAAAAATTTACACTATCAGTAGGGTTCTCAACAGAAATTTCTTTTCCACACTTCAAGCTTACTTCCTTAAAGCTGCTGCTCTAATTTTCCCCCCCTTTTAAGTGTCAAACACTATTACTTTCTACTTTAAATCTCAGGAGACAGAATTTTTCCTTTGAAAAAAGAGACCATTGTTATTTAACGTATTCTGACACCCTTCTTCATCTCACAACTTATTTTCACTTTTTCTTAATTTCTTTCCAAAAAAAATGTCCCTACCCTCCCATTTTCTGAGGTTAATGCTTCCATATGTACTTTTGACTTTATGCTAAGAGCTACATATACAGAAATTATCTTAGCTCTTTTTATAAGTTCTTCCACACATAAAAGAATCTGAGTGAAGCCAAAAAATTTATAGGGACCTAACAGAGACCCCACATTTTTGGGGCATTAAGCACTAATGAGGGCCAAGGTGGGTACCAGCGACTTATACCCTGGGCCTCTATAGTAACAGCTCAGAGAGACATAAGTAGAGTGACTGGTTGCATCTTTGTGTGGCCTTCTGGGGCTTTCCCACATGCCATGCTCAATCTTCTCCCTCCTTCTGTCACGGCTGCCCTTCACCCATTTGTGACACACAGGCACACATCTCCCTGTTCTAAATCTTACAGTGCTGCCTTGCCCCACCAAAGGGACAATTCAAAATATGGTATCAATGTTTAGAAAGTGAAGGACTCTAATGACTAGTAACAAATCTTTATCTAAGACAAAAACAATTACTATTATTCACCACTCCCCTTAAGAAATTTATTGTCCTTGAGCTATCATACTTTTCAGAGTTGTTTTACTTTTTCACTATAAGGAGTTAAGAAGTGACTGAGTAATATGATTTTTATTGAAATTAAAGTTGTTTTTTCAAAGGTCAGCAATGACATCTCAGAAATGGAAAGTAAAACAGCATATGGTTCTGTGGAATACCAGGCAGTTGTGAGAAGCGATAAACTAAATGTATATTCAGCAACATGCATTTAAAACGTACAGTACATGGGGGCACCTGGGTGGCTCAGAAGGTTAAGCATCTGCCTTCAGCTCAGGTCATGAACTCAGGGTTTTGGGATCGAGCCCTATGTCAGGCTCTCTGCTCTACAGGTCTGCTTCTCCCTTTCCCTCCAACCCACTCATGCTCTCTCGTTCTCAAATAAATTAAAAAAAATCTTAAAAAAAATTAAAAAAAAAAAAGCACAATACTCAGTAGTTTAGTACAAAATTAAGCTTCCTGGACCAGCAGAGTGGCCAAATCTAACATTCCTTCCAAAGATAAAAAAGTGTGAGTAAAAATCAGTGACATACAGGAAGAAATAGTAACCAAGTGCAAAGGAATGAACAAATGGGTAAAGCAACAAGATAAATCCAATATTAACACTAGACCCTCAAGAAAGGATCGGAGCAAGAGATGATATTCTTTTAGCTCAACTGTATCAGATGCTTGAAGGGTAAAAGCCATATGTCTGCTAAAATCACCTATTCTTGAGACTTAACAAGGTTGAATGGAGGCCTGTAAATGAACCTGATGAACTGAAACAATTGTTAATGACTGTTAACGATTCTAGTAATGTGCCAGACTCCTCCTTTTCAGGTTACATCTACTACCATACTGCAATATGATATAATACTAGCACTGTTGCTCCCACTACCTTAGGTACATAAGCCTCATAATTTTACTCTAATATTAATACTGGGAAACTGAGTTAAAGCCTCCTCAACATCAATGCTGATAGAAAATGACTGGCACAAGGAAGAAATGGATTTTGTTAACTGTCAGTTGAATTCTATGCTAAATACTTCTGTACAAGTTTCTCATAGGATACAAACTGCAATAAATCAAGGAGGAAAATGAGTAATCAATATGAAATATAAAAAGTAAATCATGGCAGGGCGCCTGTGTGGCTCAGTGGATTAAAGCCTCTGCCTTTGGCTCAGGTCATGGTCCCAGGGTCCTGGAATTGAGCCCCGTGCATCGGGCTCTCTGCTCAGCAGGGAGCCTGCTTCCCTTCCTCTCTCTCTGCCTCTCTGCCTACTTGTGATCTCTGTCAAATAAATAAATAAAATCTTAAAAAAAAAAAAAAGTAAATCATGGCTTTATCAGAAAACCTGTTTCTTTAAATATATCCCTACCCTAAAATGGCTCCTCTAAATATTAGGCATATTCATACTGATATTTGCTCTGTCATATAAATACTATACTAAATATAGATGCTTAGACAAATATAATCATTTTGCTATGAGTCTTGGCAAGGGGTGGCCTTTGCAGTTAAGGATTAGTCTTGCCTAAAGAAAAGATTTGGCTCTTGCCTAACTCCTGAGAGGTAACCTCTAAGCACTTTTAATATCCTGTCTGACATGAGTGTTTTCTGTTCACCTGGGAGCACTGGGCTATGCCAGACATTCTGTGTGTGGGTAACTAGGTGGTTTATAGTGGAGGTCTTGGACCACACATTATTAGCTCAACCTGTGGAGGTGCTGGAAACTAAAGTCAGGGCAGTCAGCCTGCTTATAAGACTAACACCCAATGAAAATACTGGACACAAAGGTTGGGGTAAGCTTCTCTGGTCAGCAATACTATGTGCAGGTTGCCACACAACACTGCTGGAAGTAAGTGCTGTCTGCATAAGAATCCTGAGAAAGAAAACTGGAAGCTCAAGCCTGGAACTGCCCCAGACTTTGCCCTATGTGCCTTCTCCCACTGGTAATTTTAATCTGTATCATTTCATTGTAATAAACTATAATGATAAATATAACAGCTTTGTGGAGATTTGTGAGTCTTTCTCACCAAAAAAAAAAAAAAAGTGAATCCGACAGTGGCTGTGGGAACTGAAAAACATGAGTGAAAAATAGTAAACAAATTTCAGCAAAACTTTCCAGGACAAATGTACCAAGTCTTCAGCACCAAATCTTCAGAATATATATAGATCCAGGAATTAATATTAAACAGTACATGCTGATGTGTGGGAGGGGAGTAGGCATAATGTAATATGCTGAAATATCATCCACCATATAAATATATGTTCCAGGAGAAATGTAATCCAACAACCTACTTCTTTTTTTTAATTTTATTTTTTCAAAAGATTTTATTTATTTGACACAGAGCAAGTGAGAGACAGAGAGCAAGCACAAGCAGGGGGAGGGCAAGAGGCAAGAGGGAGAAGCAGACTCTCCGATGAGCAGTGAGGCCAATGTGGGACTCGATCCCAGGATTCTGGGATCGTGACCTGAGCTGAAGGCAGCCGCTTAACTGACTGAGCTACCCAGGAGCCCTTAACATCCCAGTTCTAAGTAAGATGTTTATCTTCTATCTTATTCATTCATTCTTTAAATATGTACTGAGCACACACACAACATGTGCCAGTTGCCACACTATTGGAGGAGGGAGATTACAAAACAAAGTATCACTTTTCAGGAACTTATAATAAAAAGTTTAATCTTTATATACTATTAATATTCTTTTTTTTTTTAAAGATTAATTTATTTATTTGACAGACGAGATCACAAGTAGGCAGAGAGGCAGGAAGAGAGAGAAGAGGAAGCAGGTTCCCCGGCGAGCAGAGAGCCTGATGTGGGGCTCGATCCCAGGACACTGGGATCATGACCTGAGCCGAAGACAGAGGCTTTAACTCACTGAGCCACCCAGGCGCCCCTATACTGTTAATATTCTGAACAGTAGTGTTTCCCTTTTTTATTTTTGAAGTTTTATATCCTTCAGTATGCTTTCATTATTTTCATGGACCAGTTTTTTCCCCTCATTTTATAGATGAATGCATGCATGATTAAGGTTTCCTGAATCCAGAACAGAGCAGCAAGTTTTTGTGGACTGCATGTGTCTGAATCTGCAACAGAGATCATTTTTAAGTCTTACATCTCACTTTACAGAAAACTTGGCAAACATAAAATTCAATCTCAATCTTGCGGAGAGCACACAAGAATTAAGTATTAGGACCTTCTCTTCATCAACGCCCATAAGTTTAAAGACAGGCAAAATACAAAGGCAAAATAATAACAAAACAATCTGTGTTATATTCTTATGTATATTTTAAATTTACATATTTAGCAAAATCATATTTACCAGTGTTTTCATCTGTTCATCAATGGAAATTCTTCTATTTAATAGTGCATACTAATAATGCTCCATTAATATCTGATATATACCTAGTAAGATATGAGGTGGAAAGAAACAAACCATCTACTTCCAGTTTAGATTTGTGACCTAGAGCCAGCCATTAAATAAGCTTTCTATAGAATGAGAAGGTTCATATTATACTTTCTTGCACTGTGTGGCAATGTTACTGAGAAGACTAAGGAAAAAAATTACTGTGGTCAGATGCATTAAAACTAACTCAAGAACCTTCAGTAATCAGAATCACTATAAAGAAAAGCTGATAAAAGTGAAAATGACAAGAGTTAAAAACACTAGAACAGAATATTACACTAGGCAACTGCTGAAAAAGTGATCCAATTTATAGAAAATAATTGTTAAAATGTTATGGTTAATTTAAAATTCCAGTTACCAGCTGTCACAGACTGTATCTGCCTAAGGAGACATCCAACTTCTAAATGTAGTATGGTATACTGAATGGAATCCTGGAACAGAAAAAGGACACTACGTCTTAAACTGAGAAAAACTAGGATGACTGGGTGGCTCAATCGGTGGCTCAACTGGTTAAAGCAATGGCTCTTGATTGCAGCTCAGGTCATGATCTCAGGGTCGGAAACTCGAGCCCCGAGTTGGGCTCTATGCTGGACATGGAGACTGCATAAGATTCTCTCTCTCTCTCCCTCTCTGCCCCTCCTATGCTCAACTGTACACACTCTCTATCTAAGAAAATAAATAAGTGAAATAAATAAACTGGGGAAATCTGAATAAAAGATAGCCTTTAGCTAATAATAATGTATGAGTAATAATAATAATGAACAGTAACACCGTATGTATATTAACTCATCAATTATGACCAGTGTATCCTACAAATACAAGAGACTATTAACAGGAAGAACTGGAGGAGAAGGTGTCAGGGAAGAAAGTACATAGGAACTCTCTCTGTATTTTCTATAAATCTGAACTTCTAAAATTAAAACTTTCCTTTTTAAGATTTATTTACTGAGAGAGAGAAAGCATGCACAGAGTGTGTGAGTGTGTATTGGGAGCAGGGAGCAGAGGGAGAGGGAGAAGCAGGCTCCTGGCTGAACAGGGAGCATGAAGCAGGGCTTAATCCCAGGTCCCTGGGATCATAACCTGAGCTGAAAGCAGATGCTTAACTGACTGCATCACCCAGGTGCCCCTAAAATAAAAACCAGTAAAAAAAAAAAAAAGAGGTAGGGGTGCCTGGGTGGCACAGCAGGTTGAACATCTGATTCTTGATTTTAACTCAGGTCATGATCTCAGGGTTATGGGATTGAGCCCTATGTTGGGATCTGAGTGGGGACTGCTTGAGAGTTTCTCTCCTGCCGTTCCTTCCACCTGTGTGCTTCCTCTATCCCTCTCTAAAAATAAATCATAAAAAAAAAAAGTTCCAGGTACCTGAGAGTTACCACCTATCTTATATTCTGCCATATTATAAATTCTTTTAGAATTGAAGTCATGAGCACTTTCAATCATTAGTGTCTGGCATACAGTATTCATAAACATTAGGCAAGCAGGTGACCAAATTTTAAAGAAAAACCTCAAAGACTTAGAACTTAATTATTTACTGACCTTTTATTAATTATGAATATATTCTATCAAACTTTAAAGTGATAAATACATGCTCTCTCCACATTCTAATATATTCTTTCAGGTAAAAAAGAAAAAAAAGTCAAGAATGCAAATTATTTAAAAAACCTTACCTGACAAATTTTTTCCCAAATCTCATCGCAGCCAGCTTTTTCCTGAAAACTTAGAGCCAGATCATAGTTCTCAGCTTCCGACCAAACAATTAACGTATCCTGTTTAAAAATAAAGATTTTTACATCATCACACTAGAAAAGCTAAAAAAGAAATAACTACGAAGTAGACATCAAGAGAACAGGAAAAAGCATAGTGATGACAAATGCCCTCTGATGAGTGTAATTAATGTACACTCAATTGACATAATGTAACTGTATTTTGCTAGCCTTTGAAACTTAGTAATATATTGGCAATGGAACAGTTTGGGTATTAAAATGACATTGAGCTATTTTCTGAAACAGAAAGTATTATTATTTATTAAATATTAAAATATATACTTTTATTTATGTATTTTTAATATAAATTTATTTAATATAAAATATTAAAACATAGAACTTAGCAGGCTCTAGCTCAGGTTACCAAGATAATGTCGAGTGGAAAATTTAGCCACTCTTGGCCAAGCTGTAATGTAGACATTTGAATCCTCTACTGCCTCTCTCCTCTGAATCTGGAAAAGCCTTCAAGATATGAAAGAATTCAAAACAATGATGCAATGAATATACTCTAGCTCTAAGTATTACCAACACTTTAGCAGCTTAGTTTGTAAAGAAATTAAGAACCCCAGGGTTTAGGTGTTTTTTCTACTAATGTCCTTAATTGTATCACTAACAAAAAGTCAGTTAAGCTTTTAGGAAAAAGTTGTCAATCCCTTTATTAAAAACCAAAGTTTGGGTTTAAATTAAAACACAGACACATCTAAACACAAAAAATCATTATGCAACACTCAATGAAATGGACAGTTTTTTAAAAGGATATGTAACAACGAAAGTTTAGTATGATTAAAACTTTGACTTTCAGAAAATACACATTAAGAAAAAAAAAAAAAATATATGGGGCTGCCTGGGTGGCTCAGTGGGTTAAGCCTCTGCCTTCAGCTCAGGTCATGATCTCAGGGTCCTGGGATCGAGTCCCGCATCGGGCTCTCTGCTAGGCAGGGAGCCTGCTTCCTCCTCCTCCCCCCCCCCCCCCCCCCCCCCCCGCTTGTCCCCCTGCCTACTTGTGATCTCTGTCAAATAAATAAAATCTTAAAAAAAAAAAAGAAGAAAATATACATGTTTACATCCTAATTACCAAGTATATAATCTACAAAAATACCTTATAACTAATAATTGTTCATCTAATACTTCTAAATATTGTGACTTAGTATTAAAATATGTAATACTAAAAAGAGTCTCAGATAAACAAAGTCTTCAAAATCAAAACACTTTAAAACTCTGATAGCTTTAATCTGTAAAGGAAAAATATCCTTCAATTAATCCAGGTCTCAGATTAATACTTATTTGCTGTTTAATCAGGTAAGAAAAACAGCTGGAAAACTGTGTTCTCTCTTCTGCCTGGCTGTGCTCCTTGGAAGGAAAATTTGCTAACCACATATTCTAAAATTTTATCTAAAATTTATCCTTCCATATAAAAACTTTCTGTGGGGCACCTGGGGGGCTCAGTTGGTTGGGCATCTGCCTTCAGCTTGTGTTGTGATCGTGGGGTCCTGGGATCAAGCCCCACATCAGGCTCCCTGGGATCAAGCTCCACATCAGGCTCCCAAGTCAGCAGGGAGACTGCTTCTCCCTCTACATCTCCCCTCTGCTTGCACTCTCTCTCTCAAATGAATAAATAAAAATATTTTAAAAAATTCTACATTTTCTAGCTGTGTAATAAAGAAAAATGTATTTCACCTTCAAAAATAAAATAAAACAAAAACTTTCTGTGGCTCCTGCCATATACAGAAGAGGTTTTGAAACCTTTAAAAAAAAACAAAAACCCAGCAGAACTCTTTTTACAAGTAAACTTTTACTAAGAATCTTCAAGTAACAAGGGGTGCCTGGTAGGCTCAGTGGGTTAAAGCCTCTGCCTTCAATACAGGTCATGATCCCAGGGTCCAGGGATGGAGTCTGCTTCCTCTTCTCTCTCTGCCTACTTGTGATCCCTGTCTGTCAGATAAATAAATAAAATCTTAAAAAAAAAATAAGAAAAGAATCTTCAAGTAATAAAGAAGATATAAAGACAAAGCTCCTCTGGTTAAAGGTCTAGGAAACACACTCAGGCTCATGTGCTTTACTCAACCTGAGTCAACTTCTTAGAGCTCTCCTTCAAACAGCTTCATCAAACAGCAATCTCCAGTACTCTATTTGTATGTCTTGAACTATTTATACATTACACTCACGGATATTGGTACAGCAATACTCTATAAAACATACACTAAAATAGAAATAAAAACCTTTATATAAAGATAAACTAAGCATCATTTAAAAACGTTTGAACTGTTTGGGCTCCATACCATTATTAGTCAGCATTTTAAGACCCAATATACACTTAGGGCACAGTATATACACACAAATGACAGTAGATGCAAATCTGTATTTAATGCCATCCTTCTAATAATTCTGAATTTGGGGGGAAGAGCAACTTCTTGTGAAATCTATTTTTTTTTTTAAAGATTTTATTTATTTGAGAGAGAGCACACAATCAGGGAAGAGAGGCAGAGGGAACCCAACATGGGGCTCCATCCCAGGACCCTGAAATCATGACTCAAACTGAAGGCATCTACACCCAACTGAGCCACACAGGCACCTTCGTGAGATTTTACCATTGTTTCTGCGTTATTACTTGCTGACAGATTAACAAGGAGTATAGATGTCAGTTTTACCATTATCATGTTCATTTCTACTTACATTATCGCTTTCAGGCCTTTTTAAGGCATATGTTCATTTTATTAGGGTTACAGGTCAGCTGAAATTGGAAAATATCTATAAGTAGTTATCTACACATGCAGGCTACTGTAATTCACAGTAGTTAGGGAACATTTTTTATGGAAGTCTTACTTTTAGAATACCATGTCTATTTTTTTTTTAACTTCTGACCACTTGCTTATTAAGTATTAGCAAAAGTCAATTTCTTCTTTTGATTAAAATATTTAAGCAGGCTTCTTCTCAAATCTCAAAGCTTTATATATAATGTGCATTCCATCTTGGAGATCACTAGTACAACAGGATGAAATCCAGAATACTTTATCCAGGCACCCAGGGCCCTTTCCAATTTGGTTCCCATCTATCTTCTGAGCAGAAGTCCCAGTAAGCTATCAAGTCTGACTTAAGGTAATTAAGTCCGCTTCTTCAAAATTTTCTTGTTTGTTTCTTCTTAATGTAAAGTCTTCTCCCTAAGCCAGTCAAAACCCCAGAAACTAAATGGGATTTATATTCAGAATCAGAATCCTTTTTCAATATAAAGAGGACTGACCTTGGGTGATGGTTACATATACAAATTCCCATGCTCCCTTGGAGTGACACCCCAAATTCTTATTTTTAACAAGGGTCTCTGATAATTCTTTTGTAAGTCAAATTTGAAAACATTACCTAAGTTTATCTCTGGCTGGTTACAGAGGATAGGGAACTGCCATCAGAGCAGACACTTTCCAGCTCTATAAAATCTACTCAAAATGGGTTACAAATCCCATCCTTTCCTCTTCCCCTCCCTGGAAACCTACTATTTCAATTAAAAACAAAAAAACAAAAAACCCTAAGAAGTACTTCTAATAACTGCTTATCACAAAGATCACAGTAAAAGCTCCTAAGTAAGAGAGCACAAAGGTGGCATAAGAACATTTAAAACAAAACAAAAAGTGTCAAAACGCAGGGTTTCTTACATATCCCAAAGTCAAGCTCAGTTTTAGAGGTAATGTCTGTTTCCAAATGCTGTGCCCTTTGTATTATATTTTTTGCTCATTTGTGTGTGACACACAAATCTTTGTGACATTATTAAAGCCTGTTTAAACTAAGAGAAGCTTAACAGTTTTTCTCTACCAACTAAACATTTAACCACCACTATATCCCCAGGGAAATCAGATTTAAAATGAGCCTGCAGGGAGAATAGAAAAAGTCAGTTTTATTTGGTTCGGTCCCTTAAAAAAGTAAGAAAGGTGATTAAGTCTAACACCAGAATGGAAGTTAAGACATGAGCTGGAGAGGCTTGATAATTTAGCTTTTACTGAATCAGATTTTTACAATGTAGTTTTATTTAAGAAATGGTCACTTCTGATCTTAAATATTAAAAATACATTCTTGAGGTGAATACTGTTTAAATCAAAGGTTCTTAATTCAAGGTCTAAATCATACCTTAGAATTGTATTTAAAACTGGGTGCTTTTAACATCTTTTCTATGGAAAGGGTCTCCAGGTTTTAAATTATACTCACAAAGCCACCTGTGATACATACACAATAGTCTAACATACCAATGGATTATCAGTGTCAGTTCACCTCTCTAGTGCATTAACATGAATGAATCCACTCATGAAATATTTGAGATCCTACTGCCTGTCAGACCCTATCTTTGCCCCAACCACTCTGATGAAATTCAATACAGACAGAGCTGAAGTTTTTCAAAAGGATTGCTTATTTTTTTAAAAGGGAGAACAGAAATAATCAGATTTGTAGACTTCGATTTGCAGATTCAAAATCAATTTAGAAGTCTGAAAATAAGTGTGATTAACCAGACATATGATGCAACATCTAGTTCTCTAGTAGCTTCTAATGGGTATTTGACCTCAACTTATTCTGAGATGGATTTTTAAAATATAGTATGGTATAAGACACAG
This sequence comes from Lontra canadensis, assembly GCF_010015895.1. Taxonomy (NCBI): domain Eukaryota; kingdom Metazoa; phylum Chordata; class Mammalia; order Carnivora; family Mustelidae; genus Lontra; species Lontra canadensis. The sequence goes on along the minus strand of NW_022631055.1, from coordinate 1,011,254 downwards.
TCTAAGACAGACATGATGCTATTGCTAAAAACAATACTAGTATCTTCCTAAAATCCAAATATATTTGGATATAATGGGAATAACCCCAGACTTGCATTAGGAGCTGAGCACCACTCAGTTTCACTGTCCACTATTTCCATGACTCAACACAGTATTTAACCTCTTTGATTTTTCTTTCTTCACTGGAAAAGAGGAGTACGACTGATGAGATTATGACTACAGTTCTCTTATTGAGCTTATTTGTCACATACCATGCTAAAGCATTTTCATACATTAATTCACAACTATTACATGACATAGGTAGTATCTTCATTTAAAAGGTAAGATTCAAAGAAAATTTGCTCAGGAAATTTGAAATAATGAAATAAAAAACTTAATTAACAGTATTCAGCTCTAAACCCATGTCCCTCCTACTATGCCCCATAAAAAATATAAACAATTCTAAAAGAACACAAAGTTCTCAATAATTTGCTTCCTAACCTCCCGCCCAGAGGAACTGTATTTATCTAGGCATCTATCTGGACTCCTATGTAAGAACCCCCTTCATTTGATTTCCAAGGATTTCTCCTTAGTCCCATTCCAAACCACCACCCAGAACATCCCTCTATCCATTACTGCCCAACCTTCCCAACCTATTAATTCATGTCCTCCACTCATGCTTGTGATCTATAGCTAGAATAGACTCTACTCATTACAAACCCATGCTGTTATTTTAACTCAGCATTCAAAACTTTCACCTCCACCTTTATCTTGGCAATGTTCTAGCTAAAACCTAGAATAGTCTCAATCTTACCTTTGAAGGATATGAATAGCTATTCATTGACTGTCCCTCTCCTTAACAAAATTCTGTTCTCCCTTGGTTTCAGGACAACACGCTTTCCTGATTCTCTACTCTTTCCAATTGCTTATTCTTCCTCTTGACTAGATCTTCTTCCTGATTACCAAATACCTAACCCAGCAGCATGTCCTGTCAATTCTATCTTCTATATATACACATATCTCAAATCCATCCGCCTCTTTCCATCTTCACTGACATCACCCTGACCCAGTTCAACATTAGATCTTGCTTGGATTATTCTGTGATCTCTCAACTACTCTCCCAGTTATTGCCTCTCTTCAATTCCACACACTGATGTTACTAGTTTGGATCATGTCATTCTTCTGCTGAAAATATTCAAAAGCTTTTCAACTTTAAAAATCTAAACCACAGGTGGAGAAGGGGTGAAAAAAATAAAAATCCAAACCAAAGATAACAGAACAGTATAGAGTATGCTATCATTTATGCAATGCATTTATGCAAATGTGTATGTGATTGTATACCTATTTGTTTACACATGCATAAAACCTCTAGGAAGAAACGCAAGAAACTGGCAATACTGGTGGCCTCTAGCAAGGGAAACTATGGATGGAGTTCAGGGTGGGAGAGACTTCACCAAATACTTTCTAAATTTTTAAAGATGTGAATGTATTATCTATCCAAAATAAACAAAGAGGGATTTTTGCTTTTTTGAAATGAACAAGCCACTAGCCAAATGACCTGCCTTCTTGTCACCTTCTCAGTTTCTGGATAGAACCATCATTTCCCTGGCCCCAAGACTGAAAACACTACTAGTGACCCTTGATTCCTTCTCTGTCATATTTAATCATTCTCCAAATCTTCCAGTACTTTCTTGTTAATATACTGGAGCTCTATTTCTTCTTTACAATTCCATTTACTACACTGAACAGTGTTTCATTTTCCTGCATCTGAATTATAGTAAAAGGTCTTGCTTCCTAAAGCTCTTATTTCCGCTCTACCCCCAATTCATTATTCATAACATTGCCACACTTGCTTCCTAAACGCAGTATCATTTTCATCATGTTAGGCCCCTACTCAAGAATCTAGAATAGCTCCCTTTTGTTTAGTAAACCAAGCTCACAAATAAGAAAGCTCTGCTGTCAAGAGCCTTAATAACTTTTGTGTCAGGTGTACTATTTCCTTCCCTATCACAATTCCTTCAACAGACACCATCAGAGAGAGTGAAATTTTTCTTTAAAATTCTAGCTCAAATTAATCTCTCCTTTTTAAAATTTTCTACTGTCCAAGTCTGTGGAATGAAACTGCTTTATATAAATTCTGTGTTGGTACATACCTGCTGTAAAATCTCAGTCAAGAAACTTGAATTTTCTGTGCCCTAATTGCCTCATCTGTTAAATGCTTTCATGGGCTTTCAATAAGGACTGGGTTAAAACCCTTTATCAGATAGTTTATTATCAATACATAATTGTTTCACCTGTTACATCTTGTCTCCCAATAAAACCAAGGACTGGGACTTCCTTGTACTTCTTTCCTAAACCCGATTAACACAAATTGTATTAAAACTGTATTAAATATGAAAGGTATACATCTCTATGACTCTGCTTTTGATTTAGTCAAATTTTAGGATTGATTCTAAATAACTAAATAATTTTAGGATGGATTCTAAATAACTTAAAATTAAATTTTGACATGTATCAGACACTATTTTCATGTTCTACTGTATCATCATTCTCTTGTTTCCAATGTATTTAAACACTTAACAAGTTTATTGGCTCCTTTAAGTTTATCTTCTTCCCATTAACAACTTCACTATAGTCCACAGTACTGAAGCAAGAAAGTGTTGTGAATCAATGATGACCTATCGATATGGGGTCATCTGACATCCCAATTCAACTCATTCTAACTTATTTTGAGCCCATCATTCAGAATTTGGCTCATTTTAGAACTGCAATGTTAAAAAAGAATCTTAAATAGTCTGCTTTGAATTTATTCAATGTATTTTGTAGCAAAATACCAACTATGAACATTCTCATTCACTCAAGTCTTTTAAAAATTAAAACCCAGAATGATCCATATATTTCATATAATCTCTGGAAATGGTTATTTTCTGGACTAATATATTGCATAACTTAAACAATGACATTCTAATGAACACAGAAAAACATCATTGTGTTTTGGAAATCCCAATTTGTATAATCTGGTAAAAAGTGCAAACTGAACAAGATTTTGGTGAAAAAAAAATGAAAAAACCATATCCATAACAAAGAAACTAAGTTTAAGAGAATTCTTAAATTGCTCTTTGATTCTATTAGAAAAGTGCACTCAATTTAAATAAAAATAAAGAAAACAAAACAAGTGACCCCAATTACACATTTTTCAATCTTAAATACAAAGCTTTTCCATATTATTTTCAGTGCCACAAAGTTCTCTTATAGTTTAATGTTATTTGGTAAAGGTAATTCAGTTAGAAAAAAAATACTTAAAAATCCCAATAGCATATTATTGAAATATGATTAATTACGGAAAACATTTTTCCCAATAGCATAAAGTTTTAAAAATAAATACTTTTTTCTCCAATACTTAAGTTTTTGAGCACAGTAATATTACACAGAAAATCATGTTCCAAAGTTCCTAATGAAACATCATGTATTTTTGGACAAATGTTGGAGGGCTATTTTATACACAAACCTCCACCACATGTGATCTGATAGTAACAAGAGTTAAAGAATCTTATACACAATCTGAGAAGAACCCATATTATAATTAATTTGTAGGAAGTCACATTTAAGAAGACAGTTTCTGAGAATTTTATATTTGTGCAGATAGGGGGAAAAAAGATAACAAAACAGTTATTTCTTTCCCCAGAAAAAAGGAGGCCAACAAAAAATACAACAAAAGTAGCTACCTGGTAAAATTCCATGCAAAGACAGAGAATAACCATCTGCTTGGCTGACTTAGAAATTAAATTTACTTAAATGTCTAAGGTATAGGAAACATTTTTCAGGTGTTTAATACAGGACAAATGTTTAATTTGATTCTCCATCAAAGACATGCAGTACTTTCTAAGCAGAAGGAAAAAAATTATTAACTGAAAATTGAAATATTTCAAAGACATGATTAAGAATGTATTGCACACACACAAAAATTGTTTAACAGTTAGACCTTTACTAATAACGAGCTGTGCAACAGACATGATTTCATTCTTTCAACTGTGAAGTATTTCTGGGCATCCAAATTTTCATTGAACTTGAAGTACGTATTGATGATGTAAATATAATCCTAAAATAATTTATCTTTTCCTTAAAAAATCTGTCATACTCACTTTACACCACACACACACACACACACACACACACAGGAAATAATCCCAATGTCTAACAATAGGTGTATATCATAAAAGAAGAATGCTATACAGTTTAAAAAAAACCTAAATCTACATTGTTAACATCAACAAATCTTCCAATTAACTGCTGAGTGTAAAATCAGAGTACATGTAAGAGCATGAGATCAACTGTGTAAAGTTTAAAAACACACAAACACTACATATTATTTATGGATACATACATATGCAGATAAGGTATATAAGCATATACAGAAATAATACAGCAACTTCAAAATAGTGGTTACCTATAAAGGATGGAGAATGGATAGAATAAGATGGGCACAAAGGGGGCTTTAACTCTATCCACAGTGTTCAACATTACAAAAATTAGAAACAAACATGGTATAATGTTAACATTGTTAAATTTGGTGGTGTTACACAGACACACATTTTCTATACTTATCAATTTTAAAATCTTCCATGATAAAAAACATTCACAGAAGATAGGTCGAATCACCGCTGCCATTTCCAGATTAAGTAACTGGGCACACTAAAACACAACACAGGTTTTCTTTTCCCAAATAAGACAATAAATATTAACAGAAAATATTACATGATTGGCAATGTACACTTTTTATAAAGTATCCACTGATTATATTAAAAATACATAATTAAAGAACAGGATTTAAGTGCTTCTATTTCAAAAACTCTACCTTTGCTTGAGTCAAAGGATTGAATTTCACACCACAAATAGGCTTTCCTTGCTTTATAGAGTACCCCTTTTAATTTTCTTTTATGTCATTTCCTTCAATGTGACTGAGAATAAAAGGCTTAGTATACAGGGTAAAAAAGATACCTGACTCTCTGTAAATAAGACCAATGAATACACTGTATTCTAACATAAACCAACAGTGGCTCAATTCAAAGACAATAAATTACTGCCAGTACAAAAACTTTCACTTTCTCAGTTTGAAACTTTTGACCTACAGGGAAATACATAGAATGTGTAACTCTGTTTACCAAACATGTTTTTTCTTGTCAGGAAAGCTTTCCCATCTTTGTCAGATTAATACTTCCTTGATCACAGATGGTCTTTCAAATTAAAGATAAACAACTACTTGCCTGTTGTTTCTGATATGCAGTGTTTGGATTTATCTTTGATTCCAAGAGTAGTGATCCTGAAAGATAAAAAATAATATTTGTAAGTTTCAATTTGTAAAATTCTGAATAAAATATCTGAATATGAATTTAAAGAAAAAAAAAAAAACTTGTTCTCTTCCCCTAGACATGTGAAGTAATCAAATGTATTCTGATTCATGTTCTTCTCTTCAGATCTGTGCTTTATATAGAACACACCATCTTATCCCCCGTATATAACCCTTAGAGGAAAAAAAAAAACACCTAAGATCAACATTCAGACCCAAAATATAAGAAGACTAGATGTCCATTAAAGTTTTATTGAAATGAAAACTTTGAGGTCTAAATGACCACTTGAAGCCAAGCTCTTTTTAACAAAGTTATTTTATTGCATTTTCAGTTTAACAAAACAAATTACAAAGGACCACAACAGGAATCTAAGTACTTAGTACACAAATAACAGAACGGCATTTTTGCTTTACTCCTTAACAAAATGAAGGACACTTCATATAGAAATAAATGTCCATACCTATTCAAAACAAAAGGTAAAGAGTACAAAGTACAAGAATAAATCTAAGATTGTTATTTTTCTGTTATCTGCACATAACTGCTCAAATCGAGGCGTTCAGATTACAGCGAGAAAGGTTTTCATTACGCTCTACATTTTATAATTAAAATACTTCACATATGACTCGTACAATAAACCAACGGATTTAAGTTTACAATCTGTACTGGTGTCCTAACTTGTTTAGGTTGTAAAGCACCCACTTTTTCATGGCAACCTCTACAAAGGCAGCCTGGGGGGATCCTAGACTACAGATATGCTTGTGCGTGCATGTATCGTGGCAACAGTCTGCAATAACTGCAGGAAAAGGTGCTTTTTGGTTTTCCCCAGCACCTGTCGACTGGGGCAAGCGGGTTTTTAAAAAATGGACTTTAAAAAAAAGTCCACTCAGAAAGTAAAGTTTCACTAAGCTTTTTGAAATAGACATATAATGCATAAGAAAACAAAAAAATAAAGGGAGGAGAAAGGTCAGCTCCCTAGGACGAGAAGAAAACTATTCTGTCTCTCATTACTTCCTCCGTTTTCACTCAAAGGCGAAGACTGGAGAGGAAGGGGTCAAATCCTTAATAGGGACAGGAGGCGGGGGAACAGAATCAACGTTTGACTGAGGGTAAATCCGGACAAAGTAGTTTGTTTTTACCGTACAGAAGTGCAGGCACAAAACCAATGTGCCGTCCCAAGATGTGGTAGTAACCGTACCCAGCCCAGGGCCTAAACACCAGGGCTGGGCCCAAACCGGAGGCACTGATTGCCCCCTATCTTATGTTCCAATAACCTTACCGTCGGATTCAGCCCGAACCAGCAGCGACATCCCCTTGAGTTCCTCCACATAAGTGGAGGAGACATGCCCGGTGCCTCGGTCGTCCCACTGACGGTCTTCGTTGAGGGTGTAGACCTTCACTCGCCGCCGCGTATCCGACATGGTGGCTGCTGTCCCCACCGCCCCGGCCACCGCCTCCTCGCTCACCTCGTCCGCGCCCCTCACTCCTGAGAGACCGTTGCGGCGGTGGCGGCAGCGGCGGCGGCGGCTCCGGAGAGGCCCAAGTTCACCATGGCTCCCAAGGTTCAGTCGCGGGAAGGGGCAACAAGAGTCACCAAGACCTCTCCGCCCGGAGTCCCGGTAACCTCTCACTTCACCTCCGCACACGCCCACCCTCCACTCCCTTTGCCCCCCAGAGCTCGCTCTCCCGCCGCCGCCGCCGCCGCCGCCGCGGAACTACTACAGATCCGCCATCTTGTAACCCGATTCTCTCTGCCTTTCTCTTCCTCCTCCAGCAGGCTCGCACGGGCTGTCCTAGCAGGGGCTACGGCGGCCGACGAGCCCAATGCGCGATGCCTCGGCTTTCCGCACGCGGTTCCCGAGCTTGCGGTGCTCGGTGTTCTCGCGAGGCGGGCGGGGTACAGGATCTAAGTGGGAGGGTCTAAGTGCGACTTCCTCTTTTCTGGGTCCCGCCTGCTGGCGCGGGATCTCGGCCGGGTGGTCGGTTCTCGCGAGTTCTTTGTCGCCTTTGGTGCTGGGAGATTCCTTTCAGAGCCAGAAGCGACAGCGGAGGCTTGGATCTTCCTTCGAGCGGTTGCTGGCTGCACCGGGTGTGTGACGAGCCGTGGGACCCAGCTCTGAGGAAAAAGTAAAGCATACCTGGGAGGTACGCATCATTGGACGGACTAACCCTGGGCGAAAAGGAAGGAAATGTGCCCGCACTCCTTAATGGAAGCTGACCCTGTCAGCCTAGGGGAGAAAAATAACTTAAATTTCTTTCTTTGAATATGTAGGAACTTTGAGCCCTGGAAGTTACGGGGACCGGAAACCCACTAAAACTCGTAGAATCTGTTGGGAGTTAAACATCTCAGGAAGTGTTCTATGGACCACCAGGCGATTATACCGTGGAACATTAGTGTGTTGACAAATTCCTATTGCCCGCCAAAGCCTATCACCATTAGGCATTTGGTAGCTGGCCATTGAAAAGCATACTTTCCACTTTGCGAAAATGCAGTGCTCTTCCCGTGTTTGTGAACTCGGAAAATAAGTTTTCAGAGAAGTTTAGGGAAGTGGAGGGGACCTACTTTCCTAACACATCTAAGAGCATTCTTCTGATACTTTTGAGTTTCTCTTATGAGCATTTTTTGCGTTATCTATCGGGAGGTGGTCTGCGCTGAATAAGCTGAGGAGGAATTCTCTGGGCATTCACGTTGTCAAACATCACATTAACTGTCAAATATTCCCCTGTGGATACCAGTCATGTGCTGGGCAGTCGTTTATTTCAGTCCTCGTTCGTTCTTCACAGAATACTTTACGTTTTTAAAGAAATTCCTAGCTTGCTCTGTCGTCAGTTCTTTACAACCCATTAGTCTGCAAGGTGAAAACAGACACGACGCACACGTTGATCCTGCAGCGCATCTTGGGGGTTGTAGTCATTACTTATCAGGGGTTTCGTCAAAACGTGGTTTTGTTTTGACCAGATCGTTTGTGTGGACACCCTTCGGTGATGCACTAAAAACGTGAGACGTCTTACATAGAAAGACGCCTGATAAAAAAAATTCTAATTTCAAAATCTGGATACATCGCATTTTTGAAAGATCTATAAAGGACTTGAGAAAATGTGTTTGAATCAAGGAGCTATATGTAATAATAGAGCCATTAATTGCCGTGATTGATGTGCACAAATGCATTTTGAGCCCAGAGAAAATAACCTGTCTTGAGTCAGAGAAGCTTCACAGATAAAGTTTTGAACTAGGTGTTAGAGTATCCCTAAGTAGGAGTTTGAAGTTTGGCTTGGGAAGGTGTTCAAGGCGGAGGGGACAGGGTGAACAAAGTCATAATGTTGCTGGCCTCAAAGAACTTACAGGTTAAGTTATATGTAAGTTAAAGGAATGAAAACTATACAGAGGTCACCTTAACACTATATGTGTTGAGGTTAATGTCTCACAAATAGAACTAACTCTGGACAAAATTGTGAAACAAGAGTTATTTCCCGGGGCACCTGGGTGGCTCAGGGGGTTAAGCCTCTGCCTTCAGCTCAGGTCATGATCTCAGGGTCCTGGGATCGAGTCCCACATCGGTCTCTCTGCTCTAAAGGGAGCCTGCTTCCTCCTCCTCTCTCTCTCTGCTTGCCTCTCTGCCCACTTGTGATCTCTCTCTGTCAAATAAATAAAATCTTTAAAAAAAAACAAACCGAGAGTTATTTCCTGCAGGGGCGCCTGAGTGGTTCAGTGGGTTAAACGTCTGCCTTTGGCTCAGGTCATGATCTCAGGGTCCTGGGATCCAGTCCCGCACTGGGCTCCCTGCTTAGTGGGGAGCCTGCTTCCCCCCCTCCTCCCCCGTCTACTTGTGATCTGTCAAATAAATAAATAAAAATCTTAAAAAAAAAAGTTATTTCCTGCATTTACTCAATCATTCAAATATTTGTTGAGCATAAACTATATGTTAGGCACTGTTTTATACAGTGAATAAATAGAAAAGGTCCCTATTCTCATGGAGCTTACATTCTAGGATGGAAAGACAATAAACAAATACATGCCGGATACTGATAAATATTAATGCCAAAATATAAGAGTAGCAAAAGTTTAGTGAGCTTGGGAAAGGTAATGGTGTTATTGAGGAAGGCCTCTAAGGGAGGCAGGCAGCCTTGCATTTTCCCAAGTGAAGAAAGCATGAGAAAACAGAAAAGCAAATACAAAGTCATGAGGTTGTAGTGAGAAGGATAGTAAGGAAACCAGTATTTTTAAACATGTATATAATGGAATACTATACATATTGTTCATACTGTTGTCCACAGGAACCCTAGTTTATTTAAAACCTGTCCTATTTATGTATATATGTGTCATTTCCAGTGGTTTCCAACTTAAAATAATAAATGATTTACCAGAATTATTTCAGGTGTTCTAATATACTTGATATACTTGATGTTAAGTTCCTAAAATAGGGTTTTTCAGCATTTGCATCACTAACATTTTGGGCTGGATAATTACTTGTTGTGAGATTGTTCCATGCTAAACAGGATGTTTAGCAGCATCCCTTATTTTTACCCATCAGATGCCAGTAGTATTGCACCCTTTCTTCCAGCTGTGATGGCCCAGATTATCTACCATCATTGCCAATATCCCTGGAAGGCATGTTATATTTTTTAATTCTTGAGGGTTTAAAAAAATATCCTTTTAATCTGTATAGGGTAAACTGGGTTGTCATTTCACTTACTCATGCCCTTGAAATGTCAAACTTTCACCCTTCCCATTCTGTTAGATGTTTTTATGAAAATACTTTTATGAAAGTTTTTTTGCTATATTCACTCATTTTTTTCTTAAGGTGATTAAGTCACATTAAATTTTTTTCCTTAAGCAATTTAAGTAAACCATCAAAACTGATAACCTATATCCTCTTAGCCACATTCCTATTTCTTTTCCTCTTTACAGCCAAACTGTTTAAGGGTTAAAGTTGTTTATACTCCCTTCATTTCTTCACCTCCCACTTATTCTTCAATTGAACCCATTCTGGTTTCCATCACACTGCCCACCCTAACACCTTGCTCTCATCGTGAAGCTCTTTATAAACTAACTTAAGATATCTATGTTAATAATGCCATTGAACATTTTTCAACCTGTTTTACTTGATCTAAGTTAATATTGACACTTTTTTTGTCGGAACTTTGTTCCTTCAGTCATATCATGGAGATTCTTGCTTTATCCTTCAGATGTTGCCACAGTTATCACTTTCATCAAGGACCCTTTTGACTTCCCCGTCTAGACTATATCTTTTGGAATATTACAAGTACCAAAAATCCCAATTCAAAGTGGTTTAAATGATAAGAGAATTTATTGGCTCATAAGAAGGAAAGAGGAACCTCAGGTAGATTTGATTGGCCCAACAGTATCAGCGAGAACTTGATTTCCTTCTGCCTCTCAATTCTATATTCTGCTCTGTCAGATTCATACTCAGGCTAACTCCTTTTGAATCTTAAGATAGTGGTGAAGAGCCCCCAAGTTTCCACAGTTCTTCACAGCAAAAGGAGTTTCTTTAGGTATTCCCAGTTGCATTGTGATTAGACTAATACAGGTCACATGCCTACCCTTGAACCCAGAGATCTGAGGTCCAGGGAATTTCAAGCACTGATTGGCTGAGGCAAATCAACCTGTCTTTGGAGCCTGGAGTTTTAATCCCACTCAAATCCTATGGATATTACACCATGCGATATGGTAAATCAGAGATAGGAAGACAACCAGAATATCAATTTTGTCTTCAGGTTACACATAGCACCATGCATCCTTCAGTAGTAAAATTTGTCATACTTGTAGCTTTACATTTATTTGTATGATTTCTGATTAATAACTGTCTCCACATCTAGATGACAAATTTCTGTGAGTTAAGGGAACTATGTTTCTTCTCACCATTTTATCTCTAGTACCTAGCAGAGGACGTGGAACATAGCAAGTACTCAATAACTGTTGAAAGTTGGAAGTTTATTACTCAATTTGACATTCTCCCTAGCAGGTAATTTAGTAACTACCCTGTCAAATCAACTGAAATGAAATTACATCTTTGAAAGCTCCACATTGGTATCTCTAGCTTCTAACTAGTCAATTCTTGACACACTACTGAATGATAGTCCTGAAACAAATTTGGTCATATTATATTGTTTTTGCATCTTTCAACAGTTTTTGATTTCTTGTAGGATAAAGTTCTTCAGAATGGCATACAAAGCTCTTCATGGTTTCGCCCCTGCCAGACCCTGGCTGGCTTTCTGCTCTCAAAAGCCACGCTATGGACTGTTGGGGTGGTTTTCCCTGGGGGTGATTTTCTTTTTCAATCACAGCCCCTCCTATTCACCTTACCAAATGTTTTTGGAAGTCTTTTCCCTGGGTGAGTGTAGTTTCTCCAGGTATTCCCTCATACCCTGATGGAGTAAAGACAGAGGAAGGAGGCAAGAGGTCCTTCATCTGTTTGGTATTTAAGCTTTCACTTAATCACTCCTTTTAACTCTGCTGTCACAATCTCCTACTACTGTGACTAATATCTGCAAATCAAAAGTCTCTCCTATTTCATAAAATAAATCTCAGTCTCCTGAGTTGGTGATGGGGGTGGCAGTGTTCAGAGGGCTTGTATGGGTATGTGTGTGGAGGGAGATGGTATTCCTTTGGTTATGTAGGATTGGGAAGGGGTCCAGTTGTGTAGCCCCTCTCTACATAGACTTTGACCCTGTCCTCAGATTCTGAACCCTGGTCCTTTCTGATTTGTTGTAGAGATAATTTGTTCTCTGCTCACCTCTGTGGCCATTTAGGTTGTAACTTCCTCTGTTCTAAGGTCTGCTATACTGCTCTACCATCTGCTTGTCATGCAAATGACATTTGTTAAAATCTTTTGTCTGCTCTTGTCTCTTTTATTATGTTTGCCCTTTGGACTCTATACTTAAAAAAAATTATATTTAACTGTGTGATTAATTTTGCATTTTTGACAAAGGTATGATTGTTTTTTTGTTCATGTTTTTATGTATTTTTTAATGTTCTGTATTTCCCTTGGATTTTTTTTTTTTTTGTTATATGTGAAGTAGGATTCCAAAAGTGTTTCCTCCAAATGAAGAACCACTTGTCAATATCATTTATAGATTAAATAATTTGAAATGCTATTTTAATCACATTCTTTATTAAATCTACAGACACTTATACATACATGTATGTGGATTTGAGTCTGAACTCACTACTCTTTTCATTGTTTTAGTTGGTCAACTGTAGTTGACAGTTTTAATTGCTATAGTTGTATATTTGTTTTGGTATTTGGTTGATGCAATGGCTGTATCAGTGCACCATTTAGATCTCCTTCAAGAGAACCTACTCTGGGGAACATACTGGACTGATAGCCAGCTGCCACCACTTTGGATCCACCATTGCATTTGAGCTGAGGCCATAAAGACCTTTGGCTGCTTCCAGCCATTAACTGAGCATAGCACAGGTACTATACTTGTCTTTTTTACTATCTAGTGCAGAACTCCTTCAATGGGCAACTTTGCCTTGGGGAACTCCTTAGCAGTTTGGATGAGACTTTCTTGGAAATACACTGTAGTCAGAAGCTCTTTCCACCCAGTATTTCCTTACCTTCCCTCTTTTACAGAGTTCAAACTTGTACTATAGTCTACAGGCTGTCCCTTTGAATTCCTTAGCCTATTTTATCATTCACAGACATTTTCTCTAGTCAGCATCTTACATGTGTAATCCCTTCTTAGCATCTGTATTTTAAGAGCCAGAACTGACATAGGTGGTACAGGGAGTAGTGTAAGAAATCAGGCAGTAAGATGGGGTTTGTGGAATGGTGTACTCAGTCCTTGGCATGAGTTGATCACTTGACTACTGATTTGACCAATAGTGACCTAGGAAAACATCCCATAAGAGGGGAATGTTGTTGTCTATACAATGATTCAAGCATTTAAAAAATACGGGGAAAACAATGCCTACAAGGATAGCAGAACTGGCCAGTGCTGGTGGCCAGCGGGGATTGTTTTGGACTCCCTGGGCCTAAGAACTGGCCAATTAAGTTGTACTACTGCCTTGCAGAGGGATAGTGGGCTTCAAAAAAAAAAAGGCCTTTATTTCCTGCAATGAAAGAACAGACATAGGATTTGACAGAGTTACAGAGCTCTAAAGATATCTGAATGTTCAGCTATGCAGTTAGGGTCCTGGTTGGGTAATCCTAAAGCTTGAAATATGGTATGGGGGTACCTGTGAAGATGTTGGTTGTGCAGATACCCCTAAACCCTCAGGGATTGCAGAAGTGGCTTCCTATAAGAGGTAACAATTCCCTCCCCTTGCAAAAAGACCTCTTCTGTAGTTGCTCTCATTTCTTATCCTAGCTGAGAGGTTGTGGTAGCTGGGTTAAATCTCAGCATAATCTGCCTAGGGACTGCTGGGCCTAGGGAGGAAAGAGATTACACACTGAAGGAATTGAAAAAATAATCTGGCATTGTATTACTAAGGAGCCAGAGAAGTACACTTGGGATTGGACTTTGAGGGTCCTTGAGCAAGGCCTTACATACTCAAGATTTCATTGATCTGGGATACCTTTGGAACAAAAGATTTAACCCAAGGGGATGGGGCAGACTTACTGCTAAGATAGCTCTTGGAAGCCTGGAAAAGTGAGAGTGGAAATGAGCTTACATCATGGCAGCTTTTGACTCCTGGAGAAGATACCTATTTATTTTGGCATACCTATATAGTTATTGCACACTTACTAGCTCTAACTAATTGTTTTGTACCAACTGAAAGGGTTTTTAGGAAAATCACCTGCAAGGGTGTCTGGGTGGCTCAGTGGGTTAAAGCCTCTGCCTTCGGCTCAGGTCATGATCAAGGCATCAGGTTCTCTGCTTGGTGGGGAGCCTGCCCCGCCCCCCCCCCCCCCCCCCCCCCCCCCCCCC